>NC_046661.1:52703441-52710280 GCF_010883055.1 Belonocnema kinseyi | reverse complement strand
TATTTATATCATTTATATTTTATGCTTGAAATGACGTAACCTCAAAATATGCGCATATAAAGAGGCGCGCGAAGTATTCAAATCATGAGAATCGCCAGAATCGATATCTGGAAATATTAAAATCCTAATCTCTTGATTTTATTTCAAAGCGGATGGATATATAAATAGAACCGCCGAAGTGTTCCAAACGGCAATCGTGCGCCTTCGAGTTTTCAAATTCAGAAGAGGAGAAATGGGTTGCGCGCGCAATCCAGGAATTTATACCGTCTCCTACTATATTCACACGGACATAGTCCTGCCATAGGATCGGATCACAAAAGCTGCCAGATCGTGGATGAAATTTACCCCCACCATACCTACCGTGTGGGAGCCGCAAAACAGAAGGTGCATGATTACCACTGTGAATTCGTATGTAAGCCGAAAATGCACGATTCGACTTCGGTGTTCTGCTATACGATGATTGCCGATCTGAAGGCTTCGGAAGACTTTGGTGGACTTCTATTTATATCTCGCTCCCCATTTGAAAGAAATTGACGATTTGGATGTTTTGCATGATTCTTAATTTCATGCATGCGTCGATTTTCAGGTTATGTTTTCCAGGCAAATTTTTTTCAACATAATAGTAAAATTTTTAATACAAAAATTACATTTTCATCCAAAAAGCTAAAATTTATATTTAAAAAAGGAATTTCTAATAAAATACATGAACTTTGCACAAAAGAAATTTATTTTCCATGAAGACTAATTTTCTGATCAAAAAATTAATGTTTAATCATAATTAAATTTTCGACAACAAAGAGTAATTTTCTACCAAGCAAGAAGAGTATTCAATAAAATACTAAAAATTTTAACTAAAAAAGATCACTTTTCATTTAAACATAGAATAGTTAAATTTGTGGTTAAAAAAATTAATTTTTTACCAAAAAGAAAATAAATTTTGTACAAAATAGTTACATTTTCAGAAAACAAATTTATCCAATTAATTAATGAATCATCAACCAAAAAAAAATATGAGAAAAAAAACGTTAATCAAATACATGAACTTTGCACAAAAGAAATTTATTTTCCATAAAGTATAATTTTCTTGTAGTTAAAAGAAATTAATTTTTAAACAAAACCAAAAAAAAAATCCACAAAATAGTTAAATTTTCAGGAAGCAAATTTTAAAATCTCTTGAAATCTTGCAAAGCTCTTGAAAACTCCTTACAATTTTAAAAATACCCTACAATATTTTAAATCCTTTAAAATCTCATACTAAATTATTAAAATCAATTGAAAATTCCTTGGAATCTAGTAAAGAATCCTAAGATGTATCAAATCCTTTAAAATCTTATTTTAAATTACTGTAATCAATTGAAAATTCCTTGGAATCTTTGAAAATACTCTTAAATATTTCAAAACCTTCAACATCTTTTGAAAAATCTTGACATCTTTTAAAGATTTTTAATATACTTTGGATTTTTTTTAAACATCATTGCTATAATTACTAAAATTCTTTAAAATTCCTTTAATTTATAAAAATGAATTTAAAATTCAGTGAAATGTTTATAAACATCCTCAAATATTTTAAATCTTTTACAATGTCATACTACATTATTGAAATCGATTAAAAATTCCTGGCAATCTATTAAAATATCATAAAATATATTAAATCTTTTAAAATCTCATATTAAATCACCGTAATCAATTGAAAATCCGTTGGAACATTTTAAAATACTTTCAAATATTGCAATACCTTCAAAATATTTTGAGATACCTTGACCTTTTTTTTAAAAGATTTTTAAACTACTTCTTTAAAATTCTTTGAAATTCCTTAAAATTAGAAAAATAGGATGAAAATTCCTTGACATCTTTTAAAACATCCTCAAATATTTAAAATGCTTAAAAATCTGTAGAAATCTCTTGAAAATTTTTTAGAGCTCTTGAAAATTCCTTGAAATTTTAAAAATACCCGGAAATATTTCATATCCTTTAAAATCTCATATTAAATTGCTGTAATCAATTGAAAATTCCTTGGCATCTTTTAAAACTTCCTCAAATATTTAAAATCCTTACAAATCTGTTTAAATCTCTTGAAATTTTTTAAAGCTCTTGAAAATATCTTGAAATTAAAAAAAAGCCATGAGATATTTCAAATCCTGTAAAATCTTATACTAAATTATTAAAATCATTCAAAAATTGATTTAAATCTATTAAAATATCCTAAAATATATCAAATCCTTTAAAATCTCATATTAAATTGCTGTAATCAATTGAAAATTCCTTGGCATCTTATGAAAACTTCCTCAAATTTTTAAAATCCTTACAAATCTTATGAAATCTCTTAACATTTTTTAAAGCACTTGACTATATCTTGAAATTTAAAAAAAAAACCATGAAATATTTCAGATCCTTTAAAATCACATACTTAATTATTAAAATCATTTAAAAATTCCTTGAAATCTATTAAAATATCCTAAAATATATCAAATCCTTTAAAATCTCATATGAAATTACTGTAATCAATTAAAAATTCCTTGGCATCTTTAAAAACTTCCTCAAATATTTAAAATCCTTACAAATCTTTTGAAAAGTCTTGAAATTTTTTAAAGCTCTTGAAAATATCTTAAAATTTTAAAAATACCATAAAATATTTCAAATCCTGTCAAATCTCATACTAAATTATTAAAATCACTTAAAAATTAATTTAAATCTATTAAAATATCCTAAAATATATCTAATCCTTTAAAAGCTTTTGAAATCTCTTGAAAATTCCTTGAAAATTTAAAAATGCCCTAAAAAAATATACATATAATTTTATAATTATATTATTTGTTTCATTTTCAAAACTCTAATCTACAAACATTTCAATATTTAACGTTTTGAAACTTTGCTCTTTTTTAAATTTCAACCTGAAGCTTTACAAAATTTCAAACGATTGCAAAAGAGTTTCAAAGATTTTAAATATTTGAGGATGTTTAAAAAGATTTCACTGAATTTTTAATTCATTTTTATAAATTAAAGGAATTTCAAAGAATTTTAATAATTATAGGAAGGTTGTTTAAAAAAACTCCAAAGTATATTAAAAATCTTTAAAAAATGTCAAGATTTTTCAAAAGATTTTGAAGGTTTCGAAATATTTGAGAGTATTTTAAAAGGTTCCAAGGAATTTTTAATTGATTACAGTAATTTAATATGAGATTTTAAAGGATTTGATACATCTCAGGATAGTTTACTAGATTCCAAGGAGTTTTCAATTGATTTCAATAATTTAGAATGAGATTTTAAAGGATTTAAAATATTTTGGGTTATTTTTAAACTTGCAAGGAATTTTCAAGAGCTTTGTAAAGTTTCAAGAGATTTTAAAGGATTTTAAATATTTTAGGCTCTTTTAAAACATTTCAAGGAATTTTCAAATATTTTCAATAATTTAAAACAATTTCAAAGAATTTTAACTATTTTTTTTTTCAATTTTTCTGGTTGAAAGTGGAACTGCTTTGTTAAAAATTTAGTTTTCTTTTGGTTGATGATTTATCAATTTAGTTGACAAAATTTGTTTTCTGAAAATTTAACTATTGTGTAGAATTTTGTTTTGTTTTGTTTAAAAATTAATTTCTTGAAACTACAAAAAAATTATACTTCATGGAAAATAAACTTCTTGTGTGCAAAGTTTATGTATTTGATTAAAAATGCCTTTTATTTATACAATTCAGCCTTTTGATTAAAAATTTAACTATTTGTATTAAAAGTAGTCAACTATTAATTAAAATTAATGTTATATTTAATAATTATAATACTAACATTAATAATATGTACAATAGTAATAATACTCATAATATATACGCCTGAAAAACATAACCTCAAAATTGACTCGGGCATGAAATGAAGAATCATGTGAAACATTAAATTCGCCAGTTTCTTCCATTTTTTTCAAATGAGGATCGAGATATAAATAGAAGACTACCGAAGTCTTCCAAAGCTATCAGATCGACAATCATCGTACAGCAAAAAACCGAAGTCGAATCGTGCATTTTCGGCTTACACATGAACTCACAGTGGTAATTATGCACCTTCTGTTTTGCGGCTCCCAAACGGTAGGTATGGTGGGGGTAAATTTCATCCACGATCTGGCAGCTCTGGACCACAATTCGTTTCAGAGCTGTGATCACTGACCACACAGATCACTCACTCGTTTATATAGATATTTTTGTAAGATGTAAGATTTAATGTCTTCATTGAGTTAATCATTTCACTGCTGCTCGCACACTGTTTTTCTCAAGCGACAAGGCTATGAGCACACACACAAACTCAGAAATCACGTGACTTCAAACATTCCTTTAAATAATAAGGAAACTGAAAATAGCTTTGAAATAAGATATATCGATAAATTGAATCATTTTCAATTGCAGAAAATCTCATTAAGACGAAACATCTCAACTTTAAACAAAATACTTACAAATCTATGTAAATACTTACCCTTCTAAGTATAATAACACCGCTACAACATGTTTTCAACTCCCAGACTGGCCAGCTTTGCAGGTAAAAATTATTTCCTCATATCTATTTTTTGTAAAAGAAATCGTAGAGAGCAGGACTTCAGTTTTGTGAGGAAATAATGTCAATGCACTAGTTTCCAAAACAAGACCTGTAATTTTCAATGTAGCACCAGTCCTCACAGTGCAACCAAGGAGCACTATTTCTCCTGCTATTAAAACCGCTTCTCCTTCTGTCATATTGCGATTGTTAAATTTCCATGCACAAATTCACAAATTTCTAATAATTTTAGGTACCTCACGTCCATTTATAATTCTTTTTATTTAAATAATATTAATTATTAGGAGAAGTTCTATAAGGGTCGGATAACTCGTACCAGGTGGATCGTCGGCGATATTGACCGGACGTCGAAGAAATATTTCTTGACCGGGTGCGCTCGAATTCAGCCAACGGTCAGTGTTTGACTTAAGCATTGGAGGGCCCTTCTTATTTTTCGCTCGAGTTGAGCCAAAACTTACTTGTCTCCTGTTTACCTATTTATAACTGGGTACTCCTTCCCCCTTAACTATATAGATATACTGTACACTAGTGAATATATGATTAGATACTAGATACTCCAAAAAGGAATTGGATATTTGTTTCCCGAATTTTCAGACATTAATGATAATAATATGTTTTAATATATTATTTAAACAAGTTTTTATCAAATTTAGCATTTTCTCTTAGAATAGATCTCTTTTTCAACTTTCCAGCTAGATCGAGGGATTAATCGATAAAATTAAACAGAAAGCATGTTTTTCTTCAATTTTCCACTTTTCGTCCACTTTACATTTAGATTGAGGTAATAATAATTTGAAGTTAAGAAACAAGATTGTTTAAACAATGCAATTATTATTTTCAATAACATTCTTTTTGAATAATGCTAGAAAGTTGCGATTTTTCTTAATTTTTCAATTTTCAATCTAGTTCCCACTTAGAGCGTAGTGATAATTAAAAAAACGTAAGAAAAATAATTATTTAAATCATTTTAAATTTTTTATCGATTTTCTCTTAGAATAAATTTAGAAAATAACAGGTTTTCCGCATTTTTGCAACTTTTTATTTAGGTCAAGGCAATTAATTACGACAAATTAATTCAACAACACTAATTTTTTTTTAATTCGGAAACATTATTGAATTTAAATTTTATAAATGCTTACCTTGATAGGGAATTTGATTGCGTATCTTTTTTTCTCATGGCAAAAGGTTGTAACTTTCTTAGTTTTTGAAATAATTGGAAAAATACGATTCTTTCATGACATACATTTTTCGTGTTTTTTAACTTCCACTCGCTCTAAATCAGGAACCATTGAGATTTTGAACTTATAATTTATACGAATTACGTATGAAACGTTCAAGCTTGCGGAGCAATTAAAATTTATCTTTTTTGTTTTAAAGTCGCACTGGTCCAAGATCAAACGGGATCTGCGTAGGCGACTCGGAAAAATGTCAGTCGATAATACTGAACATTACCTGATTGAAAATGTTTGGAGAAACAATACACCTCCAAAGAAGAGTGTTTCTCAGTATTTTAGAATCAATCAAGTATTTCTATCCCCAACGACTACGGCCGCATCAAGCAGGGGACAGCCAAGAACAATCGGCCCTTTTCAGGCGAACTCATTTTTCTAACGAAGGAATAATGTATTGTTTAAATACATACAATGAATTGTTAAAAGAAAAGTATATTTGTTTAGTTACAAATAATTAAAGTATCAAAAGAAAAAAAGAAATTTGTAACAAATCAAAATTAATTTATAATATGAAATCGTTTCAGTGTCCACAAGTGATGAATTTTCAACTAAACTATTCAATGTTCATTCAAAAAAGATGACGGGACCCCTTAATATGTGGTCCTGCACTGTGTTTCCTTCCTCTTCCTTTTTCCAATGTCTTTCTTTCTCTTTCTAGTGTATCGCGATGGTGGGCACTGTGTAGTGTTCGCAGTGCGAACCTTGCATCTTGTTGAAGAAGACTGTACCGCCAGCGCTCGACTCAGCCGAAATAATAGACCCCCCGACAGCAGGGTTAAGGTGCTGGATGGGAACCCTGTGATAGCTTTTACCCCAGTAAAGTCAACAGCCCTAGCGATAGAAATCTCAGAGTGTTCTCAGACGAAATAGCCTGTCCGGTTTGAGACTATATGCAGATTCGATTTGAATGATTTAGTCTCAGAGATAGTCAGAGAGATTTGGGTCCTTTTCAAGGTCCTTTTAGTGGTCCTTTTAAGGTGGTTTTAGCGTGAAACGAAATCCATGCTAAAAAGCTCAAATTTTTATTATAACTTCTTTAACTATTTTTGAATACATCTGCGAAGTTTCAGATTG
>NC_046661.1:52698684-52703341 GCF_010883055.1 Belonocnema kinseyi | reverse complement strand
CTTAATTAATTTTCAGATTTTCAAACACAAAAGATTCCATGTAAATCAAAAATACTTTTTTACACTCTCATATGACTCACTGAGTCACGCTAAAACCACCTTGAGAGTGATGCGACGATAACATAATGTTCCTTTTGTATTATTCACGTACCAGGCGGGCAGAGTTATTTACAGTAGTTGCCTGTCGCTAACCTGACTCTCTTTTTAAAATTTTCTTCAAATTATGAAAACTTTGTTTTTAATTGATGAATTTTCCCATTATACTTATTTATAATTATAACTTATATACTAATATCCAATTTTCTAGTTGAATTAAAAAAGGTTGTCTTTTTTGGCGTACCCCATTCCATTTACGAGCATCGTTGTATTAATTCCAATTTTATACATTACAAAAAAAGTTATATAGCTGAAATCATCGAAACCTTTGGATTCCGAATTATTATGTTTTAGGCTGTTAACTACGAAATTGAAAAATATATATTTCTAAATTTTAATTTGAAAGCTTAACAAAGGACCCTTGAGTGTGGCCTTCTCTATCAAGATAGCCTATCTGCTTGTTATTTATGATCGAATTCTTAACTCAATTTCAGCCTCTCTGCTTGTTATTTATGATCGTCTTTTTTTCAATTTCGAAAGGGACATTTTAAAGCCTTCAAAGCATTTAAACGAGCTACCTGGACCTTTGAATATATCTACCTGAAGGTCTGCGGAGAAGTTTTCAGAGCTTCTCAGAGCGTTGAGAATCTTTAGCATATACTCTGAGATTTCTATCGGTAGAGGGCAACAGTTTTACCAACTCCAATGTGTATAAAAGATTTTATTTTTCTATAAAAATTTTTTGTACATTTAAACGATCACTCTAAAAATCATTTACCTGCAGTTAAATTAGCATTTTTACCAATTATCTTCTATTTAAATTTAGAGTAATGAAATAAAAGTTATTACGTGTTCAGTCATAAAACCCTGTCTCATAGAAAGGGTTTCTTTATTCAGGGTATCCAACGCTTCTTAGGAACAAAATTTAACGTTTTTTTCAGGTTTTCCAAGTCAAGGAGGATTTCAGTGGAGGATTTCAGCTAATAATTTTTATAGTTTGTAAGTTAAATATCACAAAAATATATACTTTAACATTCTATATTAGCGGAGACCAAATAAAAAACTTATATAATTATTCACAAAATTAAAATCTGTTCATTGCAATCTATAAAATAATGGATATAAAGTCTACAAAAAATGTCTTGAAATATCTGCATTTATTCTGTAATGAACACACCCGAGTCGAAATCTAGGCCCTACTTTAAATATGTAACTCTTACCATAGTCGGCGCTGAGGGCTGTAAAGTAGGTTATAAATAAGCAGCGATTTCAATGTAATTTAGACCCTACTTTGAAGCTAAAAGTTTCAGAAATCGGCCGTCTTTCCAAGTTTAGCGTCAAAGTAGGGTCTGTATTTAAGACAAATTAAACCCTCTTTTAAATCTCAAACTACTACTGTAGGACGTGTGGCATCAAAACAGGTTCTTTATAATCTCACACCAATATGAATGAATAAAAATAAGATTTTTTATTTATCAGAAAAAATAAAATAATTTCTGTGATATAGGTATCAAGGATATTCGCAATTATTTTTTAGACATATTATTAATATCATTTTTGGATTATGACGCTAAAGCATAGTGCACTGAAAAATCCGCAAGTACTAAGAAACGAACATCAGTTCGAACGCACGTACTGAGTATTTACCAAACGCCTAACGCCCTGAGGGATCATTCCTAAACTACGTTACCACTTTAGGGGGGGGGGGGGTCACACTGAAACCTACGGTTAGTAACAGGAGGAGGGGGGGGGGGCAATGTGAATCTAACGTTACCAAAGATTATCATGACGTTATGGGCCAAGATGGCGTTTTATTAGCATGTTCCACGATGAAAAATTTAAATGAAGTTATTAAATTTTCCGACAGATGGCCCTATAACGATACGGTATTTTTATCATTGTTTCTCGACTGTGTTGATATTTCGTTGACCTCGGTGAATGGATGATCAAAACAAACAAGTCCATTCCGGCCGGCAAGAACCTCTATTGCGTATACAATGTCGGGATGAATATACGAACGATTATACGTTGCATTCCAAAAGCGGTAAAGCAGTGAACTCTCTAAAAAAAAGTTCAAACAAAGTGCAGTGAAGCATGGAAGAAGTTGAAGGACACGCACTGCAATTCTGCTGAGTTACAAAAAGCGACTGCAGGTCGCCTAAACTCTTTCACAGGTAGAGTTGAAACTTTTCCAAATTTTTTCTTACATCTTCAATTTCTTGCAAATCAGAGATTTTTACGATTTATACTCATAAGCTGT
Source organism: Belonocnema kinseyi (assembly GCF_010883055.1). Taxonomy (NCBI): domain Eukaryota; kingdom Metazoa; phylum Arthropoda; class Insecta; order Hymenoptera; family Cynipidae; genus Belonocnema; species Belonocnema kinseyi. Next base: position 52,700,985 of record NC_046661.1, on the reverse strand, counting down.
TGCGATTCGGTAAAAAAAACATCAAAATGAGCCGAAGATCATTGAAAAATGTTGGTTATTTTGGAAGTTATTCAACATTTTTTAAAAATTGAAATTTACACTATTTTTGCAATATCTACTTAAAAACTAGACAAATTGTCTTCACCCTGGGCTTATTATATACAGAATTTTGAAAACAATCAAACTTTTCAAGAAAAATCTTTTTAACTCTGATATAATATAAATTAAGAGAATTTATTCAGTCATAAAAAAGAGGTGGCCGAAAACTTTTGCACGGCAGTACAATTAATTGAATAATTACTTTTTTTTATTTTCGTGTTATTAAATATTTAAAACGATTTTTGAAGAGCTCAATATAAATTGGATCTAGTTTTTAGAAGTAATCTACGTTACACGCTTTAAAAGAACTTGAGGCTACATATTTAAATTTGATTCTGTTTTATTTGTTACTTAATTGAACACAATGTCAAAATTGATGAATTGAATAAAAATATCTTTTTTTCTCTTTATTAAGTAAAGTTTTAAAAAAAAGTCTTTCAGCATCATAATTAATCCAATTATACTAAAAAATACAAATATTTAGTTCAAGATTCTACCTAATATTTATCAGGAAATAATTTTATATTAACAATAGCAGTACTGGTTTTATACCTAACTGTCTCGTCGTCTCAAAATTCAAGATAAGTAGTCCATTATTTTTCATGCATTTGTCTGTTCTTATTCTCCAATAAATATGATGAAAAAATTAAAACACTAAACCGTTTTTCACGAAAAGAAATGATTTTTCCTTCTACATCAAGTGGTAGACACTTAAATAGTAATATTTATCTAAGTAAATGTTTCAGAAACTCTCAATTATTATTGTTTAGTAACAAAAGTTACCAAACCATTGGAAAAGTGGTACTGTTCCTTGGAAAAAATGATTTTCTCCATGAAATCATGTTGTAAATAAATTAACCGTAATACTCGAATATGTTTATATAAATGTTTATAATGACTTATTATCCGACAATATTTAATAATTTTCCATGATGAATATCATTCTCATACAAATTTTCAGCATTTTCAGTAAAGAGAAAATATTTTTCTATGATTAAACTTTGATAAGAAATATTGATTTATATATAAACAATAACAATTAGGTTAAATCTTGAATTAAATATCTTGGTTAATTAAGTGTGCATTCAGTCATTAAGATGACTGATGGCTCAAACGATTCAATGTAGGGTCAGTATTAAAAGGGAAGGTTAAACATCAGTACGGTCTTGAGCTATAAAAATGAAGGCTCTAAAGAATCAAAGTATCTACAGGAAGATGTTAAAGCCTCAAAGTAATCTCTAATGTTTCATTCTCTAGGAGTTAAAAGTTTAAAGCAGGAGCTAGAAGTTTTAATAGCGTCAAAGCAGGTTCTAACAAGGAGCTGCAACTTCAAAATAGGGTCTAAATTTCAACTCGGGTAAAAGATCAATTACATCTTCATGAATAAATAAAATTTCAGTAGCAAGATTTTATTGAAACGAGAGGTTTCTTTTATAATAGGCTGAAAGATATAAATGACGTTCAGTATTTAAATAAAATAACTGTTTTACAAAAGAAAACAAAATGAATTTAAGGTTCTCGTGAAAAAGTCAGGGATACTCCGAGGTTAAGAAAGTCCTAAAACAGTCCTAGAACGATGTAACATACGGTCTGTAATATTTCTAGAACTCGATTACCAGTGCTTTAGCGTCCGTATGCCCCCCCCCCCCGCTGTTTCAATGTACCCTTTTAACTAGATTCACAACTTTCTTCTATATTTGTACTCCCTGTATCTTTTGGCTTTGACCCAGGTGTGAAATTCGGTCGGATGCCAGAACTTGACCGTCGGCCCAAACTCGACTCTGTTTTGGTAACCGATCTACGGTAACCAGAGTTAAGCCGAATATGGTGTTTTCAAGCTACGAGGGTAGTTCAATAAGTCCTTAGAATGACCAACAGATGGCGCGCGAATCGCTCCAAATAATCTGTTTTCAGTCAGCACCACTCCCGACTAGATATATGGTGAAGTCACAGTCCACATCTTCTGAGTTTACGTGTTTTTATAACCAATTGAAAAAAAAAATTGTTCGTTAAGAAAAATGAAAAAAAACGAGTTCGGAGCGGTAATCAAACATTTTCATTTAAAGGGTTTAACTCCATATGAGATAAAAAATGAATTATACTCAGATCATGGCACATCTGCCCCTGCCTTAGCAACGGTTTATAACTGGGTAAATGAATTTAAGCGTGGTCGTACATCAATAAGTGACGAACCACGTTCAG
>NC_046661.1:52695228-52698584 GCF_010883055.1 Belonocnema kinseyi | reverse complement strand
GAGCTCCAAGGAGATTATGTTGAAAAATAAAAAAAAATTTACCCAAAAAAAATTGTTTTTATACTTCATTCTAAGGACTTATTGAACTACCCTCGTACCATGGTCCTACCGACGTTGGCAACGATGCCGGCGACGGGCTAAACGCCGACCGTCGGTCCAATACTGACCCAACTTTGGGACGACCATCGGATAAACCCTGGCAGATTGGTCACTACAACCGCAAGAATGCGGTTGGTCCGACTCTGGATACAGCAATCGGGTTGCCACGAGTCACCTTGATGCGCCGGATGGTCCGTCAAACCTGAGCCCGAGTATGAGCGGACCGTCAGATAAACTCTGGTTCATTGTAGCAAAAAGACCGTGAAAGTGCAGGTGGCCCGACTCTGGGCAAGAGATGGCCCGTTCGTTCGCATAACATTGGCTTTCACAAGTCACCATGATGCACCTGATGATCAATCTAACATAGGCCCAAATATGGACCGGCCGTCAGATATACTCTAGTTCATTATTCGAAAGCGACCATGAAGTCTCGACTGCGGTCAAGAATTGGTCCGTCCGTCGACATCAAAATTTGTCCGCAACATAGGTTGAACATAACGTACTTCGTTTCGATAGATCTGCTTTCGGCCACAGTTGATCTGCTCCTATTATTGGGAGGTCGAATTGGTGTGTTACTCGTAGAAATTGATAAATATTCAAAATAAACCATTAAAAATTCTGAACCAAAAACAGAAAAGTTTGAGGGTAACTATTTGTTAATTAGATATCTTTTAAATTATAAAATTTAATTTCAAATCTACACAAATAAAAAAACATTTTTTATTTGTATAATATTATAATTAAAAATTTCTAAATAATACATTTCAATTTATTAATTTAATACTTTAATAGTCAATTTTAAATCATTAGAAAAGTTCAAAAATCATTGAAAACTGAATATTTTTAAAATATATTTTCCCAATTTTTCGAGTCCCTTTCCAAATTAATCTATGAAGAAAGTAAAACAATTTGTGTAAAACCAAACCATGCGAGAATTAAGCATTTAAAATTTAATTATGTAAAACTTTCTATCTAATAATATTTTTTAAGTGAATAACCTACACAATTTAAAATTAGAATTTCAGTAATCTTTTTTATACATATTAAATTACGATTTAAATATTTTTCTAAATATGTGAGCAGGGTCAACATTAACGTCATTAGATGATTCATCACCTTGTATGAAACCCGACTAGCCTCATGGCTCGGGAGCATTCGCTTCTGTACATCTGGAGTAAAATTAGCTCTTTTTAAAAAACTAAAAGAGATATTTTACTGATCACATAATTGGCGACCGTGACAGGACCTGGCAATTCACAACGCTGATGAGGCCCTTCAGCATTGGACACGTCAGGAACTCAGAAAATATCGCAAACTTTTCTCAGCGACGAACACCTCTCGTCTGAAAGGAACCGGATAAATCTTCAGGATCCAAGGATTTTCTCCAAAAATTTTTCCACAAGCCACAGTGAATCAGCAAAACTGACAACCATCAATTACTCTCTGACGTACACGGAGATTAATAAAGCAAATATCACGAGTACACCGCATAACAAGCGATATACCAATGATTGAATAAAAGCATAAGACCTTGTTTCTGCATTCTCTGATGTACACGAGAGATTTATAAAGCAAACATAAAAAGTATACCCGACAATAAGTTCTATCAGTGATTAAACAAAAAAAGCCCAAACAAATGAAAAGTGAAATGTGTAAATGATAAATGTTTAACTAACGCCAAACGCAAGGGAAAAAGTCAATCTTTGAAGAGTGGTAATGAAGCCGAATTGCAACACAACAGTTCGGAGGTCAGTTTCAATTATGACGAAACAACCGGCGAAAACAGTTATTTCCCTCATAAACACCAAGTGAAATTTATACAACCCAAAATTTTCAATGATATGACAAAGTATTTGTCCAACGAGGACATCCCAAAAGCAACTAGAAAAGACCTGGAAAAACAGTTCTTTGAAATGAAGACCGCTCTCAGAGAGGCACAGGATGGCCTGTCAAGAATAAATCCAGACGCGAAAACAACTCCGTTACAAACCTCGACGGTGCGGTGTCGGGAACCCCATATAGGTTGAATCTTGACGATAGGAGAATGACCGACGCATTACTTAGAAACTTATGTGAGTTTGACGTGTCACATTAAGTGGAGGTCCTTAAAGACGACGTTCGCGAATTAGTGGACGATATCTACACAATGGTCACAGATGAGGAGATGAAGGTGGCATTAGTTAAGAAAGCACTAAGAGGGATCCGATCGCGATAATTGAAAGGTGGCGCTAAACGTGTCGTTATGAGAAACCCACCCCCATTTAAGCCAAAAAATGTAGGGGAAGCCCTCACTATAGAATTTTGATCAAAGGGAAAATCTTTGTGGTAATTGATACGCGAAAGAACCCAAATGTGCCAGATGTTAAACGAACGTGTGGAAATATTCATAAACTGCTACCAAGAAATGGACAGGAGGATCCAGAGCGCTCCAAGAAGAAAAAGAATTCTTGGACAAGGAAAGGGAACGGACGAGACAGTCAACCCAGTTCGCAGCACGGAGGAATCTCCAAATACCCAGATCAGCTCCGAGGAATACCAAAATTCCCCCTAAACCTTCACCTAGTGGAATGTCTGCAGAATCAAGGAATCCAGCGCGTGATTCAGCAGTTTGCAGATATTACAAGAAACGAGGGCACGAAAAGGAAAAATGCTTTACCAAGCAAAACCAACATAAGAAAGAAAATTTGCAAAGGACTGAGCAGAGCAACAAAGACCCTCCCAAGCGAATGTACCAGGCAGAGGAGATCCCACCAAACGAGTAACAAGATATCTACCAGATGAAAGAGGAGGATCTGACGCACAACCTACGCGAATATTCCTACGAAGAAGGGGAGTCGCAAACCCCTACGTGCGGCTACGACTCAAGGGTTACGCTTGCCGAAGAGGACTACTGTTAGACTCAGGAAACCCAGACTCCTTCATCAAAACACAATGTTTATTAGAAAAGGCCTGTAACATGGGAAAAATATGGATAGAAAAAAGAAAAAAGTTTGAGTTAGTTGACGGAGTACACCAGATTCTAGGAGCATGCACACTCACCACCATGAAGGGGCAAGCCCACAAATTCCACGGTGTGCGGAACAACTTCTCAACAGAATTCGACGCTATTCTAGGTAAAGACTGGTTGAAGGCAAACCAAGCCAAAATACTTTTTATTAAGGTGGTTTTAGCGTGAAACGAAATCCATGCTAAAAAGCTCAAATTTTTATTATAACTTCTTTAACTATTTTTGAATACATCTGCGAAGTTTCAGATTG
>NC_046661.1:52657591-52695128 GCF_010883055.1 Belonocnema kinseyi | reverse complement strand
AGAATACGCAAACCGTTGAGGGATATATTTTTATCAATTTATTTATTCTTCTGATTTACATCGCGGGACGGCCATAAATGTCTATCTTAATTAATTTTCGGAATTTCAAACACAAAAGATTCCATGTAAATCAAAAATACTTTTTTACACTCTCATATGACTCACTGAGTCACGCTAAAACCACCTTAACGATACTCTAGATCTGCCAGACATTTCAATCCTAATGGAGGGAGATTAGAATCCTGTAATCTTCCATTTTAAACGGAGAAGAAACTAAGTTGAGCATAAAGAAGAAAGATATCGTGATCGAGAAATTCAAACAAGCTTCTTACATAAAGAAAATTATTAGGCAAACCAACAAAGACTATTCAATTTCAAAAATCTTGAATAACAAAATATCAAACAGCGAAAGGAAACGGTCTGTAGCATAATTGTATAGCCAAAAACCAACCCCAATCTATTCATTCGCGCAAAACTAAGCGAATAATGATCAGATAAACGAATAACTGAGTAAAAATGCCTTACGCCATCTCCACAGTAAACTAAGAAACGAAACGACGGTCTTTTTCACCATATGAAGCCAATGTATGGATGTTGAAAAAATGGACTGTAGTGTTCAGCAAAAATGGAAACTGGTGATTTACCTAGAGGTTAGGGCAAAAGAGGGCCAAAATGGCAAAAATTGAGAGATTACCATCAACAAGTCACTTACAAATAAGGGAAACACAACGCGAATGCCGACGCACTCTGTCAGGCATTCCCAGTCAATAAAAAAGAAGATGTGCAGGTAGGAATTGGCCACCAGGAGTATGAAGCTATACAAGAACTCTTAAAAGCCACAAACGTCCCGGAAAAACAAGACAGGACTCACGAACCCCTCAAAAAAGCACCTGAGCACACGATAAGACCACTCATGGATTCACCGGAACTCCTGGAATAGATCATTCAAGATCGGGAGTCTCTGGATGCAACAAGAAATATCCGCCCCTCAACTTCTAGCAAAGAAAAGGATATTATGCACAATACAGAGATGCTGTCGCTAAAAAAACTTCCGCGTCATATTATCTAGAATTCCAGATAAGGAAATGCGCAAGAAAATTAGTTAAAATTATAATTACCTTACTGATTATGTAAATAGACTAAGACAGGTATACGGAACTGACAAAATCACACTGACTCAAACCGACGAAACCTTTAAAACGGACTTTATAATTATAAAGTCCTTCCCGCATACATACAGAAAACATCGAAACCCGAATAGCAAATTAACGGAGCAATCTACCGGAACATCGATGACATTTTAAAACTAGCAGAAAAGATCTGGGAAGACGAAAGGACCAAAAACCCTAGAATCATTGAAATCAAACATTAGAGCACAAAAGAAGACTACAATATAGCAGCATCCTTCATATACCGGACCCTGAGATTGTTAGATTTAGAACGACATTACAAATCCAAGGCGATGTTACCGAAAATCATCAGAAAAAGACAAATGCACTGGACAAAACGCTACGTCTACTCAACAGCACCATTACTGGCCTGGAATGAACAGACAAGTTCAATGATACATAGAGAATTGTCCAGTTTGTGCCAATAAATACAATGAAAGAAAGATACGAGCTGACGCTGTAATAGTAGAGAAAGCTAAATTCCCGTTTGAAATAATAAACATTGACAAATTGGCATACGACAGTAAGAGTTTCCCTCGCGGACCGAAGAACCGAATGGAGCCTCTACAAAGTACCCGTAAAGACCCCACTGAGTCCCCATCCGGATCCTTTAAAAAAAAAACAAAAAAAATAGCAAAATCAAGTTTTAAATTGATGAAATTCGGACTCTACGTTAAAATTTGCGTTAGAAACTCACGGAGTAATCGAAATGCTTTTTTTTGTATCGCTAAAAACTTTAAAAAATAAAATACTTGTAATTTACATGGGCCGAAGGCGACTTCAAGTGCATCTTCTTTTAGTAGCAGTCGATAAGCGTTCCGTCGGTAACTTTAAGAATATTGTCTGGATGCTAGCGCCACGCAGTGGAAACCTCAGACAACAACACTGCGATGCAAGTGAGAGAGAATTTTATTTTTAAACTTCGCGCGTAACATACTACTTAAGCTATCATGAATGTGCTTGAAGTTACCTTCAGCAGAAGTTAATGAAATTTTTTTAAATTTTCAATACTGCAAAAAAAAGTATTGCGATTACTCCCTGAGTTTCTAATAGAAAATTTAACGTAGCATCCGCATTTCAACAGTTTAAAAGCCGAATGGGGACCCGGTGGGATCTTTACGGGTACTTTGTAGAGGCTCCATTCGGTTCCCCCTGTCCGCCAGGGTTCCTATTAGTAGGAGATAGACTTACCAGATATGTATGGGTAACGCCACTAAAAACCGAGGAAGTATACATCGCCATGTATCATTTTCGTCACACTAACCCGACGCCGGAAAAAGTTATAACCCACAATGAAGAAACCTTTGAAAGCAACAACTTAGGAGAGTTCTTTGATCAGATGAGCATACGGCAAATAAGAATATCTGAATACCAACCAGAAAATAATGACACCGCAGAAAGAATATTTAAAAAGCTTAAAAATCTGGCAGATACAGTAGATAATGAAGATCCAGTAACCAGAGTTTTTAGGGCCGCAAAAAACTATAATTAAAGTCCTCACACCACAACAAACTACACACCAGAAGAATTACTATGCGTAATTTCGAAACGCACGGTAGAATAGACCCGAAGTCGTCTCCCGTGAACTTGATGAAATTTCTTCAACTACTTAAAAACAATATGGCACGAGATATTCCTTACTCTTTATCATAAAATAATTAATTTTTATACATTCGCATAAGCACTAGCAATGTGGCACTCGTTAACCATAAAATGTGTACAAAACCCATACACCTATACCTGACCCGAGCGATTATAGAGTAGTCAAGTATACCACCTTACCCTTTTACAATTCCTTCAATTATTATATTTACAATAGAATACGTAGTGAATCAATTACTATATCACAGGACAAAACATCCTACACCATCATAAGGAAAGAAAAATATCAGAAAGCTGGAGACATGAGATATTGTCAAGCATCATATGTCAAACATTGTTCAGCAATTAAAGCTTTCAGCCCATAAATTGAAAACAGCTGAGAAAGACAGCCGCGCGGCGAAATAATTCCTAGTGGACTATATGTACAACCTGGTTAGAACGACTAGGATATACCAGTTTAGCCCTTCTAATAGTTGGACTAATATGGAAGTGTGGTCTAGGACGACTACTCCGCGCCCTTCTCTCTTCTACACCATGCGGTAAGGTTATCTATCGTAACCGAGGTCCAACTACCATCATCTATTTACTAACAGCCCCGACGGCAGCCTATGTTGTTTATCACACTTCCTCCTCACCCTTATTCAAAGACAACGAGGACGTTGTCTAAATCCTAGAGAGTGGAACTGTGATCAGGGCCATCATTGACGTCATCAGATGCTTTATGACCTTGTATAAAACTCGACTGGCATCATGGCTCGGGAGCATTCGCTTATGCACGCTTGACGCGGAAGCTCTGTTCGCTTAGAAACAAATTATCCAATTAAATATTATAAACAAATTATTTGTTCAAAGCATTTTTTTACGATTTCCCATAAGGTTACGTTTTTTAAGTTTCATTGCAAGAAATTTAGATAAAAACAATATAATGACAAAGAAATTTCTTAGCGAGATTATTATTGCTAATATTACAAAAATGAAAAATGAATTCGTTATTAATGAAATTATCAATAAGTTTCCAATTAAAAAGACTGCCATAAAAAATTCCCCTGGAGAGATGCCCGAATAAAGCATTTGTTTGTTAAATTCATTTGAAAAAATAATAAAATTGATCAACTAGTCATGAATCTTACTTAATTTTTTATGAAGATCCAAATAAAAAGTATATCGAAAAAAAAATAATTTTTCTGTTAAAAAATGCTCTAATAATTCCTTTTGTTTATTACATTTGTTTAAAAAATCATAAACTCATCAAAAAATTATAAATTTTGCTTGAATCATCATAAAGTTCATAATTAAAAAAGCTGACATCGAAAAAACAAATTTTCATGTCAAGAAATAACTTATTAATGCATGTTTTCATTAAATTTGTTTTTAAAAAATCTTTGAAATGATCAAATAATTATGAATGTTGCTTGAATTTTTATAAGGTTCCCAATTTAAAGGACTGGCTTCGAAAACAACGAATTTTTTTGCCGACAAAAAGAAATTTCTAAATAATCACGTTGATCTATCAAAATTTCTTGAAATATAACTTAAAACTTAAAACTATGGAAAGTCGTAGAAAATATTCTTTATACAAATAATTTGTTTATAAATTTCTTTGCCATTATTATATAATATTGAAACATCTTTAACCAATACCACTCTATGAAACGTAGGCGATTTCAACAATTTTTCTATTGAGGAGCATTCGCAGCGTCAAACTGTTTGGCAGAGTTTTTGTAACCAAACTTCGAGTGCTTCGATAGCGAAGTAGTTAGAGTGCACGGTAAAATACACTAATTTAGGTAGTTTAGGCGGAGTTCGAATCTTCGACGAGTGCAATTTTTCAAAGCGTTTAGACGTGCGATTATGTATGTAAGTAACTGTTTCTGCGGATTATGTATTTAATAATAATAAAAAATGAAGATTATATAATAATAATATCAAAAAAAATTTTTAATCATTGTTTTTAAAAACTAAATTAAATTAATTATTTGATTTCATTAAATTGCTTAAATTTTTTAATTTTATAAATTGTATTTAAAAATTAATTGCTGTCGAAGGTTTGTCCGACATCATCTAGATGGCCCATATATGGGACCAAATTTCGGGCCCACATGGAGAAGCCAAAGAGGGTTGACTGTTATCATTTAACTGGTTGACCCGACCAATGGCGCACAAAGTTGGACAGACCATCGGACAGTTGGCCTGATAATGCGCCGACGTTCGTTTTGCACCTGGGGGCGACTCATTCGCCCATTCGGAAGAAAGTGGAAGGGGTGCCTTCCACTTTCTTCCGAATAGGCGAATGAGTCAGCTTGATGTTTTTACGAAAAAATTGTGCGGTCAATCCTCGTCAATTCATTCCAGCCTTTTTTCCTGCTATCCTAAGAAAAGAATCCATGCATTTTACACTAAGGTTATTTTTCTCCTTCACTTCTTTTATCAGCCTCCATCTCGCCTTTTTCTTCGTTGTTGTCACCGTTTCCCTCTGAATTTCATACTCCGACTCTGTTTCCTCGACCAATTCTGCCTTTTTATTGTCCTGGCCGGTTATGACTGAAATTTTACATCGATTTTGCTGGGATCGGGTGCAGTTTTTCAGATTAGCACCCGCTCCCGGCGAAATCCTGTGATTGTCCTTATGACAAACTTTAAATTATGTGTGTGTGTGTTACTCAGGTCAGTCAAATTCGTGAAATCGCTGCGCTAGCATGTCGCGGATTTTGCCGCCGATTTTGCATGTGAAAGTTCGCTATGAAAGAAGACGATAAGTTTCAGGTCATTCGGTGAAAACTGTCAGTTATGACAGACTGTGTAAGATCTGCGATAACGCAATTTGTTCGTTTGGAAGAAATTTTTCGCCTCGTTTTTGGTTTTTTCGATTTCATCCACTGCAAGCTAAGATATGCGAATTTTAATATGGCACTTTTTCAAAAATAGCCCATATTGATACCCCAAAATCTTTTTTCTGACAGCACTGATTTTTACGAAACTTGCACAAAATAATCTTCAAACATCCCTAAACAAAACTCAAAAAGACCTGTAAGATATTTGGGACTTGGTCCGCAGATATGAATTTAATTCTTTTGGTCTTTTGACTGTGTTGCGCGGCAGACTAGCTGCCGCTCGCCGACATAGTAGTGCTATAGTGCCACGTAATGTACTCATTGTCAGCAGTTCTCCAAAAACAACCTCGAACTTCGAAGTACATGCATACGTACGTACATTTTTCTTAAGTTAATAAATGATTTTGCCTGTCAGTGATCTTACCGAAAGCTTCTCCAGATTGGACGAAGTACTTTGTACTGCACAAACTTTAAACACAACATCTTTTTAAACGACAAAATTATTCCAAAAACAATAAAAATCTAAAGAGCATTCAGATTTACCAAGATAACCTCAGCCGCTGATTCTCATCCAACAAAAGTACTGAATATTAATGTTTTCGCCAACTATCCAAAAATCAAAATTGTTTTAAAACGTCCCGAAACTTTTGAATTCATTCCCTCGCTATTTTTGACAAAACAAGTTCTAAACTATACTCGGTTCCTCGACAGAAGACCCTACAGACGCTCATGTGGGTTGTCGTTTCTTAGTTAAGGAGTTTCCTTACCCTTTTTTCACAAGTAGTTCCTTAATTCGTCTTTTCATTGGTCCCTTTGTCTCAATTTGATATTTATTACATTTCTTGGAATTCTTTGTGAAATAGTTCGAATGATTTTTACGACATGTTAGCCCGTAGGTCTCGAATTACAGGGGTCTGATGTAGCCATATGAGTTTTTCACTCATTTACTCTTTTTATAATTAAAAAGTTAAAAATTAATAATTCTGCAATAACCGACTTAAACGTAATGTATTCAAAATTTGCGAATTATTCCGATTCAAACGATATGTAATTTTTCCATAAACTTTGAAAATTGGGGAAGTAATCAATATCAAATTCAATATGGTGCTAAAGTTTCTTCACTGAAACATTTTCAAATTTTCAACTTGCCTAGGCAAGTAATATATCATTGAAATAGGACAAACTCGTAGTTACTGATTATGCTACTTTCAAATCGATAATTGCAATATAAATTTTTTTATATAAAAAAGTAGTAGAAAACATAAATCCCGCTGCACGCCAGTGTCGTAAATCAATCTTGAAAAAAGTCTTTTATGAAGTTAAAGCGCTTCACTTCAGATTGGCTAAACATCTTAAGAAATTGCCCCTTCTTGAAATATTAAACAATGGGCTGCGCGAAGGAAACCAAAATTAAGCGCTCTGCAGGGTTGTCTCTCGGGGAACAGAGTATACAAGCCTAAGAGACGAAACATATAAGTACGTGTGCATGTGCTTCGAAGTTCGAGTTTTGTTTGGAAGAACAGCTGACAATGAGTCCATTACGTGGCACCACCGCACTACTATGCCGACCGCGCGGCGGCTAGCCTGCCGTGCAACACAGTCAAAATGTCGAAAGGAAAAATTTTATATCTGCGGAACGATGCCCAAATACCTTTCAGGTCTTTTTGTGTTTTGTTTAGGGATGTTTGAAAATTGTTTTGTGCAAGTTTCGTGAAAATCTGTGCTATCTGTGCTATCGGTGCTATTTTTGAAAAAGTACCATTTTAAAATTCGCATATTTCAGTTTGTAGTGGTTGAAATGGAAAAAACCAAAAACGAGGCGAAAGATCCCTTCCAACCGAAAAAAATTGCGGGGTTGCAGATTTCACACAATCTCTAATTAACGTTATAATAGCGTCCGGAATTTAGCCTCATGTTTCGAAAAATTGCCAGTACTAATTGCTCTGTACACACTCTGCAATTAGGTAAAAGCATTAGGACGAATTTTCGAATTAAAGTTCGAGTAATGACGAAAAAAATGCAAGCTTGTGGATCAAAATTGATCAAGACTGAAAGGTTCTAGAATTTTTCAAAAATGGCGCGTTTTTTCCGAAATGTCGAACTTTTAGGGGCTGTCAAATCTTACCGCTATCACCGAATGAGCTGGAACTTGGTGAATCGTTTTCATTTATAGATTACTTTTACATACAATATCAGCGGCGTAATCCGTGATATGCATGCGCAGCGATTTCACGAGTTTCGCTGACCTGACTCGCATATATAATTTCTAAAATGATCTAATATAAATCATGTTTTCATTTGCAGTTACTGTACATTACATATTGCAGTGACTAACATCTGCTGCAGAAAATCTAAAGAATTACTTTGCTCCATTTATCTAAATTTCCAGATTACATAAATCTGAGTATAATTTTATCAATGCATTCCAGATACGGAGATATTGCCTCCATTATACATTCAGTAACAGTAAATTATATTAATTACAATTTTATAATATTTTATTTATATTTTTTAGCATATTTTTTCTTCCTATTCGTAAGCATCCAATTTATAGTCTCCGATAGTGTTATGCACGTTACTTTTTGGTCTGTAGCCAGCCGTTACAAACCCATATGACTTTTAACTTTTGAATTATATGTAGATTTATTTATTCAGTGTTGTAAGAACACTTCGTTTTTTTCAAACAACCCCGAGAATTAAGATTAAAATACCAGAGGCTGCGAATTGGAGAATAAATCATCATTTAAAGATTTAATTTTCAGTTCAGATTCTTCCTGTAACTTTATATTAGAAAATGATCAGTAGATAAAAGGAAAATGCATCAAATATGATAAAAGTAAGGAACCAATAATAATTTTTATAATTGTTTTTGAGGTTCGCTTAATGTTGCTGTGTCCAATAAAATTCTTACCATTTTGAGTACCATTTTGAGCTCTTTCTTGTCTCATAACCAAAGTTATTGATAAACAATTAGGACGATCCAAATTTTTTCATGTTACTCATAATTCCGTTAATTTGTCTGTTTAGCAATTGCTACCGCCACTAGTATCTTAATAAACCGTGATGCCGCAGTACATTCGGAAAAAAGATTTAAAGCAACAGCCAAATCTCAAAGTTTGCATTCCACCAATCTTATTGACTTCAATATACATATTTCTGCGCATGTGGTTAGTGTTTGTTCCCTTAATTCAATCGCTGACGCTCTAGTAAGTGTCATTTATGAGCGACACCCACATTATGTTAAAATTCATTATTCTAAAAATAATTCTTTCGTTAACAAGAGATCCGACCCAACTTAATTTTTTACATAAACTGTAGAATTTTTCTTTGTCCTCAAACAAAGGGACGATAATCAAACATCCCTACCTTCTTTTTGTATCTATGTAAATCTAGTATATTTTTGAAAACTAGGAATTTATTTCTAAATGCATAATTAAATTGATACATAATGGCACTTATTTTGGTAGCTTAAAAAAGTGGACATCTGTTGCTACTTGGAAAATGTTCTAAATAATGACATCATAAATTTCGTGGGCCATATAAACTACAACATATTTATGAAATTACAGTATATTCTTCATAAGGAAGGGTTTTCGAACATTTGAAGCGTCGTGGGTACCACAATTCGCTGAATAAATCAACTGATTGGAGAAGGATTGACATTTCTCCCATAATATTTTATAATTGAACGATAATTTTCGTATTTAACTGTATCTTAAATAATTAAAATAATAATTTATTTCTGTTTTTATTAAACTTTTACTCGAGTAAACCCGGTTATTATCATAGCCACGGATTAAGTCAAGTGACTGATGCGATTAGAATGTTATAAGTCAATTTAACTAATTTAATACGATGCTTGAAACCTCCTGCGATGATGTTGTAGGTACACAGTTACGAGCGGCCACGAGCGTTGGAGGTGACAACAGTCACATCTGGATGCTTCCTTAGAGCTTTCTTAGAGCTTTTGGTTGTATTGGTTGACTTCAAATTTCAGTTAAGCGGACAAGTAATGTGGATGATGTAGACTCTACCACCTTTTTTTCTCGCATCACGATGTCAGATCTATTGACACGGATGTAATGATCCGTTTAGATAGTAACATCCCAATATAAGATGTAATCTTCGCTTTCTAAAACGGGCATTGGAATGTATCTATAGAAAGGCATTCATTCTTTTAAGAGTCCCAGATTTAGTACAAGTTATTGATATATAATGCCCGCTACATAATTATGTCTGTGCGTATATTCTCTCTGAGCCATTACGCGACAGCCATCAATAATGTGCTCGATGGATTCGTTGGTATCTGCACATAATCGGCACCGGTTAACCAAGTCTTGATTTAACACATGTTAGCGATAATTCCTGGTGTTGAAAACCTTGTCCTGTATCGCAATGACCAATTCTTCCGGCTCTGGATACAGAACACCCTTTCTTAGCCAAATATTGGATGTCTCGATATCCACTTCATTTTGATCTAACGTTTTGTGGTGCTCGCCATGGATGGCTTTCTGCCTCCATTGTATTTCTAATTCCTCTATGTTTTCTGCCCTGATATTCAATGCTCCATCTTAGGAAAAATTTAAGAGCGTATAGTCAAGAGTCGCTTTACAGATGCTACTGTAAAGCGAAATATTTCGTTTGCGGTTAAAAAAGTCTCGCAACTGTATAACTTGTGACTCATAACGTTTTTGACATCTACAATGCCCCTACCCCATAAATTTCGTGTAGAAATACCCTTTCAAACGCTGAATTTCTATGGTGCATTCGGTGCTTCGTCATTCCTACGCGAAAAATTCTCTTGAACTTTTCAAGGTCGGTGTTAGACCGTTTTATGAGCCCGAAAGAGTACGTGAGGACAGGGATGGCATATGTGTTGATTGCCCTGATTTTGTTTGCCGAGTTGAGAAAATTATTCATGATTAATCTGAGTCTCGTAGTGAAGGCAGTCGTTAGGCTTGTCTTAACTATCCTATGATGAATAGCATCAGATTCAAGAATACCCAGATATTTATATGATTCGCCTGCAGCCATTGACTCGATGTCATTTTTGAACTCGCTCTCTAACTCTGCGTCCCTAATTCCCCTTTGATTAAATGTACTGTTCTACATTTATCTAGTCCGAACTCCATGTGCATATCATCGGAAAACTGCTTTGTGACATCGATCACTTGCTGCAGTTTCTGAGCTGAACTAGCGTACAGCTTCAGGTCATCCATGTACAGAAGATGGGGCACTTGATGACCATCCTCATTATCATGAATCCTGTACCCATTAGACATGCTGGTTTGTGTTTTGCTCAGTGGATTCAACGCTAAACAGAACCATAGTACGCTGAAGGATTCTCCTTGACCCCAGAGTCTTATCGCATGTCTTAGAAAGTCAATAATGCGTAGGCAGATTTTGTAAAGTTTTAAAACTTCAAGCAAATAGTCATGCGGCACGGAAGGAAACGCTTGCTTGTAGTCAAGGTATGCCATGTTTAAGTTCCTTTGATGCTTACGAGCTTGTGTCATGGCAATAGCGTCTATAATGACTAGATCTTTACAGCCTCGCGAGTTTTTACAACATCCTTTTTATTCTTGTGTAAGAATGTCATTCTCGTCGCAATGAGAATATACCTTATCTGCAATGATAGCTGTAGAATATTTATAAATTGTTGTAAGACAGGCTATCGGTCAAAGTCAGATGGATTTTGAGCGTCTGGTTTTTTTGTAACACATACGTCGTACCCAAGAGCGTAAAGCCTGGCATCAGATCTGGGTGTTCAATGATTTTCTAAAAAGACCTTGCCAACGCCACATGCACACTCGTCAGGTACTTGTATCAGAAGTTGTGCATCATGTCTGGACCTGAAGAATTCCAATAACTTGCCCTTTCAAGACCGCTGAAACATCTAACGCTGTGATGTTTGTGAGTTGCATTTAGGGGCTATTGCTTTTTCTTGTTTCCTGCAGTTTGAACCACGCAGTTTCCAAATTGCATCTGTTTATGTTTCCCCAAACTCCCGACCAGTAGTTAGTCATATCTTCCAATTATGGAACTACAGTGTCTTTCTGGTTATTTGGATTTACTCTCAGTTCACAATAGAACTTTCTTTCATCCGTCTGAAACTTTCGATTTTGTTGCCTTCGTGCACTACTTTTCTTGTACCGACGCACTCATGCAGTAAGAACATTAAGTCTCTGTCGTTGGGAGTCTATAATCTCATCCAATATTGCTGGTGTTAATGTCTCAATGTGCCGAGGATGGATGCTTTTAGTAAAATGATTTATCAGCTATCTTCTTCTATTTCCTTTTGTATATTGAGTTAATCGGCCCAATTTGCACCTTACTTTGCTGACATCCATATCCAATCTGATCTTCTATGGTGGATCTCGATCGCTTGCTGGGACAAAAACTGCATTTGCAGGCCTAGTTTTCTGACCCAACGTTCTAACGGTTGCCACAGCTGCACAGTATACAAGAGTTTGCACCTCTAACGCAGTTTGTGCTACGTTCAAACACGTAGGTAAAACCCTGCTGTCAGTATGTGCTATTAGTGCACGCAGATCATTTGTGATGTTCATTTTGGACAGAGAATGCCTTAGTTTTGGTTCTACATATCTGAATTCTAGTAAAGCATGGCCGAAGTTCTTTTCAAGGTGCTGTAGTCTTTCTGGGATTTCCCTATCCACATCATCGTTATTAATATCCGGATGTGATTCTAATGGATCCGGTACATGATGTTCATTTTCCCTACCAACTATGCCTTCAGTATCAATCAAGTCTTCGTTTTCCACATCTTTTAAGGCGAGTTCATCAATAGGAAGCTGCTGTGTCACTTCTATTTTGATAGCAGCTATTTCAACAGACGAATGCAGTCTGTTTACAGATATTGAGCGTATTTGATCTGCCAGATTCTGCTCATTTATTTTTGTGGCTTGCTCTGGATATTTAAGTAAGAAGGGTCTATAACGTTTTCTCCTCACATTTTGCCCACATTTATCTGCCAAAAATTAAGGCGCATAACATCTCTGTTCATATGGTATGTCTATTTTCGTCGCTTTTTTGCTTGCTGAACCTCTGCTTTTGCCTCTGGTTGTATAAGGCCATCCACCTCTGGAGGATGTGGCGGTGTTGGATCATCAATAGGTTGAGGAAGAACATCAATTGCTCCTACTTGACCTTTTGACGCGGTTCCTCTAACTGATGTTCATTGCCGTCGTTTTTCGACGCCAAATCAACCTGCTGTTTAATCTACATTGCTCTGGCTTCTGTCACGTGTAGATTAGTCCTGACATCCTTTACCTTAGCGATAACATCTCTTAGTGCGACTTTTTGTATATTAGGATACTTTGCAGCAAATTTCGTTCTTAAATTGTATCCTTTTTGCATTTTCGTTTCAAACTTTCCACTTGCGTAATAGAGACGCACCAATTCCTCTTTCATTGTGGTGTCCCAATCGATGCTCTCCCACGGTATTTCTGTCGAGGTGGTTGGCTGCAAATAGCTAACGCTCGCCAAAGCATCCTCAGCAGGTACAGTTGATATTCCACTGCTTACCGTTTGTCGCACATGTTCTTGCTGGCCAGCTGTTTGATTAGTAAGATCTGCCTGACCATCTCGCAGCTCACCATCGCCACCGCCCGCATGCTGTGGCCCCCAGATGTGGCTCCAGGAGCGCCCCGCCGATCCTCGGAAAGTGGCAAGCGTTTCAAAATCTTTAATACAATCTTTATATTTCATTGATGGGTTTTGTTATTATTCTTAGTCCCTCTCCTCTTTGTTATCAGTCTATTTGGGATGGGAAACCCTGTCAGAGCAATGCTACCGCCAACATAGCCGTCAAAGTCATGAGAGGAAAGCTCAAGCTTTACCACGACATCAACGCGGAACACCTTTGGTAGGAAATAATAATTATTATTTTATATTATGTTATTTAGATTATTATATTATTATGTGTACTATTATTATATTTTTCTTATTATACAGTAATATTAAGCTCAATGCTTTTTTATTTATTTGTCACTTCTTTAAAACGAATTTAGGAATCGGGACAAAAAATTGGACATTTTTGCCGTAATAACTTCTTTCATCATATTGTTTTTTGCCATTTTCTATGAAATTTATTAGATCTTTGAACCATTTTGATATAGGATTGACCTTGTATAGAAATGCGAAAATGATATATGGACCCATTATACTCCATCAGCATCTACATTACTGAAGGGTCCGCACTTCTCAGTATATATATTGTAATAATATACTTCAGGAGGTGCCGTTTCTAGTCTACTAGAGCTCCTGCATGGCCTCCTTCTTTTCTGTACCTTTATGCCCCAAAGCATGATGTGCCCATCGTTCTCAGTAGCTTGACATCGTCGCGCAAAGGGTTTGTCGACCCTTGATATATTGATTAGGCATGGTTCGCCCTGCTTTATCATTCAGTCCATATCACCTTGCTCTGCGAAAGAATCAAAATAAATGCATCGTCGTCTGTAGCCCGAGGATATCGCGCATCGGGCTTGTCGGCCTTTGGCACCTTGGTTTTCTTACTTTTCATGTGTGACTTTCTCTAAGGATTTATTACCGCGTTGCGGTAGTTTTCTTCGTATTTCTTCTATCAAAGCACAGGGCACAAAAAAAGATTTAAATATTGACGTCGAGAATGATATCGACCTCAGCTGGATAATGAAATTCTGAATTTGCCAGAAAGAGATCTTGTGAAATAGTGAGTGAATTGCGATCGACTCGTCAACAGTATGAAGTAGAATATTGACTGCTTTCTTTTTGAGTCCGATTTTTTTGCATAATGCGAGATGGCTATGAATTACCCTGTGCATCGATTTGATCTACGATAGCGGGGGCTGCAATCACTTATGATGGCACTAAAATTTGATACAGACCCGCGGGCTCAGAGTCTGTCAATTGAGAAAGTTAACTGGTCTGAAGGTAGAAAAAACTGTAAAACCATCTCAGAACTTTCATGATTGAAATGCAAAAGGGAATTATTTCTTTTCCCACTTTTATACACCCTCCGTATGAAACATTTTTGGATTATGAGTTCCTCATAAACAATTGAAACAAAGACTTACCTTTTTTGGCCGACTCGTATCTATATTTGGGAGAGAGATACGAATTTAGTACATGCAAACACACCGTGCTCTCCCCCACAAACGTAACATGAAATATTTGTAATAGCAGATTTTGACTGAGAGTCATTTCAATCCTTCTACCTTTCGAATTTGAAATTTTGTGTGCATTATTTGCTTGACTGATCACAAATAGATTATTCTCATTTTTCAACTGTCTAATTTTTTAATTGACGTTTAATAATATGGAAAACGAACAAATTATCTTTCTTTACATCTACTTTTAATATGTGAAGAGGTCTGAGATGTTTTCGTGGAGTATCGTATAAATAACGAATTGAAAATTCTTTAGAAACTAGTAGTAATTCGAAAAAAACCTTCACATGGCTGGCAATAAGGAATTTTTTATGATTTTATCGATTTTCTAAGAGATCCCAAGCTACTGTGTAATTTTCGCGAGTCGTTTGAAGAGGCTCGGTGATATTGGGTACATCGCCTATTAAAAAGCCCTTGAGATAAATGAATTTCTCAATTGCCGATAGTTCCGGATCATCGTAGATCATTGAATTTAATAAATCATAAAATCCAATACACATGTCAAGACTGCCTGAAAATGTTGGAATTTTTAAATCTGGTTAACTACTTCTTGGAGTGCGGTGATTGGAATTTTCATTTCTATTATCAATAATATGTATGTTCGGAATCACTTTTCAAGTTTATGAGATCAATATCAAAATCATTAGTCAACACGACTCCAGTGTTAGATCCTGAAGCATACTAGATCCCGAAGTGTACTAGATCCTCTAGCCGAAGATTTTGTATTTGATCTTTCAGCAGAAGTGTTAGCATCATTATTGACAATAACAGAATTGACAGGTGGTTGTGAAGTTGAAGCTGCTGAAACTACAGGATGAATATATCTACCTCTTTTAATTGGGGTTCTCACGCGTCCGCAAATTAAGTAAAACCTAAGTCTTAAGTATCGTCTTAATTTAAGTAAAACTAGCACGTTCTCTCTTCTTAATTTTATCTTTTTCTGAGTTACCATTAGTCAACTTTTCTAATTTTTAGAAATTTTTTAAAGTTTCTTGCTTGCCGCGATTTCTTCGAATGTTACACAAAAAAAAGTCTTAAATAGAAACCAAAATTGGGCTTGTTTCAAGGTGTAACATAAAGATGACCAGCTCCGTTAAAAACTAGCATAGCTTGAAATCTTTAAAACGATATACTTATCGAACTACAAGTTAGACCCGATGTATTCTTGAAAGTAGTCGGTAGCAATAATATGGGCTAACATCAAGGCACTGCATGGTTTATAAATTAGTTGTTAGGTAGATAGTAGGCTAACATCAAGGTGCTGCATAATTTTAAAAGTAATCTGCAGCCAGACTGTGGGCCTACATCAAGACACTTTATACATTTAAAAGCAGTGCTAAATATAACCTAAATAAAGCCTGCATTATAAACAGAAAACAGTTTCTTTGAAATAAAAGAAACTATTCGTTGATATATTCTGATTATCGACTATATTATTATCTGTATACGTCATTTAATTAGATCCATTGTGCGCAACTATGAAAGCCTGTGTTAGAAACTTGACACGCACACTCCCTGAACGTCATAAAAAATTGATTGCCTGCTCCAATATTGGACACTTTCGTAGAGACAACTCTTTCTTTGACAGTATCGCAATTCTTTGAAGTTAGTTACAGCTGTTTAGAGGTCTAAAAGCTAGAGCTTGAGGCTAAAGCAAGCCTCATTGCCTTCTTTTTAGCCCCAACCTTGTTGCCCTAGGTCGAAGACCAAGTTCAGCTTGTTTTAAATACAAAAGACTAAGCGTTAGCCATAATCAGGACAATCTTTATGTCCTTTTTTCATGAACCAAAACCTTCCACACACAAATTTATCAAATTCATTTTTTAAAATTTAGTCAAGTTTTAGAAATCAAGTCAAGTCCCTCAAAATACTCATTTACAGCATCGATAACTTTCTTTTTGCTCTGAAATTTTTTACCTCCAAGCCATTTTTTAAGATTAGCGAACAGATGATAGTCTCTGGGGGCCAAATATGATGAATATGGTGGATAAGGAAACAATTCCAATTCGAATTCGTTGATTTTATCCCCCGCAACGACCGACCCATGGGGAGATTTAATGTCGTGGTAAAAAAGCGTTTGCTAGCAAACGCGGCACCCACCTAGCACAGTGCTTTTCCCTGCCCGAATGATCATGTAAAATATTGCGTACATGCTCAGTTGACATCCTAGTAGCCTCAGCTGTCCCACTTACCTTTAATGTGCGATCCTCTATCACCATTTTATGAAATTTTTCGATCATTTCGAGAGTTACGACCTCAACGGAGCATCTTGAACGCGATTCGTCAGAAGTGATCAAGAGACCTTCAGCGTGGAATCAATTTCTTCTTTAATTTGAAGTGGTGTTAGGCCTTTCAAATAGAAGTATTTAATGACCATATGCTTCTGTGATTTTTCCATTTTTGCACAAACAATCGAGGTATATTTTTCAGTACGCTCTTAAATGCTACTAATAGCGAAATCGGCTTAAAAATTGATATAAAAGCAAAAAATTAGACCTGCTGGCGCCATCTCTAGCTCAGACTATAAACTTTTCACCCCACCCTCGTATCAAAGACGATTCGATTGCACAAATTCTTCAAACGTTAGCGTGGCTACGACGTTTAGGTAACCACACACGCATACATACATACATACATACATACATACATACATACAGATAGACACCGATAAAATCTTATGATTTTTTAACTGTGAGTGCCGAAACATACATTTCCGTTTAAACTAGAAATAAAAAATTTGGACGATTGCATTGCACTCTCATAAATAAAAATGTAAAAATAAAGTTTTAACAAAGTAGTTCGATGAGAGTCATCGTGGCTCCAACGGTATCGTGATTGGCTTGTGTTTCAACACTGCAGCCTTGGCAGCTATGCTGAAGCGGGTTCGATTCTCGAAACAGGAAGTGAGGCTGGATGTATTTTTTCAGAAAGTTTTGCTTTTGTCCCTTGATATACTACCTTACAGATACCGTACAGTTTATAAGTAACCCTATAGGCCAGTCTTTAACGACCCTGACAGTTAATGCAACTATAAACATTCAATTATTATTTAAAAGTAGTTCCACTTTCAACTAAGTACACTTAACACCTGATATAAGAATGGTTTCGAACATGGTTTGCAGTAGCCTTGATCCTGAATCGAGGGAACTGATACGTAAACAGACAGGGCCGAGTGCATCTGTTGCATTTGGTAGCATGTCACAACCTGATGCAACTATCGGGCTGAGAGTGCGGCACTCGAGCTGTTCGTGACGCTTGCCTGAGCACCTACCCTCTTTCGGCTCCGCGACTCCTCTCATGACGAAACCGCGGAGTCCTTCAGTTCTAGCAATATCGTAAACCGTGCATTCTTATATCGAGGGTCGAGTATAGTTGAATTTTGTACCAAAAAAGATTTTCGGTCGCTATATACGAATAGCGAAAAACTTGAAAATTCAATCAAATTTTTATATTAGGGGGGAGGGGGGGATTAAGAGACGACCGTAACATTTCCATGATGATTGGAACAGTGACTGATTTAAATACTCCGTAAATTTCAAATCCTTCTGTTTTTCCTTCTAAGCAGTATTCATCCTGAAAAATATGGATAACTCTAAACTGTCAAGTTTTGAAATGAGATTTGCCATTTTACAGGATGAAGATGTAAAGAGAAACTCGAAATTTGAGGGAACTATCGAAAATTAACCATTTGGGGTAAGTTTTGGTTTTCAAAGCTATTATTTAAGTGTAAATAATGCAACGAAAATAAATAAAAATTCTTATTTTTGATTTATTCTAAAAATACAATTTTTACTGTTATTTAACAATAAAGTTAGTTGTGCTCATGTCATGTATATTGAAACGCTGTTGTATTAATTTGTCTTCATTAAATAATAATTTAGGATTTTTCTCAATTTCATCTTGCACATAAATGTAAAATCAAAATCAAAAGATTTAATACATTTATGTTCCTGTCTTATGCTTTCAAAATATTCAAGAAATATTGAAAGTACGATGTCCAATTACGATAGCCGCAAGGAGAGAAAATTGAGTAAATTGTAGACGTGTACATTTTTTAGTGGTATATATAGTTTTATTATGTACTAAATCGTATCAGAAAGATGCAGAAGAATCAGACGCGATCTACAACTTTGATTGACCCTAATCGGATGTTCACCCAATAAGAATAAGTATGTTTTAATTTCCATGCATATTATGAATTGTAACGATATAAATTTATTTAAATGATACACGTTTCAGCGCAGCTAAGAATGAAATATAATGCAAAATAGGAAACAAATATTAAAGTAATCATGATAAATACAATTTCTACTTTATTTTGCAGCATCTGAATAAGCAATTCCAGGCAGATGTACATGGAAAATGTATTATATTTGATATAACAGTGTTTGCCATAATGTGAAAAAATTGACATTTTGGACAAAATCGTGTGCGAAGCACGAGATACGAGATGAGAATGCTTTTGCTAAAGCCGAAGAGCTTCAACGATGAGAGTTCGCAATCACGATATTACAGTTGTCGATCCGCTGACCTTAATTTTTAAAAGGTCTGCTCAGGAATGTGAAAGAAATCGAAAGGTCAAGCGTGTAGCGTAAGGTAAGCACATTATCGACCGCGAAGCGCGAGATAAATGCACAATCGAGTGCGAAGCGCGAGATATACACATCGTCGAGAGCAAAGAGCGAGAACCAACAGTCGCGCGCTCAAACTCACGAGCCATGGAAGCGCACGATGAGACCGTGCAAGCGCAGCAGGCAACTTCTTTTATTATAACTGATTATAACTCCATATTATAATTTCATTGCATTTTTTGTTGATAACTAACGTGAAACTCTGATACTGTGCCAGTTTTGGGACTAGCGGCGGCGGGGAAAAAACCTGATTGAGATCCGCTCCGCTTTTGTTTAGCCACGCAAGAGCGACCGCCGCGCCCCACACCCCGCGCAGCTCCTTTTACTCTTACTATATCAGGTGACATACAAGGTGTCTAAAAAGTCCCGGGACGGTTTGATATTTCCTCAGGTAAAATATTTAAAAAAAAATGAAGGTCATTGCTGAAGTAAATTTCAACGAGGAATTCAATGGTGACCTTCATTTTGACCTTTAAGTTGACCTTCATGGCTTTTTGTAGACCAACTTTGTTTTTAAATGGAAACCCCCTTTTTTTACATCTGCAATCAACAGAGCAGAAAATTCTACAACAGGTACTTACCCAAGTCATAGTCAATTGTAACGTTCAAGGTCAGTTAGAGGTTATTTGAAATTAACAAAGTTTTTCAAGAGGTCAGTGTAACTCCTGAAGTAAATTTCAACGAGGAATTCAATGGTGACCTTCATTTTGACCTTGAAATTGACCTTTATGGCTTTTTGAAGGTCAACTTTGTTTTTTTAATGGAAACACCCTTTTTACATCTGCAATCGATAGAGCGGAAAATTCTACGTTCAAGTACGTACCCAAGTAAAATCATAAGGAAATTTTTCATTAAAAGTTCCAGGTGTTCTGGTGAGAGTTCTGTACCTTCCCGAAGAGTTATACAGTCCTATACAGTTTTTCGATACCTAAGTCAATAACTAAGGCGATGCCATAAGTCCTATACCGTTTTTCCATACGAATATTACGATTTGAAACTAAATTGACGCATTACGAGTACATACTTACTATCTTTCGCTAAAAGATTATTATGGCGCGAGCTAAACTTTCGGAACGAGAGAGGGTATCTGTATTAATGATGCGTGTTGGGGAGATCGAGTTCGATCTTATGATCAAGTTCGTTTGCTTTTTAATCGCACTTTTCGTAATGAAGGAAGGTTAAATCCTGTTTCAAAATCAACAATTGAAAGAACTGTAAGGCGCTTTATGAATCATGGATCTATCAAGGACCTTCAGAGAACTGGTTGGTCAAAATCTGCAGGATCTGTGGAGATGCAGATGGACATAGCCCATGCATTTGATGAAAACCCGCACCTTAGTTTACGTCCAGTTAGTGATGAGCGTGTCGTTGCTCCTGAGACAGTGCGAAATATTGGTCTTTTTTCTACGAATAAGCCCATTTTTTACAGAATTAACTAAAAATATCTTCCCGATAATTTTTTTCTATGATGCTTTGCAAATTTACAAAAATATTAATTATTTAAACAATTTCGATTAAAAAATTAAGAGTTTAGCCCTTTTTCTATGAGTGAATTTATTTACGGAGTCCACTAACATATGTCAATCTGATTACTATTTTCGATGTTGCTTTGTAAAAAGGTGGGGGGGGACGCTCTTTGAGGACGGTTTTTGACCCAAATTACATTTGAGCCAAAAAATTCGAAAAAAATTCCTACAGTGTCTAATAAAAAGAAGAAGTCAATTACACCCTAAAGGGACAACCCATGTGCCCTATTCACCCCCACCTCCTGTTCAAAAAATGAAAATTTCGCCGATTGTATACAGCGCGTTTGGAAAGATTTGACACTGTCAAATTTGTATTTGCTTAATTAAAAAATTAAAACTCTTATTCGCCATTTTTACCCTTTTCACCTCCCCCTAAGGAGGGGGAAGGGGATGGTTTTATTAATGATTTATTTGCAGGGTATGTAAATACAAAATATGTAAGCTTGATCACCAAACTTGACTAGGTTATCCTGGGGTTTTTGGGGTGGGTGATTCCGAATCCGAGGTTCGTTGACCACAGTGACATCAGGTTCAAGGCCATCTGAAGGTCAAGCTATCAAAAAGTCGATGAAAAATCCAGAAAAATACATTTATAGGTTTTTGGGGTCGCTCAATCCACATCAATCTTCCGGTGACTCCTACCACATCAGTCAAAGTCATTGAAAGGTCAAACTGAAATAAATCTAATAAGGAAATCTAGAAAAATAGATATATAGGTTTTTGGGGTCGCGCAACCTTTACTTGACCATAGCTGTTAAATAAAAACACTCCCTCTACCCCCCGTAAAGGGGGGTAAAAGGCTAAAAAGGGTGAATAAGAGTGAAAGTAGTTCATAGAAAGTTCACAGTATACTTTATTAAGCAAATACAAGTTTGACAGTGTCGAATCTTTCCAAAAACGCTGTATACAAGTGGTGAAGTTTTCATTTTTTTGAACGGGTTGTGGGGTGAATATGTAGCTGAGGGTGGTGCGTTCAGGGTAGAATTGATTTTTTATTTTTATTAGACACTGTAGGATTTTTTTTTCGAATTTTTTGGCCTAAATCTAATTTGGGTCAAAACCCAGCCTTAGAGGACCCCTTCCGTCCTTACGAGAAATATTAATTATTTGAACAATTTAGATTAAAAAATTAAGAATTTGGCTTTTTCCTACGAATAAACTCAATTTTTTTACAGAATTAACTAAAAATATCTTTCTGATACTTTTTTCTAAAATTCTTTGTACATTTACGAAAAATATCATTTATTTAAAAAAATTAGATTAAAAAATTAAGAGTTTGCCCTTTTTTCTACGAGTCAATTTGTTCATGGAGTGAACTAAGAATGTTTATTTGATGACTCCTTTCTATGTTGCTTTGTAAATGTACCAGAACTATTAATTATTTAAACAATTTCGATTAAAAATTAGGAGTTTGGTTTTCTTTCTTTGAGTCAATTTTTACAGGAGGCAACTAAGAATGTCTATCCAATGACCCTTTCCTAAGTTGCTTTGAAAAATTAGAAGAACTATAAATTATTTAAACAATTTCAATTGAAAAATTAAGAGGTGTTTTTCCAACGAATAGACTCCATTTTTTAACTTAATTAACTAAGAATATCTTTCCGATTACTTCTTTTGTGTTACTTTGTAAATTCCCAAGTCTTTTCTGAGATAACAATCGTGATAAGCGTAGCTGCGAGCGTTGTAACTCGCATTTCGCCATCACGTATGCCTTCACGAAATGTGAGCAAAATCTTGAAGAAACAATATTAATAATATATTAAAGACTTTTTATATTTATTAAGTTTTGGAAAGTTTGTACAATGACAAGACTTTTTCCGCTTAGGGTTTTTTTGTACAATTAATCGTTTGCAAGCTATAGAGTTATAAATAATTAAATTTGTACTAAAATTGGCATATTTGCAGATCGATATCTCAGCACCTGTTTAACTTAAAAGTTTCTAAAAGAGGCAAATAAAAAGGTTTATTTCTATCGCCAAATTTCTTTTTCTTGTCCGTGGTACGGGCTTTGAAAATCAATCTGCATTCTTTTAACACTTTTTAATCAAAATGAGAGATTTTTCTGCAATCATGTCAATTTTAGTGCAAATTTAATTGTTTATAACGTTATAATAATTTGAGAACGGTTAATTGTACAACAAAATTTAAGCGAAAAACGTATTGTCTTGGTTCAAACTTTCCTAAACATATTTTACAAAATGTTTTTCTTTATAAATACTGTATTAGTAACACTTAATTCTAGACCACGCTGTGCATATATTAAGTGGCGGATACATTATTATAAAAATACAGATAATGTTAAGAATATTTATATAACGATATATGTATATATATATTCTACGTACTATTTTCTAAATAAACTTTTAAACAAACTAATTACTTTTCTTTTATTTCTTAATAATAATAGTCATATCAATATAAATTTATAATATTAAAAACCTAAATGTGCAAGCGATATGCGGCCTATATGAGGGACACGTTATAATAATCATAACGTGCGAGCGATATACGCCTCAATTGATGACGCATATGTCTCATCAGGTGAAGGAACATTATGGAGATTAATCCGCATGTATGCGTGCGATTACGCCATCATTTTTCAAGCATTTCGTTATCTGGGTTGAATTATTTAAACAAGTTTCATAAGCAAATTGAAAGTTTAGCTATTTTTAAAGTAATAGACTTAAATTTGTTACGAAGTGAACTAAGAATGTCTTTCGATGTGTATTTCCTACGATACTTTGTAAATTTGTAATAACTATTAATCATTTAAACAATTTTCATAAATATATTCAGAGTTTGGGTATTTTTTAAATAATGAACACAATTTGTTTATGAAGTTAACTAGGATTGTCTTTACGATGACTCTTTTCTAAGTTATTTGTTAAATTTACAACAATTATTAATTATTTAAACAACTTTCATGAAAAATTCAAAATTTTGCTATTTTTCAACAAATATTGTTAGTTTTTCCCAAATTAAACAAAGAACGTCTTTCCGATTAATTATACTTTCCAATAAATTTTTCCTACGATACTTTGTAAATTTACAATAATAATTTATTATACAAATAATTTTCATGAACAAATTAAGAAGTACTCGCATTTACCTAGACATTTTAAACGGCGCTTGATTGTATCGCATACGCACGCGCGCGGGGTGACGTTAGAAGTCCAAAATCAACTGTGTAGTTAAACATAGGTTTAAAATGAATTCTTCGCATTCTTTGATTTTACTTTTCTTTTACTTCTCACTCAGTTCTTCTTCCTTGCTGTCACTTTACGTGCCGCTCGTCGCAGTACAATAAAGTGCTATTTAACTGCCGCTTCACAGGCATATAAAGTGCACTTGTTCTGCCTATTTCAGATAAAAGTTATTATAGTAAAAATGATAACCATGGTATTTTATTGAACTTAATTACCAAATAAAATAATTTCATGGAAATTAATTGGTTGCGCGCCCGGAGCGCGCTTCGCTGTGGGTCAGTAATCCGTCGGCTTTCGATCCGTATCGATTTCTGAGCATTCTCTTATCATAAACCAAAGATCGTGAAAAAAGTACCAAAGATTCGTTTTCTTTGTTGTATTAATTCAGCGCTACAGTCTTTATTAACAATTAAAAGAATGACCAAGGAATCAGCAGTTGAATTGGAAAGTCTTTATACAACTATCACGCAAATTTACCCTTGAGCGGCCAATACATATGTGTGAAGACATCCTTGTCTTCATTGCAGTTCAACGGTTGGATTGTCCACGGTTGGACTGTCCACGCTTTGGGAATGAATTGGAATCCAACCTCTGACACTTTCCACTTTACGTTTCCATTTCCAGAATCAAAGAAAATAACAAAATGAACCACCCTATCTACTATTACTCGAATTCAGGCCATTTAGGACTTCTAGCACCAATCATCATCAACGCTAAAATTTTCATTCAAGAACTTTGGTCTCTCAAACTTAACTGGGATGATCCCGTATAAATTTTGTATTCAGAAAAATGGAAGGCATTTCGTCAACTACTTCCAAATCTCAAAATCATGTCATTTAGTCGATGGTTTCGAAGGACATCACAGAGTTCCATTGAAATTCACGGTTTCTGCGACGCGTCTCAACAAGCTCTGACTGCTGTTATATTTATTACGTCTGACCAAGAAGGGAAAGTTAAAACAACCTTTGTCTGCTCCAAGACAAAGGTAGCTCCACTGAAACGGCTAACAATTCCTCGACTTGAAAGGTCAACAACTGTCCTTCTTACAAAGCTAGTGCGAGACACAGTGGGATGAAATGCACTTTTTTCGTTCAAAAATGTCCAGAGCCTTCAATTTTGGTCCGATTTTTAATTTTTTTAAAATTAAAGTTCATTAAATTTTGAAGAGCTTGACGCTCTAAACTTTTGTCTCTTCTACTTGTTTATTAATAATTTTTTCACTCAAAGTGTGGAAAAACTGAGATTTTTTACATAACAATTTTTTACGCTTTAATAACTGATTAGGTAAACTTTATATTGTCATAAATGAATGTTTAGGGACTCATAGAATACAAATAATTTGCTCATTAGTCCATTTATTTGTTATAAACAAATTTTATGAACAAATTAGCAAATAGTCTTGTTATCGGTAAAAAATATTCTGTTTACTAAAAGTGATTCATATTAATGTAGGAATGATATATAATTACAAGAATAATTTGAAAGTTTATAATAATCATTGTTATAAACAATTCTTATGGTACCCGAAATGTTTTAAGCTATTGGATGAATGACTGCAAGTCACAAAAATATTAGAAAAGTTAACAATAACAATTGTTATAAATAATGCTCGTGATAAAATATTCAAATTTAAGGTTTCATCCAATTTTAATTTTTTTTATCGCTAGAATGGCTACTGATATTCCTGAAAAATGTATCTTTTATAATATTTAGTAAAATATAAGAACTTAAATCTTTATAAACAATTTAGATAAACGAATTCCAAATTTTGGCAGTTTTACTTTTAAAAAGACGGGGTTTCAATCGCAATAGACTGAGAAAGAATCATAACACTACATGCTAAGATTCACTCAATATAAAATCTTTTGTCAATAACCCACCGACTTGATAGGCAACCCCCCAATTTTACAAAGATTCATATCAGAAAACGGGATTGGTAACGCATGCAGAAAAATAAGTACTTCTTCATGAATTTCAGATTTTGAAATATTTCTTCTTTCGTAACTAATACGTGGATCCGAACTCACTAACAGTTTGTGTGATAAATCAGTGTTAGTAGCAGCACGAGAAAGCTTGCGTGAATTGAACTCTCGCATATTCCTGTAGTCTTTATTTCGAGACTCACCTGCTTCTTCGGCAAACTGTCCAATTGGTAATGGAAAATGTTTTATAACATCAACTCCATGCAATAATATCTTATGGAAAGTTACAGGCATGTAGTACCAAGGGTATAAACGTACGTACAGTTTTGCGGTTTCCACAGTATATATTTCAAATGTTTCCAAGTCAGTTGGCTCTGTACTTCTTAATTTATGCAGAATGTACGCAAATCTTTCCACTAACTCCAAGTCTATCCCTGTAATTTTTGCTGTTATTTCAGGGTCTGAAAAAAACCTTCTTGCGGTAGTCCCGTCATATGATTCCTTGATTATATGACTTGATATCTATAACTTTGGCTTTGAGTCTATCTAAGTTATTCATCTCTTTAAGTGTAGCTTGACAAATGTAGCAAGTCATAGAGGATAAAATTCCAGGTCGAGCATCGTCAACATCATATCAGTATTTATCACAAAAGTACCGGACTCGTTTTTTATTATTGTGGGCTTCATTTTATCGATTTCTTTTTGAAGTGATGATATTACTGAATTGGTTTTTATCTGAGGTTTCTTTTGCGAATTCATATAGTATTGGCCTGTAATATGATGTTGATGATGGATTAAGATTTTGCCATACTACGGAATGTACCAAATTCTCTAAGTGAAGTCGCAGTGGTACCATTGAAACCGTGAGGATACTATTATCCACCATAGTTGGAACATGTTTCTTTCGCTTGTACGTGCTTTGCCTTGAAGAACCATCACAACCGTATTTCACAATTAACTTCAAATTATGAGATTTCCTTATATCCGTAAATGGAAGAGAAATATCACGATTTTTAAAAATCCGAAATATCATATGATCTGATAAAGATTTTAAACCGATTATAAAACCCTTTTCCGTTAACTTAATCAAATCTGGATAACATTCTTCTTTAGCTTTTGCCATATTGTCGTATGCTGAGTAAATGTCAGCATTTCTCTTTTTTGCCTGCATATGGATCCTGTGATACTGACTTTTAGACAAATCATCTTCCTCTATTAACGCCACAGCTTCTTCTGACGTGTAAGGAATCGGAAAATCATTCATATTTTCATTTTCATCGGAAGGTAAAATTGAATGGATGAATTCTGATACTTTCTTCCTATGAGATAGATTTAGCGAGCGTAAAAAAGCCTCTCTTATTTCGAGGTCAATATATTTTTCACGTATATCCATTAATTTCCTTCGTTTTTGTGAAGTAGACTATTCTGCAAAGTCACCTAAGTTAGGCCTTCCGCATTTGTCATTACTTTCAAGTAGAAATTCCAAGATAAAATATGTGTTCAACCAACTTGTAAACTTGTTGTTGAAACTGTTATTATCCCAAATCCCAGCACGTTCTTCTAGGTACTTAAGGAAATGGTCGACCTCGGTACAGCCTAACGTCCTAGATTAGGTCCTAATTATTATTACCCTGTCGGCCTCTCGCAGTCTCATCTTGTATCTTCCGGCCCTTTTTTCTCAATTTTTTCCCACCATCCCTTCCGTCCAACATTTAGAGAATAATCTGTTGTTCCCACCCTCTCAATTTCCACCAATAATCTTCAAATACGCTCCCACTTATTTACCAAAATTTCCCACTTTTCCTTTCTTTCAAGACTCGATATTCCAGTCAGCGAATTCAATTATTCTTGTACCTTCGTATAGTTAAGAACTTATCTTGTTACTTTCGCGCAACTACACTTATTACAGTACATTTTTGGGTTCGATTATTGTCCAATACCTTTTCTTAATAAACGATTTTTTATATAGTAAACATTTACTTGTTAACAAAAATCACCCCAAAACAAAATGCTAAACTCAGCCATTTCCTTTTAAAATGAGGGATAAAATCATGATTCTGTTTTCAACCTTTTCCACTTGTTTATCGCTTGAATTAAATTCTCTTTTTAAATACTGTTTAAAATTTTCCACACCTCCATTGGAATTAGAAAGAAAAAATCGGATAGGGTCTTTTTGAGAACTTCTATTGCATCTATTTTGTCTTAATGGAACACCATTTATTGGAAAAATATTAAACCCAACAAATTTTTTTACAATTGCCTAAAATTATTTGGTACTTACATCTATCATTAACACAAAATCCCAGAATTAGAAAACGAAACAAATAAAGAAAAAAAATATAATGTAATGCAGAAAAGAATACACCTGTGAAAAGAAAACTGTTAGTCCAATGCACATATATCTGAAAGGGAATATCAAAACAAGCGGAAAAGAATTCTATTTCTAAATTATTCATTTGAAGGAACCAGATTTTTTTCTACGTGAAATTGACAAAATTTGGAATTTGTTTATCTAAATTGATTATAAAGATTTAAGTTGTTATATTTTACTAAATGTTATAAAAGATTCATTTTTCAGAAATATGAGTAGCCATTCTAGCGATTAGAGAAAATTAAAATTTGATAAAACCTAAAATTTAAATATTTTATCACGAGAATTATTTATAACAATTGTTATTGTTAACTTTTCAAATATTTTGGTGACCAGCAGCCATTCATCCAATAGCTTAAAACATTTCGAGTGCAAAAACAAAAATATATATATGCGAAAGGGCCAAAATTTTGAATTTGTGTATTTAATTTGTTTATAAAAATTTAAATTGTTATATTTTGTCAAGTATTATTAAATATTTATTATTTTAAGAAATACCAAAAGAAATTATTAATAAACAAGTAAAAGAGACAAAAGTTCAGAGCGTCAAGCTCTTCAGAATTAAATGAACTTTATTTTTTTTTTAATCAAAAATTAGACCAAAATTGAAGGCTCTGGATATTATGAACGAAAAAGTGAATTTCCTCCCACTGTGCGACACACTGTGCAAATTCTTCATGTTGATAAATTCCCAGTTCGTCTTTGGATTGATGCATTACATACCATGCATTGGATTTATGCATTACATACCAGGTAAAGAAAACCCCGCTATCTGTGCTACTCGAGGACTGACTCCACTGCATCTTTCTCAACATCATATCTGGTGGATTGGACCAGACTGGCTTCAAAAACTCTTTTCATTATGGCCTAATAAGTTCAAAGCTCCGTCCATTGAAGACAATCTTGAATAACGTCCTGTTCAACCAACTGGTGTCACTGTTAGCCCATCTAGCACTAATTGGGACCTGCTCGACATATACTCAAACATGACTCGACTCCTGCGAATCACAGCTCTTTGCAAACGGTTTATTCTGCCCCTCAGAAAATGAGCAGAATCACTGTCAAACGCCCCAATCACAACTCAGGAATTAGAATCAGCTAAACATTTCTGTGTACGAGAAATTTAACTGAATTCTTTCGGCAAGGAATACAAGCTAATGGCAAAGGATGATTCACTGCCAAGTTCTCATTATTCTTTCAAACACATATAAAATTAAAAAATCAACAATATACACTTTTCAAATAATAACCGGAATAAATGAAAGTTTCAATTCTATTTTTACGTCCAATAATAGAATTTCTAGCAGGAGTCACATATAAGTATGTATGCAAAATATATGAAAAAAATATTGATGAAACTGCTATAAAAACATGAAATCCCTTCATTTTTGAAACAAAATCTGAACATAACTTCTATAATTTTTAAGAAATACTAATATGTAATATGTTATAGTGCATACAAAAATAGGAGACACTTATTTTTTACTTGCTAATTCGTGGATTTCAGGGGTGTAAATGAGCTCTAAATTTGACCCATAAAAACTGTTTTTCGTTAATATCTCAAAAACGAATTGGAGTTTTTTAACCAAACAAATCTCAGCTTATTTCTCATAAAAAGATGCTCATCTAAGGCATATTTTTTATGCCGAGTTGCTACCCTTATTTTTTAAAAGGGTGAATGTGATTTTCTTACTTCTTTTTAAACAAAAACTTTCAAATCAAATGAATTTCACCGTATATTGTACTGTTATTAGGAAAATTAAAAATTCAAATTCATATGTTTCTGGGGCTTTTAAACAAAATTCATTATGAGGGGTAATCACGGTCATATACAGAAGTCCGGGGGCTCTCTTCGTGGTGGATGTTCCCTTACGTAAGCCAAAAAGTTTGACGATCCTGCCACAACGCGACATGGCGAACTATTCGAGTAATAAAAAATTTGAAAAAGTAAACACGTTTTCTAGCCTCAAAGTCGAAGTGACATTGACACA
The DNA here is from genome assembly GCF_010883055.1 of Belonocnema kinseyi. NCBI lineage: Eukaryota > Metazoa > Arthropoda > Insecta > Hymenoptera > Cynipidae > Belonocnema > Belonocnema kinseyi. The sequence goes on along the minus strand of NC_046661.1, from coordinate 52,664,712 downwards.
ACAAGAATATTGATGCAGTCCACTGCAGATGTGCAATATGTAGAAATGTGCCGCTTGCGTGTTTCGTGACGAAGTGTGAAGGAAACAGTAACAAATTTAAAAGAAAAAGTTCTACGTTCAAAGTGCCAAGTGATCCTAGACTCGGAAGAGAATGGGAATCTTGTGTGACCGGTGTTATTGTTTTCCGATCTACAGCACATGTATGTGAAATGCATTTTTCCCATGAGAATATTATTAGAGAGTGCGTCAAATATGACCAAGAAGGGCGAATTATTGAAACATCCGTGTTTAAGAAATGATGCCAAAGCGACAATATTCAAGAATCAGAATGCTTGCAGGGAATCAAGGGAATGTTTTCGACAACCGCTTCTATCTATGGGAAATAGAATTGTTACTTTTCTTATCATTCATTTTTTTGTTAATATCGAGATTTTTTACTTTCGTAGAATTTCTGACGAATTTTAATTGTTTTATATTTGTGAAAGTCAACTTGATTAAATTTATTTCTAATCATTTCATGTTTAAGCTTTACTATGCGTTTATTACTTTGAATAAGTTTTAAAATGCATCCATATTATTGAAATTATTAAATACTTGTTGAAAACATTAATTTTATCACATTCAAATTTCAAATTATTCCGCCACTACTCTACTATTTCACCCTCTAGTGGCAATTTTTTGAATTAACAGGAAACTTCAATAAGTAAACATCCCCCTCCACGAGAGTCTCCGGACCTGTGTATAAAACCGTAGGGGTGACTTATCCCTAATATTAATTTATTGCTTCAGAAAAATTATTCACAATACACCCCAAGTGCGAATTTCCATACCTGAATACACGGCCCAGTGTTGGTTCAATTTTGGCAGCCAAAGGTCGGCTGACGATATTGGGCCAATATTGGTATTTTAATTGGCCTAGTGTTGAAACAGTGTTGACAACATATATTAGCTATTTCAATTTACCGAACCTCCACCAATATTTAGGCCAGTATCGGCACTTTATTGCGCCAAGTCTCACTTTTAGTACGGGGAACCATGTTTCACGAGGATCAGTCAAAGTCTGGTCCAGTGATGGCACATTACTGGGCCAAGTGTCACTTTTGCCACGGCAAACTATGTTTTATTCAAATCGGCCCGATGTTAAGCCAGTGCTGGCATCCTATATTGGCTATTTATATTTGCCGATCCTCCACCGATGCTTGCCCCAGTATCGGCAATTTATTGCGCGAAGTCTCACTTTTACTACGGCAAATCATATTTTATTTAAATCAGCCCAATTTTAAACTAGTGCTGGCAGCTTATATGGCTATTTATATTTGCCAATGCTCCACCGAAAAAAGCGAAATATTACGGGAAGAGAAATTTTGATCGATTTGAATTATTTATTTAAAAATTATTGTATTCTGATTGTAAATCGATGTTGTCGATATCATGTTAGTGTTTTTTCGTCTGAGTTGTTTATATATTGGATAGTGTTTTTTCCTGGTAGAGCTGACTTGCTTCAGACCAAAAAATTTGGAGGAATAGATGTTAGATCCTTTATTGAAGATAAAACTTTCAACGTTTCAAAAGGATAGCACTCTCCTCATCAGGAATAAAAGTTCATTAAGGTCGATTTAAGTTGTATAATTTTAAAAGAACCATTCTCTCAGGTTCTAATTCTCAATTAGTTAGTCCGTTTAAAAAAAAAAGAAAACATTTTTTTTATATAATAAAAATATTGTGAGATTTCATGAGATAAATTACTTAAAATTATCTGAGAAAATTATGAATGAAATTAAACAATTTAAAATTATGTTATATAAAGAACTACAATGTTTGGGATCAGTTACTACATGCAGGCATTTATCACCTCCATTCTTAATAAAGAAAATTTCAGCTATCATTCTTTTAAATTTATTAGGATCATGGTGTAGAACTATTTATCCAGTCTGTTTTATGACCAGTCTGAACCTGATATTTTGCTGTCACATTCTGGTTTTTTGGACTTTGTCAAAAATTGTCATGATGTTCTTTTATCCTAGTATACAATAATTTTTCATTTAGTCAACCCTTGGCTGCCAAGTCAAGGCCATTGTTATCAATCCGGAAATGGCGCGACTATGGCAGCTAGGTTTGGTCCAATACTGGTAATAAGTATTGGACCGACAATGGCAGCCAAACTTTGGCTGCCAAGTGCAGGCCATAGTTATCATTCCGTCATTGGCGCGATCATGGCAGCCAAGCTTCGGTAATATTTTTGCCGACTATGGGCCAATGCTAGGTTGTATGTGACTTAGAACGTGGGGCGTTTTGAATTTTAATCCTAAAATAATTATTCTGGCGTCAGAATCTGCTAATGTGCTTGAAACTATTTTCGGACGGATATTTTTTTTATATTAGGTTCCAAATTGTTAATGGCCACTTCATTGTTTGAACAATCTTTGTTTGATAATTTAAGAAACTCCTAGAGATATTTCTGAGACCAATCAAACTATGTTTTTGGTTTTTTTAATAGGACAATTACCCGGTAACAAGCGTTGAAGAGGAAAAAATTAATATTTTCAGATGACAGCGTAAAAGTGAAAATTATTATATTCTTTTGAATGCACGATTTTTCCATCTGTCTAAAGTGTCAGCATAAGAATAGGATATCTCCGAGACTAGTTCATTTCTATTTCCATACAGAAATGCCGCATGGTTTTCTATTCACCAAAATAGAACGTCTTTTCAATATTTTTAATTCCTTCTAATTGTACCAATAGGTACACGTCACAGAGATGTCTTTTATTCCACAAAAGTGTTCATATTTTGAGCTGATTTAATTCCTTCTAATCAGTTCACAAAATAGGTATAATAAATTATTCTAATTCCTTAATGTGAAATATAAGTTTTTAAATTATAATTATAATAAATTCAGGTCTGCCTCCTCTAGAGTTAAAATTATTTTAATTCACACATTTGAGTAGATTTCATCTGGAATGCATTCTTCTTAATGTTAGCAGGGATTAATACATTTTTAACACGTTTAAGTAAATTATTAAAATATAAAAAAATATAAATTTGAATATTTTTCGAATTTACAAGTTATCAAACGATTCAATAATGAAAAATTAGTTTGAATAAATGCCTCCATTACATTTTACTAAGTCCATTGAGAGGAAGAGGATTTTCATTTTTTCTTTTCCAATTTGGTGATTTTTAGTCGGAGGAAAAATCGCGTATTTATAGGAATACAAATTCTTAGTTATTCTGTGATCAACGCTTATTGCCGAGTAATCTTCCAAATTTTCGATCCCTGGTTTTTAACGGATCTTTGCGTTTCGGCACTCACAGAGTCCGAACATCATAAAACTTTGTCCGTGTCAGTATGTCTGTTCGTATGTATGGTTACCTGAATGTTGTAGCCATGCTAACTTTTGAAGGATTTGTCAAATTCAGTTAGTCTTTGATACAGTTCTTAAGGTTCTCAAAATGAAGGTTGAGATCGTTAAGTAGATATTTCCCACCAAAATAAAAAAATTTAGACCATTATCAAAATTTGAATTTTTTTTTAAATTTTAGAAAATGTTGTCAAAGTTTCTTATAGGCGAGTAAAATACTGGCAAATTATCTCTATAAAATCTTCAATTTAGAAATTCCAAAATTTGGTTCATTTAAAAAATATGCAAATTTTTGTTTTTAAGAAATTCATAAGTTTAAGTGTTGTTTTCAGTAGATTTGAACAAGATTTACAAATTATCTTGATGAAGTTTTTCAAGTGGACACAAATTATCAAGCACGAAGCACAAGTTTCCTAATGAGAATGTAATCGTCAAAGCCGTAGGTGCTTTGAGAACCTTCTTTAAAAACAAATCGAACGCGCAGCGCGCAATGAGAATTTGCTTGCGCAGCGGAAATTTTTTTATAGGTACGGCACACATCCAATATAATATTTTTTATCCAAATGCTTGAGAACGAAAAAAAAGAAAGCCCAGCAAAAAAGAAAGTATTCATACGAATTGAATTGAAAACATTGATACACACCGCAAATCCCGCTTTGCGACAATGGCGCAATGGATCAGCGTGCCAATGCGTGAAAATTCGAGAAGACAGTGTTTCAATTTTGAATCTTTCTATACGTACAAATGCAGTGAAAATATTTAAAGTCAGCAAATTCACTGGAATGCGTGAGCACGTAACTATTTCAACATTAGTTAATGCGTCTCAATTCGTGAGATTAAAATAAATATTTGAACTCACTAAAATTCGTCACGGCGAATTTCTAGAAGTATTGATTTACACAATTCAATCCGTAACAAGAAAACCAACATGCGGCGCATATATAATTTGTTGTAAATGTTGAGTAAATTGTCCCGTAGCTCAGTGGAAACAATATGTGGACTGATACACGAGAGATCACTGATTCAGCCCTAGCGGACCGAGTGAACGGTAAGGATACTACAGAATATCCCCATGATATCCACATTACTGGCGCCAGCTGGGCGCACGAAAAAGTATAATCTGTTTGCAGCCTGGCGCCCGACTGGTTCCGCTTTGGCGTGCTGTTCTGGCACCAGAGTCAGGCATAGTAGATCCTGGCCCAGGCTGGTCATGATATACACCAGAAAAAATTACAATAACGTAAAATGATACTAAATATGTTTCTGTCATAGTTTTACACTATATTTCAGTCCTTTCTGGTAGAATATACTGCGGAGACATTACAACATTTCAGGAGAAACTGAAGTATTAAAAACATTACCTCTTGTCGAATAAGCTTGCATATTTGGGCGGATCCATGACAGAAAGCCCAAACGACAAAGCGCCCGCCCAATGAGAGTCGCGCTCCGTGAAAAAGGCCCGCGAATCAGAGAGCGACTCGTTTCATCGCGATGGATGTATGTATGAGCAGGCCCCTACTCGCTCTCTTATTCGCGGGCCTTTTTCACGGAGCGTGACTCTCATTGGGCGGGCGCTTTGGCTTTTGGGCTTTTTGTCACGGATTCGTTTCGGCATTTGTATAGGCGGGAAAAATTCTAAAATTTTCTGCTTTGCTTACATTTTTAAGTAATTTGTATATTCTATCATAATTAAAGTTGAATATACGTGAAGATACTTTATAGATAGATAAATGTTTATTTTTCGGTCTGCTGGGCTTAAAAAATGGACTTGCTTACACTTCCATTTTTTTACAGAATTTTCTTACAGCTATCTCTTACAAATTACCATCCATCCACACGTTATAACTAATCCGCTCGCTTCTATATCCTAACCTTTGTCGCTGCGGATCGCCTCGCCTGATTGGCTTGTTTATCACGTGGTACTGCAGGGTGGCGGATGCCAACGGACACAATTGAGAGTTATGCAGGGATATAAGCACGAAAGGATATAATTGAGAGAGGATACAACCGCGGTTCCAGTGTATTTACAATATTTACAGTTTTCTTACATCTACTTCCTCTCCTATTTACAATCCTTCCTTCTCCATTCCTCTTCCTCCTTCCTTCTCTTCTTCTCCATCTTGCCCAACACCCTCTTCACCCATGCTACTGCCCTTATAATTCTCCATGCAAACGCATCTCATTCTCGCTACAAGTTCCTGACTTCCTTGTTCTCCTTTCTCGCACAAATATTGCGCCTTCTCCCTTGGCATAATCCACACATAGTTCCCGTTAAATCATGACTCTCTTATTATGTCCTATTCACCTTATCACTTACCTTGCCTGTATCCTATTCACCTCCTCGCTCACCTTTAACCCCCCCCCCCCCCCCCCCCCCCCCCCCCCCCACAGCTCCACTCCGTAAAATAAGACACTCATCACTAGAGAATTAAACAATTTCAATCTCCTTACAAAATCATTTGCGAACAACCTCATCCCCAACCCCCGCACCTGCCTCATCACCATATTTGCCCTTCTCATCCTCTCTTTTATATGTCTATCCACTCCCCCCGTCATTCGAAACAGAAAGCCCAGATACACAAACCCTTTCACCTCTTGCACCGCTATTCTCTTCTACTTCCACTCCCCTCCCGTCTCAGCTTATTTCCTGAACACCATAACCTTCGACTTGTCCGCATTTAACTCTCACTTATTTTTGTCCAAGTATCTTCTCAACCTTTTCATCATCTCCTTTAAAGCCTCTTCGCTCTTTGCTAGCAGCACTATGTCATCTGCATATGCGAGTGACTATATCCTGACTCCTCCTACCCAACCTCCTTCTAACACTCCGGTCGCTAGCTTACTTTCCATATCCGCGATCAAAATGACAAAAAACGTTGGACAGGGCGGGCACCCTTATCTCAACCCCCTATCGATGCAGAATCCCTCAGATATTTCCTCCCCTCCTCTCACCCTATCTCTTGTCTTCTCGTATATCTCCCTTACCCTCTCCATCAGGCCCCACTTCACTCCCCTCTTTTCCATTGCCTCCCACAACCTCCCCCTATCCACCGAAGGAAACGCGCCTTTTAGATCTACAAGAAACGCGTACACTTTGGCGCCCTTTTTGATTAGTTCTCTATCCAGCACGTGCTGCAAGACATAAATATTGTCAATACTACTCCTTCCCTCCCTAGAGCCCGCCTGCGTCTCCGGCAATATTCCTTTCCCCTCAACATCCTTGCGCAGCCTATCTCCCAAAACATCGCGTAGATTTTGTACGCAATATTCATTAGCGTAATTCCTCTATAATTTTCCTGCCTCTCCCTTATCGCCTTTCTTATAAAGTGGTATGATCAACCCCTAAACAGCCTCTGTCCTCCATCCAGTCCCTTAGAATCTCCCCCTCTTTATTTATTATCTTATCCTTCGATTTTCTTGCGAAGCTCTCCCCTTTCTGGTACAGCCCCCCCCCCCAATTCTCGCGTTAAAGCCCCTCACAGTACCGCCATACCCTCATCTCTCTCTCCTAGTTAGTTCCTTCCTCTCCCTCTCCATGAACTTCTTCCTTAATCCATCCCTAACCCCTGTTATAATTCTCGCACTAACTCTTCTCTTCCCCTTTAGTTTGACGGCCTCCTGTAGCCTCCACCTGTACCTCTTGGTATATTCCATTCTCTCGACCTACGTCTCTACCAGTCCAATCACATCGAATTCCTGAATATTCCTCTATAAATTCTCGTCTTTCTTCTTTAACCCTACTACATTCCAGTACAGAAC
>NC_046661.1:52657114-52657581 GCF_010883055.1 Belonocnema kinseyi | reverse complement strand
CGAAACAAGTTCCTATGCACTTCCTTCAACACCTCCTTCTCGTCCCATACCCACATTTTCTCGTCTATTTTCATATTCCGATACCCTACCTTCACTGCTCTCCCTTCTAGCCCTGTCATTTAGCATTGTTTGCACATCCCTTTTCTTCCTCGTCAAATGTTGATCGATGAAAACCTTCTTGTCCTTTATCCTATTTTTGTTACGCATTACCCCCAATTTTTCTTCCCAGTTCTCTAATTCCACCACCGCCACTTCATTGTCCTTTCTCCCCTCCATCCCAACTTTCCCTACCTTGCCTTTTACCCAACCTATTCTCTGTAGCAGCGCTTCCACCCCCTGCCTTTCTTCCCCGCTCTTTAGCTTCAATTCTCTTACAGTCTGTCAAGTTAAAGCGTGGGTGGCTTTACTCGCAGTCGGTAAGGTGTATCGACATGATTTTGGTGTCAAAATATTAAGAAGAGCTCCCT
>NC_046661.1:52652254-52657014 GCF_010883055.1 Belonocnema kinseyi | reverse complement strand
GAGGGAGCTCTTCTTAATATTTTGACACCAAAATCATGTCGATACACCTTACCGACTGCGAGTAAAGCCACCCACGCTTTAACTTGACAGACTGTATTACTATATTATTTCTCCTATCTGCCTTCTCTCTTCGCTCCATCCTCAACTCCATTGCCCTTATGCTTTCCCTATCCGCTCTCTCCTCCTTTTCATTCCTGCGCCCTCCCACTTCCTCTTCTATCACAATCTCCATCTTCTCCCAAATACCTTGCTTCTGGCTATATTGCAAAACAGAACAAACCGAAATAACAACCCAGGAAAAAAGAACTGATAGAATGCGAGTCGGTTTGAACTGCGTATCTGTCATTTGCAGATTAATAGAATGAAAATACAATCGGTTCACCACATTTTTAATCGATCACCAGTGCACTGCGCTTTAAATCTGCCATTCCACATTCGTCAAAATGGTGAGTGAATAGAGTTTAATGAGACTGACAAACCTGAAATAATTCCTATGAGCATTCTACGATTCATTAATATGCATATGAATGGGTTGAGATTTAATATGAAATGGAGTTCTTAAAATATCACACCCAATGGTAAAAACAGGATGCGTACAAAGCAATTTTCAATAAGCGTAAATCTGCAAATTGTAGCTTACCTCAGGCTGTGATCAACTGATTAGACTATGTAGATTAAAATTTTAAAGAATTAATTGTTTCAAATGAAAAGCATGAAGTAATAAATTTGAATAGGACAATGCTGATTAATCCAAAATTAAATAAATTCAAATGAAATTATATTGTAATAGATTATAATTGAGGCGACAATTTATTTATAAATTCAATGGTTATTTAGTTGTAATTTTTTTACAATGGTTTCAATAGATTATCCTGTACAGGAATTATAAGATTTACACTGAATTAAGCGCCAGTGACATTCGACTTATTAAGTGCACATGCTAATGGCCGCAGGGAGTCCACGTGTTAGAAACAAACTCCGCAATTCGCTTATATCCATTTGAATCACAAACATCCAAAATTTTAAAAATTAAAAGAAAAACTTCATCTTTTGATGTGCAAAATACATAAATAAATTTTTTACATTCTGATGTGGTGTGATGCAAATATGTGAAAAAAAATGTTCAACAAAATCAATTAAAATGCCTGAAAATAAATAGTATGTGAATAAAAGTAGACTACATGTATGTCAGGATTTTCTTAAAAGTTTCCAATTGAACTTATCCTTAATGAATAATTTAGACTATTCAAATTGAATTTGTTTAATTTTAATTAATAATTTTCTAACGGAACTATCGTACCTCTATCGATTAATGCTGATTCATAATCGCTATACTGAAAAAATGTCTTGAATTAAGTATGAGATGTCGCTTTCAATTTCGTTAGAGACTTTTTCGTGTGATTTGGGCATGAAAGACGATGCGTTTTTGGATAAAATATAACAATTATAGTAGTGTGATAGTGTTAAATGCCAAAATGATAAATGCGTAAGCGAAGTTCGCTAGCCGGAGTAGGAAGTTCGTTTCCGAGTCATACTATGAAACCTCCCCACTAAGCCGGCCAAAAACATTCGGAACTCGTACTCTTTCGGTATGGCAAAGTTGGTTTGACATTGTGTACCTGTTCATGAGCGGTTTGCCGGAATTTAAAACATACTGAAAAACAAGTTGCCCGTTTGCTACATTTAATTATTAAAAAAATTTCCTGTTAAAGAAAATGAAAGTAATTTAATATATGTGTGACCAACTTTTACTTGACAGTTCTTAATATCTTAATCTTTTCATTATTCGATATGCACTTGTATATTAAGGCGGAATGATAATGATCAAATTAGTCGAATCGTTTGAGATGAGCAAAACAAATTTGTGAGCTGACATACGAAAAAAGAAAAAAAATTTTTTTAAAACAGTTAATATCTTCTATGCTCTTTTTTGAATTGAAAATTCAAACAAATTGTCCTATTGCTTCGTAAATTATGGGGATTTTTTGTAAGTAAATTTTTTGCTACTGAATAGTAAAAAGAAATTATAAATAAAAAAAAATTTTTGTTAAATTTAGAATTTTTTGAGAAAGGCCAAAAAACATGGTTTTTTTGGATTGAGTCCTATGCATACATTTTGAAGCATGTTGAATATGTTGAACCTGAAATGTCTTCAACTTGAACCATAGAAAAAAAGTGTTATTTCGTTTTTTCAAACAAAAATTTTGTAATGATGTTTTAAGCGTTCAAATGTTGTCAATTTTACGTTTTTGGAGCGATTTTCACGACATTTGAGCATCTGAACGGTGAGAACCGTTCGCAAATTCATTTTTACTCGCAATTCTAGGGTGACAGAATGCACACCGTGTAGACTACTTGCAACTTTGGTCTCTGGCCTTTGAACACACAGGACCTGGCAATTCATTCTAGAGTTTCCTTCGTTTCACGACATATTTCGAGAAATTTAGGTTCAGAATCACCAGATCCCGGTAACAAGCGTTGAATTCAGAAAAATTAAGAATTTGTATTCCTATGAATATGCGATTTTTCCTCCGTCAAAAATCCCCCAACGGGAACAGAAAAAGTGCAAATCCTATTCCTCTCAATCGACTTAGTAAAATTTAATGAAATCATTTATTTAACCTATTTTTCATTATTAAAACTTTTTATAACTTATAAATTCGAAAATATGCAAATTTATATTTATTTATATTTTAATAATTTATTGAAACGTCTTAAAAATGCAACAAAGAAATCTATGCAAATGTGTGAATTTAAATAATTTTAACTCTAGAAAGGCAGAGTTGAATTGGTGAGAATTAAATTTTCAGAATTTACATTCCGCATGAAGAAATTAAAACAACTTCCCTGGCGGACCAAAGGAACCGAATGGAGCCTATACAAAGTACCCGCAAAGACCCCATTGGGTCCACATTCGATTCCTTTTTTAAAAACTCGAAAAAACAGCCAAATCAACTTTTAAATTGTTGAAATTCGGATTCTAAGTTAAGATTCCCTATAGAAAGTCACGAAATAATTGCAATAGTTTTTCTTGCAACGGTAAAAAGTTTTAAAAAATATAAGACGTATAACGCCTGTAGACTACTACTTACAGGTGACGCGTTTGAAGTGTATCAGTCAATAGGCGTTATACCTCTTACATTTTTTAAAACTTTTTACCGTTGCAAAAAAAAACTATTGTGATTATTCCGTGACCTTCTATAGAGAATTTTCACTTAGAATCCGATCTTCAAACATTTAAAAGTTGATTTTGCTGTTTCTTCGAGTTTTTTTAAAAAGGAATAAAAAATATCTCTGTGAGGTGCGTTACCGGTACAATTAGTAGGAATTAAATATATTGAAAATACGTTCTCTTTGGGAAAATATAAAACTGTGTGGCGGCCGCTATGGAAATAGAAGTGTATAAGTTTAGGAGGTATCTTATTCTTGTGGTGGCATTTTAGACAGATGGAAAAATCGCGCATTCAAAACAATAGAATAATCTTCACTTTTGCGCTGAAATCTGAAAATATTAATTTTTCTCTATTCTACGCTTATTACCGGGATGCTGTCGTCTACTATCCGTAAATTTCTTCTTTTCGGCAATTAAGCATTTTCTGTCAGAATATTAATTTCCTCAGCAAAAGAGGTTCTTTCTAAAAACTATATTGATCCTCGGATCAATAAAATTCTTTCTTTCGTTCTTAAATACAAGGGCAAAAAATATATATTGGGTTAGTGCCGGAACTATATACAAAAATTCGAAGTCGGATTTAACAAAAACCCTAACCTCTCCGTGGGAAAAGATTTGGAAGTATTTCTGAAAAAAATGTACGCAATTTTTGATGAGAAACTTTAACCCAGGAATTTCTATAATCCACAGGTGCAGCGCGACCCAGTATCGCCCGGCCTTTTTAAAGATCTACCAATTTTTTTTGACGTAAAACAGAGAGAGAATTTATGAGCTATTGAAAAAATACCAGTTGTAAGGGTTTGGATAACCCTTTTTTCTGGTAAAACTTTACCAACCTTGAAATACACAGTATTTTATTGGAAGTATTTTAACTAAGCAATGGCCGATAATTGTACATAAATAAATGTTTTCGACGTTTTTTTTTTTAATTATTACACCATTAAGCAATTTCCCTTTCGGGGTAGGCGATACTCACTTGGTGGGGAGGGGAGTAATATGAGGAAGGGATATGATTTTTAGATTGATCCAGAATTCTCGAGTTATTTATTTAAGTAACACGTTCCTTCCGTGACAATGCCCGACATCCGACTACGCCTTTCTTTGAGCCTCGTTGTTCATACATTTCTTGCCACACAGGTTCAATTGCCCGAACAATCCTATCATTTAGGATAGCTGTGAATATCTTATAAAGTGTGTTCAGACAAGTTATTGGCCTGTAGTTCTTCGGGTCAGCTGAGTTGCCTATTTTCGGCAGGAGTATTGTGCGCCCTTCCACCAACCACTATGGAATCGGCTCTTCCGACTTCAAATATAAGGTGAAAATACGGACCAAATGCTGCTGGGTTGAAGAAAACTTCTTCCACCAGAAGGTTTTGATACAATCTGGTCCCGGTGCGGAATAATTCTTCATACCTCTTAATACTTTTTTCACCTCCTCGGTAGTGATGGGTGGGCATTCTTTATCAGGTGTTATGAGGGCAACACTCTCTGGTTTGGGTGGGTGTTCGACAGTAACTGGAGGGTCTTGGAAGATTCGAGATGGGTCAGAGAGAAACTGTTGATTTTCTCTGACCCACCTCTCCCTCCG
>NC_046661.1:52649378-52652154 GCF_010883055.1 Belonocnema kinseyi | reverse complement strand
TATCTTGATATCGGGACAAGAAAGGTTATGCACATGAACAAAAGCATGCATCTTAAGTCTTCCGTTCCGCGACTGTACATCTCACGCCGTCAAGGGGGTCGCAAAATATTGAGTCTTGAATGTCTTCACAACAGGATTATTCTGGGTACAGCACATAGAGTTTCAAATGGAAGAAACCCTCTTCTTAAAATGGTCAGGAATCACGAGGAAGTAGGCAAAGGAGCATTTCTGTACAAAGCAGCGGAGGAGGCTGCTGAAACACTCGGACTTGACTTCAGTATTAGGGTTGAGCAAAATGCATCAAATCTAATCCATCTCGAGTACTCACTCCTGAAAGCCCGGATTAAGAAAGCACAAGAGAAAAACTTTCGTGAACAGCTCCTCGATAAGAGGATGCACGGTATCTTCCACAGAAATGTGAAGGATCAGTCAATGTCAATTGACGAGAATGGGAAGTGCCGCATATACTGGAACTTTATATTCTCGACAATTGTTTGTGTTGCTCACTCGAGGCCTGACATAGTTCTTCTTGACTTCGAGAAGCGAACCATGTTCGTTATCGCATTTTCGGCACCAGCTGACAAAAATATCATAGCCAAGGCGAATGAAAAGAAAGAGAGGTATCGAGACCTTATAAGGGAGTTGCAACGATTGTACCCGGAATATTCTGTTAAACTGATCTCACACATGCGTGTATGCTTTTAGTTGCCGCGCCTATTCATGCACCAGACCGCGCGCATGTATGCTGTCCCATCTCGATATTGCCTCGCGTACTCCGTCATCTTTCCCCCGTGGTTTACCTGATTCCTCCCATTCGTACTCATCCACCCTCACCACGAACACCCCTAGCTATGGGAAAACTGAAACGCCCAATAAAAAGAGAAGAAATCAATCGATTTCCACGATTCAAAAAATTGCCAATATAATGAAGGGTCGACCTATCCACCTAAAGGTCAAACGTAATAAATACCTTCTTATTTAGGTTGAAAGGCAAGACCTACAGTATAATTCCTAATAATTTTGGTTTTAAATCATAAGTTATTGAGCATTAATATCTGTAAACGAATGAATAATTATTGTCGATGGAATTTCATAATTCGGCAGACAAATTTCCTGTCCCACGCTTGCCGTGAGACCATGATACAAAAATGCAAGCAATTGCAGAAAAGTGGCATAAGGCGAGCCGGTCATATTCCTTTCTTTCGTATCACACCACTGTCTTCCTCCAGTCAAAAATTCCTGACTAAACAAAATATCCCACTCACTCCTCCGACAAGACATCAATAAAGGAAATTAACGGCAAGTAATCCAGGCAGTTCAACCAGTTTCTTTCTCCAGATAAGAGATCGGTGATAGATCGAGAGTTTTACTTATCCGTCCGGTCGGATACTCGCGGTCACTCAAAACACCGTCGTTATTAGAGAACCTAGGAGTCAAATTTACAGTTAAAAATCCTTAAAGAAAAAAGAACGTGTAAACCCGACTCCTCAGATTTTCCTATTTAACGCCTGCAAGCTTACCGCTAAAAGACGTTAAACTAGAAAAACTCGGGTCCGACAATTGTTTAGGTCAATCGGTAGATCTTTTCAATCCTTTAGGCAAAAATCGATGTGGGGGAATCCCATATGACGTCTCTCGATTTTTATCTTTTGGAAAAGATCCGAAATTCTTTTATTATTCTGGAGCGACGAGACACAGACTAAAAGATTCTCCCCCGAATCTCGAAACGAAGGAGAATCTGAACACAAAGTTCAAAACCAACTATTGCCTCTTCTCTGTAAACTTAGATTTAACGTGAAGCAAGTTTAAAGTGGGAGATAGTTGCTTGTGAACAGAGTACCTAGAACTATAGTTGTTTTAGATAACGGAATCGTGAGTGTGCGTTTAATAATCTAAAGCCCTATAATGGGGAATTGACATAGGACTTCCCTACTCAGTTGCTTATTTTATGTAGAACATAAGTATAAAATTATTCGAACCTACAAAGAACAATGGGTGAGTCTGTATCGTACCAAATGATTATGCCTATTATTGATAAGTGTGCCTTCAACATTTACTAAACTAGGCAGTCTGATAAGTCCCTGAAAAATGAAACACGGAGACGTTTTTTTGCCCAAAGTCGGTTTTATTTTTCAACATACTCTCCTTTTAGGTCGATACAGCGAGTTCAACGATTTTCTAACTTTTTGATACCGTCCGAAAAGTACTCGATCGGAAGGTCTCTAAAATACGCCTCAGTTTCAGCTATGAGCTCCTCATTTGAGTAAAAGCGTTTACCGGTGAGCCATCTCTTCAGGTTAGGGTACAAGTAATAGTCGCTGGGGGCTAGGTCTGGTGAATACGGTGGCTGAGGAACCAATTCGAAGCCGATTTCATGCAATTTTGCTTGTGCAACTAAGCATGAATGAACAGACGCATTGTCGTGATGATAAAGCGGTTTTTTCTTCTTCAAATGTGGTCGTTTTTCGGCGATTTCGATTTTCAATCGGTCCAATAATGATGAATAGTATGCTCCGGTTATGGTTTTACCTTTTTCAAGATAGTCCACGAATATTATGCCATGTGCATCCCAAAATACGGAGGCCAAAACTCAGAGGCCATAACTCAGGAGTGTAGTAGTGGATCCAGGCTTCATCCATCATTATGAATCGGCGCAAAAACCCGGTCGGCTTACGCGAAAATACGAGGGTGGATTGATAAGTTTCCGGCCTGACCAAGAGATGGCGCCACTAGGCCTACCTTGAGGTGGCGTTCTATAGTACCATCCTTAGATAGC
>NC_046661.1:52593791-52649278 GCF_010883055.1 Belonocnema kinseyi | reverse complement strand
ATGTATCAGCCTTGGAGGAGATTATGTTGAGAAATAAAAAAAAAATTCTTAAAAACATTGTTTTTCTTGGTCAGGCCGGAAACTTATCAATCCACCCTCGTAATGCCAAATTCTGCTGGGAAGTTGTCACACGAATTCGTGTTTGGTCCACTGTGAGCAAACGCGGCACCCATCGCGCGCAGAGCTTCTTCATGCCCACAACTGAATGCATGATATTGCCCACACGTTCCAATGATATGCCTACAGCATTAGCTACCTCTCTCAATTTCACTTTGGAATCATTCAACATCATATCATGGATTTTTTCGACATTTTCTGATGTAGTGACCTCTTTTTGGCGCCCAGATCGTTCAGCATCAACTGTGCTCGTACGGCCACAACGAAACTCGGTAAACCACTTACGAATCGTTCCAATCGACGGTGCAGAGTCCGGGTAATACTTATCCATCTTGGCCTTGGTCTCGGATATCGTTTTCTTGCGAAGATAGTAGTGTTTGATCAAAACTCGAAACTCAGATTTTTCCATATTAAAAAAAACTCGGAGGTGAGTCGCTTCTCAGTGCTGTAACATGTAAATGCGTAAACATAAATGGCTGAAGTTTTGACAGGCGTCATTTGAAGGATCAAACTCGACGAAAATGGTTCACATTAGTGAATACTAATGCCATCTCTTAGAATGTTCAGGTACTTAACAGACTGTCTAGTATTAAAGGTGTATAATGATTTAATTCATCCGTAAAATAAATTTAACCTCTGCAGTTCTGCTTGAAATAGGTGTCCCAATGTTATTCCTCACACCCTCTCCCAAGTTAAGTTTCCACATAACCTACAAAAGGAATTAGCATCCCCGGATAGGAATAATAAACAATGATCCCTACAAAAATAAAACACTCCAGCCTCTCTTGGTAGACAGTTTGGAATTTCCTCCGAGATCCAACTACCTACCATTTGATTCTTGTGTAGTATATTATTGAAGGACATTCTCTTTTCACTTTATCTTCTTCCTTAATAAAATCACTTCATAAAGGTTGGGTGGTAACAAACTGTTGGTGGCAGCGGTGGGATTAGTGTTTATGTGCTAATACCATCGGCTTCGCTACTAGTGACTTTTTGTTACTAGCGAACTAAAATTATCTCGAAAATTTGAATTAGGTAACAATAGAATAAGTATTTAGGCCGTCTGGCCGAAATAATTGTTCTACTAATGATATATTTAGGCCGTTTGGCCGAAATGAATATTTGGAAGGGATAACATTGGATTGGCCGCCTGGCGGAATAGACAATTTGTCCAAATAAGATTACCTTACTCAAATTTCCAATTCTCGAATATTCTTATTATTTGGCTAACTAATTGTTTAGGCCGTCCGGTCGAAATAGAAGTTTGCCATTAATAGTCAAGTACTTGGATTTCTATACCAAACAAATAACTGAAGAAACGTCCCGGCCGTCTGGCTGACTCAAGGATTTCAAGTTAAATAATATCGACTAGGCCGTTTGGCCGAGGAGATTTGATAGAAAGAACAAAAAAAGGGGAGGCATTGAAATGGGAACGTAAAGGTTTAAAAAATGTCCGACGATAAAATGAACATCACTCCACTTCGCAAACCCAGACATAGGGTGGGGAGAAAAGTACGATAATGTCAAGATCTCAGAGTAATATACCAGGCCTCAGTAAATTCCACAAAAGCTATAAAAATAGAGGCAAGTCCTTCAATTGAAGTTTCTAATACTAGCCCTCAGCCATCTACTAGCCATCTCCAAGCCTTCATTGAGTTGGCAAATTACGCTAGGCCGTGGTTCTTCCGAATAACCAAAAGATTATTTTGCTATCACTTCTAAGAAATTAGCATATAACAACATTACATAATACGGTTAATGGAGGCAAAATTCTAAAATACATTTATTCCGCCTTTCTATATCCAATAAAAGAAAATCAAAGTCACGTTAGTATATATGTTGAGTCTTCTCAAAATATATACTTAAGGGGCTCTTCCGCGCTGACCAGAATTGCCGCTTTAGCGAGAGGAGGATCACGCTTCGTCTGAGCATTCGATCTTCCTTCAAAGAAGAAAGGCGGAGTAAATGTACTTTAGAAATCCAAATACTCCCTCCGTCTCTCCCGCGCTGTCCAGAGCAGTCACGCTACGAGAACCTTCACTCCTCTTACTCCTCGTGTAAATAAAATCCCTGCTTGCTCCATGATATGCAACAATCTGTCAAAGCCTGCGAAAAAGGTCGTCCCCATTTTAAAGGTAACACCGACAGTTCGCCAGGCTCAGCCAGTCTCTGAACTAGCACCCATAGCTAATATAGAGGTCATAACTATTGACCCCCCGTTAGGCGAAGCAATCCAACAAAGGAGATTGGCTATTAGGGAAGAAGCTCTAACCAGTAGACGGCAAGCAGAGCTTACAGAAATAGACTCCTCAATTGATTCTGACGCCGAAAGGATAATAGAGAACCATAATGTCGACTCCGATTCAGATGTAGAGATTCTATAAGTAGTTGGTAGGCAGTCCAGCTCTCCTGGACTTTTATTTCCGGATTCTTATCCTTGATACGATCCTCATCCTGCTAACAGTGAGATAATAGACACATACATATTAATCGGGACAATTTCTAACGAAATCTCAGTCCGATAAGGATTCCAACAATAAAAATGCCAGACGAAGAAAGTCCACCTGGGGCGAATGAAACGGATCACACCCAAATCAACCAGAGTATCGCCCACGGCCTGGCGACCGGAACCCCAAACATTACAAATCCTACCACCATACAGGATGTAAGCCTAGTCATGAATTTCCTGTTGGAGAATATGAACTTGCAGACAAGTACCTATCATATACCGGAATTCAACGCGAAGAAATCTCCACTAGGAAAATTTATCCAAGATGTTTGTAATGGATCCGTATTCGTTACACAATCTACAGAGCCCATGTTTATCAGGGCTGTGCTCTCCAAACTCAAGGGTGTGGCTCGGGATAGTGTGAGGGAAAAGCAATTCAACACAATCAACGAATTGCTCTCCCACTTAAAAAAACGGTTTCCCTCCTCAAAAAAATACCAGTGGTATTTCGAGGCAATAGTAAATCTACGAATGACACAACAAGAATCCACTCTGACTACTGCGACAGAATCCAAGGGTTGCTCAGTGGGGCAAAACACGCCCTTGAGAGCAAATATAACGCCAAACACGGTAATATGAAAGAGAGTGACATAATGCTCAAGCCAGTCATGGATTGTGCTCTAGACGCGTTTATTCGAGGACTGTCTGACGAAATGTCCAACTTCGTGGATGTAAGAAACGCCGAAGACCTCTCCCAAGCCCTAGAATACGCAGTGCAAGTGGAAGAAAGGCTGCAGCACCCTGAACGGGCAAAGATGCAGTTTTCATCATATCACGTCCCTAGAAGAGGAGAAGAAAAAGATGCAAATAGACCTCCCAGACCATATTTCAAACAAATGACTGGCGAAACAAAAGTAATTAAGAAAGAAAACAAGGAAGATTCTAAATCAGTAACCTTCTCACCTATCAGTGCTAATACTCCACAGCCTGGATACCTTCCAGGAAATTATGCTCAAATGATGCATCAGTGCTATGGACATGTAACCCCATTCATGGCTACCCAGGCTCCCAACATGGGAATGACACATCCAATATCTGCATATGGAATCCCGCTCCCATATGCTCAATACCCTATGTATCCTATGGGACAAAATCATCTAAATTAGAAGGGTTCATTTAAGCCAGCTTCAAGATCCAGCTCTCCAGGACCTTTAAAGGATTTAAACTTAACCCGACTCCTGGCCAGGACGCGACCAAGAGATCTGTATCGCAGGAGCGTCTACAGTCTACGACTCCATACAAACCAATCTCAATAGGGTCTTACGAATGAGGCGATCATCAAAGGACTCCCCCGTCGTAAAAATTTCATGCGACCAGTTCCGAGAAAAATACGCAAACTTCATTGTAGACCCCAGATCCGATCGGAGCCTAATAAAAATAGGAACTCTAAAGCCCGAAGTAGAATAACAAATCATCCTATAAAAACAATAGGCACCCTGAGTTTACCTATTCTGGATACCCCTGTGGAATTTCACATTGTAAGAAATAATTTCCCTGTGTCCAGTGCTGGAATTCTAGGACGCCCCTATCCCCGACAGGAACAAGCCCAACTCTCCTTTCGCCACAACACCCTGGTGACTATGTCAAAACCTATAACCCCTATATATTTTGTGGAGGAGGAATCCAGAGAAGCGAAGGGGGCCCTCAAAGGCGAAATGACACCGTTCATTCAGGCTAGGACCCGACAAGTAGTCTCAGTTGATATATCCAATCCAGACGTGACAAAGGGATATCTCCCTTGAGTAAATACTCCTTCAGGGATATTCCTCGGCAAAGCTGTAGTAACTTTCAAAGAAGGAGTTTGCCATGCCTTCGCCATAAACACATCCGAAGAAGACTCAGAATTCGAGGTCCCTCCTCAGGGAATATACCCTTATGACGTCTATGAATTCCCAGAATAAGGCAAGTCCGAGAGCGATTCTGAGGACATAACTCCAGAAGGACCTTCGGAAACAATTGACTTCAAAACCAATCTTGCCGAAAGGGTGAAAATGCCCTACGTATATCTCATTTGTCCGACAAGGAAATAGAGTATGTGCATAGAGGGGTGGAAGAGTTCCCGGATATATTTCACCTGACTGGCGAGAGACTCTCTTGTCCAAATTTACTACAACATCGCATTCCAACAATAGATGACAAGGTTGTCGCAAAAATCGCTACAGACACTCTCAGGGAACATCAGAGGAAGTTCTCTCCGAAATTGAAAAGCAATACAAGAGCGGAATAATTACGGAGTCTAAATCGCCATACAACTCCCCAATTTTAATAATGCCCAAAAAAAGGATGCCTTAGGGATCCGGAAATATAGAATAGTGGTCGATTAAAAACTCCTAAACGAAAAGGTGATAAGAGATGTGTATCAACTACCAAACATCACCGACATCCTGGATCAACTGGGGAAAGCTCAATACTTCTCAATATTCGACTTGGCTAGTGGATACCACTAAGTGGAAACCCATCCGGACGACAGAGCCAAAACCGCCTTTTCTACGGTAAGGGACATTATGAGTATCTAAAGATGCCCATGGGTATAAAAAACGCTCCCGCTACCATCTAACGAATGATGGATAGCGTGCTAACAGGGATGCACGGAACTGACGCATTCATTTATCTGGATGACATCGTTCTACACTCAGAGTCACTCGACGAACATAAATGTAGAGTCAAAAGACTATTCGAGAGGCTTCGGAAAGCCGAGATGAGGTACGACCTAACCCAGACAAGATCGTGGCTATCAAGAATTTCCCAGTCCCTAAAACCGTAAAGAATGTGCGCCAGTTCTTGGGCCTATCAGGGTACTATCGACGTTTCATTAAGGATTATGCGAAAAAGGCAAAACCGCTAACTGAACTTTTAAAAAAGAATGTACCCTTTATTTGGGGACCCGAGCAAAACAAGAATTTCAGACAACTCCGACGATACCTGTGTAGTAGCCCTAAACTACAATACCCAGATTTTGACAAAACCCTTCAAGCTAACTACAGATGCTTCGGACTACGCGGTCGGAACCGTACTTACTCAGGAAAAGGAGAAAATGGATATGCCAGTAGCCGATATTTCCAAAATATTGGACGAGTACGAGCTGAAATACAGCAAAGTCGAAAAGGAGTGTCTCGCCGTCCTATATGCAGTGGGAAACTTTCGACCATATTTGTACGGCAGGGAGTTCATTCTGGCATGTGACCATGAGCCAGTACATGGGACCACATATGCGGATAGCCCAGGATCAAGAATAATAAAGTGGAGGTTAAAACTAAAAGATTACCGATATACTTTCGAGTATAAGAAGGCGAAGCTGAATCGAAGAGTGGAAGCCTTATCAGATAATCCTACTCAAGAAGGAGAAATCCAGAATTACAGGGACTCCAAAGGCTCCACCGACTCACAAGAACTCAGGGATCACCTGGGGCCACCATCACCCTAACGGACTTATAACAATCACGAAGAAAAGGAATACAACCGTGTAATGGTGATCCACGATCAAGCGGATACGGGGCGAGTTTTACCCGTAAAATCCCTAAACACCCCTCCACCTAAAAATTCAACAAAGCGCGGGGCCGAATCAGAACGCATAACTCGTTCTCGAGCCTCCAGAAATATAGGTAGCACCGCTAATAAACCTCAAAAGATATCACAACCTACCAAATCTATACTAAAACGCCCAACCTCCGTGGAACAGGACTCATTAAGTAAAGGGAAGACCCGAAAGCCGGCAGTACCTCGAAACGCTACCTTTAAACCAGCGAAGGCTAAGCCAATTCAGCTTTCGCCAAAGGTCGAAGTAGCTATGACTCAACGACGAAGATTAATGGCGACAACGGCTCCCAATGATCCTGAGGAACACTAACAACCCCCAGCCGGAATAAAAATGACGGATCCCAACCAAAGCGGAATAGCTAAGAGACTCACGAGGGGAAGACAACGAATAGAATATAAGGAACCTTCAAGGAGTAGCGAATCCACACTTAAGGCATCTACTTCGGATGATGAGAATTCCGAACCACCTATGTTCTGATACACAGTGTTCTCCCAGGACTGGAGCCTAAGACTCTGTCCAAGAAAATTCAGATCTCCCTAAGAGTGCTCCCCCTAGCGCACATCCGCCTAGCCATTGGCTTCGTCCAATTAAAGGAGTTTGGTTTGGGCATGATGACCCCCTTAACATATCTCGTCCGGCAAATGGTCGACAAACCAACAATGCAGCAGAAGTAGAGGCCGGAATAGAAGCCCTACATCAAGCTTATAAAGCAGGAATTCAGAAATCGCGAATAAATACCGATTAAAAATTTGTGATCAGATGTGCGACGGAATGGATGCCACAGTGAAAAACCAGCAACTCGATAACGTATCAAAATAAACCAGTCAAAAACCGGGAAGAATTCGAAAACCTAGACGCCGCAAAGAAACATCTGGATGTAACCTGGAATCACGTGCCCTCCCATCAAGGAATAGAGGGGAATGAGGCAGCTGATCGACTGGTTCGGGAGGGAATAGACAAGGAACCCATTCTATCTATCCCTGCTCCAAGAGAAACGGAAGTCGATCCTGAATTATAAATTAAAATTATTTCTTGAAAAAAAGATCCTACTCCATCTTCACTCCATTGGGAATCGAACCACAAAACTTCTGATTTCCGGTCAGGTGCTTTTCCAATTAAGCTGTTAGAAGGATCAGAATAAAAACTCTTAATTCAAGAACATAACGCTAATTTTTAGCTAGGTGTTAATGGTACACGTAATTATTTTCAAATTTTTTAATTTATCTGCTATATGATCAGAGATTGTACCTTACCGACGGTAGATCAACCCTCCAAACCATGAAGGCAGAAGAATATACACAATATCGATCAAGTTAAGAATCTTCAATAACAGAAAATGCTTAACGTCTTCATAAGACTAGATGAAAAATAATATTTTTAAATTAAAATTAAAGTTATTTCTTGAAAAAAAAATCCTACTCCATCTTCACTCCATTGGGAATCGAACCACAAAATATAATGTGTACCCTACGATAAAAAACCTGCTCGCTCAAACGACCGATAGTGAAGAGAGTGAAATAGAAGAAAATCAAGGGCAGAACTTAACATAAGAACAGTCCAACGCATCTAGCCTAAGAAAAGAGTTGCAGAAATCCTTTTCTCAGTTCGAACAAACCTTAAAGCGAACGAGGAGTGAATTTGTCGGAAATTGGATCAAACTCTCTGAAGTGGGATCATGAAGGAATGGAAGAGACTGTCGAACTAGCTTGCACCCATGTCTTAGAAGGTGAAGATGATCCAGAGCTACAGCAAAGATTAGAGGCTCTTGACCCATGTGACGAATATGATGACCAACTATTCGCAGATCAGATACAAAGCAAATCTAATAGCAAGACTCCTGATCGCTACTGATCGTCTAGATTTTCAAGACATCTGGAATAGCAGACAAAAAATAGGGCAAGTTTTAGCTACACCCCATGATCAACATAAAACTTATTCAATTGTGGTTCAACAGAGACACAATTATGAGGTTGACTGGGACAAAGTGCCCGATGGATTGCAAAACTTATTTACCGCCTTAAAACGAAATAATCAATCTACTTGTAGGATGGCTAATTCAGGATACCTATTAGGGTCACTCCCTCAGAATAAGATGGCAGAAGTAATGTCAAGGATTCGCTTCAAACATCCAATGCCAATAGACTTATGTCATGGAATAATTGAGGTCCCATCGGAGGACCTGCGATCCAAAATCATAACAGAATATCACGGGAGTCTGATAGCTGGCCATAAAGGAATCGCCAAGACGTATGGACGGATTAAGGAAAGATATACCTGGCCAGGACTGGGCAACGATGTAACCGAACACATCCGTGATTGTAAGAGCTGCCTTGAAAATAAGCTCGTGCGTGCGTGCGTGCGTGCATGCGTGCACTCGGGAGCCAATGCTTATAACAGACACTCCCGCTGAATCAGTCTATAAAGTCTCCATGGACACCGTGGGAAAATTACCTACAACGCTAAGTGGGAATCGTCATATACTTACTATGCAAGATAACTTTAGTAAGTACTGTATGGCCGTTCCCATACCAGACCTAAAAACAACTTCAATTGCTCACGCCGTAGCTACAAACTTATTTTCACCATATGGTGCCCCTCGATACATCTTGCCAGACCGGGGAGGAGCTTCGTGAGCAACATCGTCTTAACGGACTATGTCAAGCACTATGCAAACGACTATGAAGACTGGAATAAAATACTCCCTTTCGCCATGTTTGCTTATAATATCTCAGTACATGAGGCCACAAATTTCACACCTTATGGGTTGGTGTTTGAAAGAATGGCCAGAAATCCAACTTCAGTCCCACAGGGAGAGGAGGAGGAAATCTACGGACTGTACTTACGATACTTGATAGTTAAGTTAAAGGAAATACAAAAGTTAGCTACTAAAAATCTAACGAAGGCTAAATTAAGATCTAAAGAAATATATGATCGAAAATCTCGACCCCTAAACGCGAAACTAGGTGACCAGGTTTATGTAGTCAGGGACGTAAGGGAAGGGAAATTTGATAGTCATGCCGATGGTCCTTTTACCATTGTAGAATTCACTGCTAACAACAATGTAACCCTGGAAGCTGACGATGGAAAGCGATTCACTAAGCATGCTGATAAGCTCCTCGTAACTCATTGCTGAGTTTGGGAGGGCATCTACATTATGATTGGAGGAACGCTGAAGTTGGAAATACACCATGGAGGGTCGAAAACAGTAAATAAATCAACACGACCATACGATCGATTTTTGAATTCTGATGATGTACGTTCAACTTCCCCAAATACTCTAAAAGTATCTAACCACCTTTTCTTTCCAGATAAAAATACTGGAGATGGAACTCCTAAGGATATTGGTTTTAACGCTTCTTATCCTAGTCTCACAGCCAAACAATGAAGATTCTGGAAATCGTGTTACTCCATTCCAGAATAGCATCGGGGTGTATTTTGAATATTTAACACCAATGAAAAGAATAACAGGTATCTGGAGAATAGTTACCTTCCTTCAGTTGGATAAGGTACACGAAGCATTAATCGGGTATCAAATTCGATACAAGAACCTACCCAAATATTGTCAACCTTTTTTGGGCTATGGATGCGACAGCGCTATTAAGAAATATCACCTGGATGCTAAGATCGATATTGCTGAGAACTACCAAAAACAAATCGAAGAAATTTTGAAATTGAGCCATCATTTCAAGAAAGAATACCCCTCGAGGTTACCCTCTGGAATGAGAGTAAGGTGTACTGCACCGATGTTGGGATTCATCGGAGGAATTGTTGGACCCGTTGCGGGACACCTGAATTATGATGATGGACAACGTATCGAAGCAGAGATCGACAACATGAACCAGACTGCCTTTAACCTCACGCATCTCATGGGAAAACAGACGCATATTCTCAGGGCACAAATGGATAGGATCCACTCCAGAAGCAAACAGCTGGAGAAAGAACATGAGATAATGCGAGGAGAACTCACGCAGATGATATAAAAGACCAAACAAGCTGATCAAGCCATGTACACCTTGAATGTGACGGAAATGTTACAGAACATGCTTCACTTCCTAGTGGTGGGATTGGATAAATACATAAGATCTGCCACTGAATTACTGGATGTGATCGACTACGCAAGAGAAAGGAAACTACATCCGGCCTATTTGACCTCCGACCAACTGGAGCCAATTCACAGAGATGTGCAGGATCATGCAAGAGATTGGGAATTTTCTCTCCCTGGACCAAAGGTTAGCACTGAAGATCTAGCAACCATCGCCAAGGTTATGGTAATCTGTAAAAAAGTAACAATAAGGATCCTGCTGGACATCCCATTGATCGACAGGACCGAATTCTCTGTATACAGGATACATTCGTAACCAGTGGATCAGTCAATACCCCTAAACAAGACAAGTAGGGCCTATGTGCATTCGGAGCATACCCATATTGCCATGAAGAACTTATAAAGGACGTATATCCTATTTAACCTAAACAAGAAGGAGTCATGTAACGTGCTTTTTGACAAATACATTTGCTATATCAACTCGCTAATCTATGAATCGGCTAGACGATCATTCTGCGAAAGTCAACTACTGATTCAACCAACGATATATGGTCTAAAGTTTTGTGACGTCAGGATAACCCACAAAACAATCTCAACGTGGATTCACTTGGAGACCTTAGGAGCCTGGTTGTACTCCCTCGTGGCTGAAATCACCGCACCAGTGAAGTGTCCTGCACACAAGGATACTTCTATACAACTAACCGGGACAGGGCTTATACAACTAGCCCCAGGATGTGTAATGAGAATGCGCGATATCACCCTACCCGCATCCCCGTTAACAAGAGGAAAGTCGGAGATAATTTATGAACTGACACCATCTCTGAACTTGGGACAACTGTCATCATTAATTGTACGAGGCCAGTATGCAAAGACATGCTTCGAGGCATCATGATGCTCTAATTCACGGGGTCTATGCTGACATTGGACTGCTTTCAGTTGGACTGATGATTGTCTCTTGCCACTCCAAATTATTGGCAATTATAACAACTATAAAGCTGTCTACGAACCAACACACCTTCCAGGTTCAATCCCAGGACCGAGGAATCTACGAACAGAATTTCAATACCCTTAACGAACATAAAGAACTCGACTCGCAACCTACAAGATCTGCATGTACTAAAAAGAACTACAAGTATATATGCTTCATCTCAAACACCGGCTGTAAGATCGAGAAAATCCACAAACGTCATTAACAACGAAAATGGGAAAGATGTGCATATATGATAGAGTATTTTGTAGAGCACAAATAAAGTCGCAATTCAGCGAATTGTTTAGCCAGTGCTGATTACTGACCATGACCTGCATGTTTCATCATTCTTTTTATTTGACTGAGAATACTTTCTTCATTATTTTTCTCACATAGGATTGCAGAGTAAAAATTTGACCCATGCAGTGGGAGGGGTGTAACAGTCATTCCTAGAATTGAAGCTGCTCCGTAGGTAGGTATAACAGGAACTGTGCGGAGTCTGCGGTTGTCACTCAGATGAGCAATCAAGCGTGAACATACAAAAGCGCTAGAAACAAAAAAAAAGCTAAAAACAAAGAAACAACAGGTTACAATGAGTTAGTTCACACTCAAGGTCAGCCCCAAAGTCGGCGCTATAAAAGGGTTTTACTGTATATTGAAAACACGTTCTCTTTTAGGGAATAGGAACCCTTGCAACGGCCGCTATGGAAATAGAAATAAATTAATTTCTGAGATATTCTATTCTTATAATTACATTTTAGACAGGTGGAAAAATCGCGCATGCAAAATAATAGAATAATCTTCACGTTTACGCTGAAATCTGAAAATATTAATTTTTCTCTATTCAACACTTATTACCGGGCCTGCCGTAACAACCTTATCATCTGCAAACGCTAACCCATGTACCCTTACTGTTTCGAGATCCACACCTTCGTCGAAAAGAGCCATTCTTAAGCAATTGTTCGTGATAATATAAATAACCATGATGACATAATGCATCTACCTTGTAAAAAGCTTTGTCTAGGTCAAAAAATCCACAGAAAACTTTTTTTCCTACTCTCAAACTTTTTCCTGTGATTTGTCTTAAGCTAAATATTTTATCTGTACATGACGTTTCTGGCATAAACCCACTTTGGACTTCCCAAATCTTTTCTTCTGTTATTTTCATTACCCTACGAAGAAGTATTTTTAAGCAGATAACCGCTCTTTCCAAATCATCTGGGACGTCTCCCATCTCCAAACATAAATTTATCAATTCGAACAGTCTATGTGGTATGTAATCGCCACTGTGTTTAAGCATTTTGGCGTTAATACTGTCTACCCCGACAGCCTTACCGTTTTTCAAGTTCTTAATTATATCCCTAGCCTCAGTGACACAGACTTTCACATGCTGACAAATTGTGTACTTTTATTTCCCTTCAATTTTTTATAAAGCTTTTTCTTGCTTCCTTCAAAGATGTTTTGTACTTTCTTCTTTTCTAATACTAAATAATTTAAAAAATACTACAACTAATAATAATAATAATAATAATAAGCCTCGGTGGCTCAGTTGGTTAGACACTCGGACTTCACCTCAGAGGTCCGGGGTTCGATCCCTGATCCGGTACCTCTGGAAATTTTTCAATGTACCTTTACCGAGGTTCTGGTGGTTCGGAACCCACCTTAAGCTGTAGGTCCCCCCATCGTGTACTTGACTGCAACCCAGTCCGTCAATGATGGGGGGTAAAAACCAGGCTTTGTCCAATATGTCTGGACAGATTGCTCTCATCAGAACACTTGATTGCATTATAAAAATGCGTCCGTGACTAATGATATATACCGGGACAGCGCCGTGCAAAAATGATCAAATAAAAAATCCAACTCTAACCAAAAATGCCTTCGACATGTTGGGCAGTATAAGCCTGTGACAACATTTCAACACAGAGATTTTTTTATAATAACCCCCATCGTGTAATTGACTGCAACCCAGTCCGTCAATGATGGAGTAAAAACCAGGCTTTGTCCAATATGTCCGGGCAGACTGCTCTCATCAGATCACTTGATAGCATTTTAAAAATGCGTCCGTGACTGATGAGATATACCGGGACAGCCCCGTGCAAAATGATCAAATAAAAATCCAACTCTAATCAAAACTGCTTTCGACATGTTGGGCAGTATAAGCCTGTGACAACATTTCAACACAGAAATGTTTTTTCTAAATAATAATAATAATAATAATAATAGGTGGTCAAAGATGAATTCAAAACATTCAAAATTTAAGAGTTTTCCCAATTGACTTAAAATTCAAAGGAATTAAAATTGCATTAATGCTTTGAAATAAAAATAATTTTCAATTTGATACTACTTTAAATTTCATTGCATGTTTCGATGTTAAAGCTACTTATAAGTTGTTTAATTTTTAGTTTTTATTACATTAAAAAAATTACAGTTTATACCACAAATTTATCTAAAATAAAAAAAAAATTCGTCATTTTCACTGTTGAAAGTGTAACTTTTTTCAATTATAAACCTTTAAAATTGAATTATTCGAAAAAAAACTTTTAGAATAAAAAGTCATTTTTAATTTAAAACAAAAAAGTTTTGAAAAAGTTGATTATGTTTTTAATATTAGGTAATAGAAATCCAAAGACGTGTTAATTTCTTTTTACTTTTTAATATTTTACATTACTTTATTATGATATAATTTCTTATATAATTATATTAATTATATAATTGAGATATATTTAGATAATTTTAGTCTGAATACGAAAATTAAATTTTGAATTATTTATGAACAACAAAATTTTTTTTAGGAAATTTACATTGTCAGTATACAAAATTACAATTGCACTTAATATTTTGTTTAGGAATGTTAAAGTAACGAAAACTAAACATTCATTATTTTATTTCATGATTTCAATTTTAACGTGAAGTTTCTAATCGAAATAAGGGTCTTGAGTTTAAGGGTTCCCAGCGACTCAATTCAGGTAAAGGGTTTGGACAGTTCTGGGTCAAATCTAAGTAGATACGATCTATTGGTTACTTCTGGAGACGCCTGGCTTAACATAACCAAACAAAAAACTGTTCAAAAACTTGAAAATTTTGACCACATTCGAAATCATGTTCGATTGTATTTAAAAAGGTCCTATATGATGGAATTACGGATAAAAATTTTACGAAAGCATTTCTGGAAAATAAGACTTTATTTGTATTTGGTGTTGTATTATAGAAATGTGTACAATTTGTGCAGAAAATAATTTATACTACAAAAACCTGATTAAAATTAGAAACACAATTAACGAAATCAAGAAAAATCAAGAAGTAAAAAACGAGTCTTATTTATTAGCACTTATTTTTAATTTTTTGAACGGACCAGTGAGGGGTGGCCGATAAAATACAAGACAAAAACTTTCGGTCATTTTTCGGTTACCAAACATTTTTTCGACCATTAAACTTAGAAAGTTCAGGCTCTTAAAGCTAAGTAAATTTTAAGTTCGAATGTTCAATAATATAACAAATATAAAACGGAAACTTTGTACTTTGAATAGGTTTTAATTCAAAGAGATTCAAAATTAAACATTATGTCAAACTGAAATAGTTTGAATGATAAAATATTAAATCACAGGCCTTCAATATTCTTCAACTTAAAATTTTAAACCTAAAAAATTGATATTTTAAATTGAATATCCCACCAATTAACAAATCGGGAAACAAAATTGAAAAAAAAAATTAAGGTACTTACAAACGAAAATTTTGAAATTTAAGCTGAAAAATATTTTATTTGAGGCTTTGAAATAAAACCGTTTTAAAATTAGATATTTAAAACTGCAACATTAAAAACTTTTTTATAAATTAAACATTTCAAACTGAAAACTTCCAACATTCGAAATTTTTAATTATACCTAATCGCCAAAAATTTAAAGATTAATAAAAATTATAATTTCATATGTACCTAATACCAAGTGACATTTAAAGTCATTCCGAAAAAACTTCAAAAATTAAATAGTTTAAAATCTTAAATACAGTGGAACTTGTATAAGAAGAAACTTGATTGGAGCCTTCCGAGAACTGACACCGCGCGGCGGCTACGAATGAGAGGAGCCGCGGGGCCGATTAGGATTAGGATGCGCCTTTAGTAGCGCACGATTCTAATCTTCTTTTGAAACTGAAAACTTTATATTATAATTATGGCATCAAAGTGCATTTATCATACTGGAAACATTTAAAGTTAAATTATCTTAATTTAAATCGTTTACAATTAAACCTGAAAAAATTAGCATTACTTCCAGGCCCAGTGGCCACCCTGAGACAGAATAATTCAAGTAATAAATTACCTCATAATTATAAAATATTTATCACAATCTTCAATATAAAACTTTGCATGCATCTTATTTCGAATTTTTATCGTAAGTTGCTTAGTTTTTCTACACTAGTTCGGCAGTATTGTATGAAACATCTCAATATCAATTTAGAAACAGATCTGGTAATGTTCTGAGCAAGATCGATCGGGTCCTGAAGACACAATGGTGATTCGATACGGAAGATTTCTGGTTTGGACTTGGACTCAATACAGCGACTGTAACTCTCCATTTCTGGAGGCAGATGGATGACGTTCTTATCAGTGAAATCTTGCTTTCTGAGCGATTTTCCCATTAAAGGACTTATAACGCAAGATCTGTACTCGTAACTTGCATAAAACTCGAAAAATCCTCTAAGAAGCTCTTGAAATTTCAATGAACTATGTTTAATTGGAATCTTTTGACCGATGCCAGTTTCCCAACCTAAACAAAGTAATTTTGATTTATCGAAATAAGCGGAATAGTACTGAGATTTTTTCACTAAAATTTGGTAATACACCTACTTTTAATAGAAGCTTTAAATTTAAATGTTCACAATTAAAAACGTTCACTCAGCTTACCGGCAATGATTTTGGAATTACTTTTGCTTTTTATTAGTTCTGCGATGCTTGGTAAGATTTCAATCTGTTGAAGATAAAATATCACAAGCCAAGTAATCCCGAATGTTGTTAGACCTTGCGTATCTGTCAGTAAACACGTATTCAGCCACTTCTTTAAGTATAGAACCATCTTTCGACAAGGTGGATATGATATCATGAACAATCTGCAACAATAAAATATGATGGAAGGTTTCAATAAAGAATGATTTAACTACAATTAAATGTAAGAATGAATTTATAAAATATATTCATACCTGACGATCTTCGTTTTTTCCACCGTAAGTCCGCTTGTGAAAGAAACATCGCAATTCAACCCCAGCTCTCGGTGACTAACTCTGATGATTGGTGCTCTCACTTTTAAAAGAACTTCTTTTAAGTCCCATTCATCTGGCTGGCTTTCAAAGCATATTTGAGAATTCAACAAGTATTCACGGGTTTTTGATAACAGCTGCGTTCCATTGTATGCATTACCTAGAAGAATTTTTATAAAGTTATTTAAAGTAGTCCGGCTATTGGATCGGTCCGATGGAAAATCATTCAAATTAGTTTGTTTTTTTCTGGCGAAGAAATATGTCCTTTTTCACATAATCCCTGTCGTAGGGGCCCTTTTCAAGTTAAAATTTCAATTATTACTGTTTAAAGTCGTGTAAAAAAACATGGGATCTTATGGAAAGGCCTTTCGCGGACTAAAAAAATGGTTCTTTTTGGCTTTAAAACACTTAGAATATTGTTAGGAAAACTGTTTGGAGACAGAAAATATCATTTGAAATTTGAATTACTGCTTATTCATACTTCCTTCCAGGGTATGTGAGATTAATTTTAGCAAAATATAACAAGATAAAATATGCCGAGAACAGTGTAGCATCGACTAAAGTTAACAGACAACTTCTATTGGAATCGAAAAGTGCGCGAACACTTAAATAATGATTTTTCCCCTGCGTATTGCAGGTTAAGTTAATTTTCTCGACATGCGGTTATGCTGCCAGCTACTGAGTACATTTAAATATTATTTAACAAACATTTTATTTATATTGATCTGCATTAAAATTTAATACCCAATTTATTAATTGATATAATGACCAAATTTTTTATTCAATTCCAAATTTCAGAAAAAAATCATCGACATAGCTTTGACTAGCTTTTTCAGTAGCCGAACAACATTAAATAAAACTGTTAGAATTAAAACCTCTATTTTCAAATATTCATCAACATCAGATAACAAAAAATAAATTGTAATTTCTTACCACAATCAAGAAAAATGTCCACGTCGCTACCGGAAAAGGCGAGATATGATGCTCTAGATCCAAAAACATAAGCCTTAGCTTCTGGATAATGTGACTTCACTAACTCTTCTAAACGTTTTAAAACCAGACCAATCTTCTTCTCTGAAAATTGTGCTGCATTCGATTCAAGAACCAATGACTCAGCAGTTTCTTCCACATTATTCAGTAAATTCATAGCAGGTTTAATCATTTCCGGTACCGCATAATCCTGGCTTTTTACTAAGTATTTGTGCATTTTATCTTCACAATGCTTCGTGTAGGTATCAGGAAGTCCCATCGACATGCTCGCACACGGAATACAGACATCGTAGCAAATGTCCACCTCTTTCGCCAACAACTTTTTAAACTCTCTAACATGTTTTTTTCCTTCTATATGCTCCACAAAATCTATATCATATTCAAACTTCGCGTTACACACTTGACACCAGAATCTTTGAACAATGTACCAAAAATTGTTATGTTGTTCAATAAATTTCTTAAAGATATCTTGAGTAAGTTCTTTCTGCTCTTGACACTCGACTCTGTGATTCTCATCTCTTTCAACATGATTTTTAATGGCATTATCATCATTTTCGATCTCAACCTTACAAGGAAAACAAAAAGCTACATCATCATTCACTTCTATCAAGAATTCTTTAGCTAAAGCAAGATCACTGAATTGATCCCGGAAATGTTCAAATTCAAGGTCGTTAATGACGAGCTGATCAAGTTTGCGAATATGATCCACGTTAAGCAAGTGTTCGTAAAGACTTTGCTGGTTGTTTGGCATTCTCTGATTGCAAACAAGGCACAATCTTTCATCATGCAGAAGGAACGATAATTCAATTCCCGACTTCAGAATTTTCATCTTTCGTTGATCCACATTAAATATATTTGATGATCCCTTTTCGAGAAACATTTTGCTATACTCTTCACTGAAGTGAGGTGTGATTTTAATCTTATTTTTGAGGTCGCTATTCGGCTTTCTCGGCCTCCTTATCATTTCACTACACAATTCGTCTAAAATAGTTTTTGATCCACT
Organism: Belonocnema kinseyi; assembly: GCF_010883055.1. NCBI lineage: Eukaryota > Metazoa > Arthropoda > Insecta > Hymenoptera > Cynipidae > Belonocnema > Belonocnema kinseyi. The sequence goes on along the minus strand of NC_046661.1, from coordinate 52,630,865 downwards.
AACCAAATTGATTTGCAGGTCAGCTTGTTTTTCATTTGAATTTTCTATCTTGCTGCCAGATTTCTCAGAAACATCAACGAGTCTTGTTTTATGGCCATCACTTTCCAAGTGACTGATCATTTCCTCATCTTCAAAGATATCACTTTTGCAGACAGGACAATATATATAGGGTACAAAGTCTCTTGGCAATGTTGAGAGACTATTCTTGTGTTTATGATCATTGAGATGGTCAAGTAATTGAAAATCACTATCGGCAGTAGTATTGCAGACATAACATTTATAAAGAAGATTAAAATTTGTAATATTTAAAAAAGATTTATTTTTAAAAACGTCTTCATTTTGAGCAACGTGGGTACTTTGATTGTGGTCTTCGTAATTTGGTTTTTTACTTTTCCTACTGGGTTTATTCTGTGTTCCGCTAGGTTGATTATTCATCTTTGTTGTGGGTTCAGAAACCGAATTAATATGTGTTTTATTATGTTTGGAGTTGTCCACATTTGTAAAAAGATTAAAAAGTCTCCTCTTGTGTTCACTACTATCCAGATGCTTCATCATTGCTTTATCTTCTGAAATCTGAACTTGACAAGCAGGGCAGTAGATGAAGGGGTTAAAATCTTTCGGTAACTTTGAGATCAGCTTCAAGTGTTGCAACTCGTTAAGATGTTTGAATAATTGTAGATCACTGCCAGCTGTAATATTGCAAATTTTACAATAATAAGAAATATCTATGTTTGAAATGTTCATCAAAACCTTGGAGATTTCTTTTTTTAAAACGATGTTTTCTTTTAAATCAGGTTTAAGTTCAGAAATATTTTTTGAGATGCCAAACCCAGGGATGTTTTTTTGCTGTTCAAAGTTCATTTTATGCACTTTTCCTTGTGTGTGTAGGACGAAATCGAACGCTTCAAACACGCAAATATGACACAAGATACAACTAAAAACTTTCTTATTATTCACAATAGTTTGGTTAAAAACTGAAGAGGCTCGACAATTATTAACTGGCTGAAAGAAGTGCTGCACGATAATATCTTTATCTGAAAAATTGCTTTTACAGAAGAGGCAGGTATAAGTAGAGGAACTGGAAACTTCTTGAACTGGTTTTCTACCATTTTCATCACATTCTTCATTCGATTCACAGTCTGCATTGCCGGTTACATTTGCAATGAAATTACAACTGAAGACATTCAGTTGAGAATTTTCATCTTCTTGTATAGTGTTGGTCTTGTGCCTTTTACCTTGCGTGTGCTTGAGAAGATCATCAAAACTTTTAATCAAAGATGTACAGCACAATCCACAGCTGTAGATGACTTGATTATCAACAATCAAATGTTTTTTTATAAACGAGGAAGCTAAACAAGATTTTCTGGATTCAAAAAAGTGCTGGGCTATAGAGTCTTTATCTGAAAATGTACTTTTGCAGAAAAAACAAGTGTAGGCAGGTAAATTGTAAATATTTTGAAATGGTTCCAGCGCAGTACATATTACTCCTACATCACATTTTGTACTTAGATTGCATTTCGAATTAGGGTTACAAGTTGCCTTTGGAACGTATTCAGGGACATTCTGTTGTGATTTTTCACTCTGGTTTTGAGCGTTGTATTTATGATTTATCCCTTGCGTATGTTGAAGCAAACAAACCTCCGAATTAGGCACATTCACGAGGCATAACCCACAGCTAAAAATTTTAGTATCAAGTTTCTTTGGTTTTAATAACGAGGAAATTGAACATCCATTATCTGGTTTTATAAAATGCTGCAAAGTAGTTCCATAATCAGGAAAAGTACTGTCGCACAGAAAACAGTTATAGACAGGTAAATTAAAAATGTTTTTAACTGGTTCTTGTGATTTTGGATTACACACTGTAACTACATCGCGTTTTTGATTTGGATTACATTCTGAAACGGGGTAACATATTGTCCTTGGATCGTATTCTGGGAAATTCTTTTGTAATTTCTTCCTCGCTCTTTTAGCTTTGTTTTTGTGCCTTTTTCCTTGAGTATGTTGAAGCAAACAAGCCTCCGAATTAGGCACATTAATACGGCATAACCCACAACTCAAAATGTTCTTATTGAATTTCTTTGATTTTAAAAGTGAACATCTAGTGTCTGGTTCTGTAAAATGCTGAACAGTGGTGCCATAATCAGAAAAAGTGCTATCGCACAAACAACAAATGTAGACAGGTAAATCGAAAACGTTTTTAACTGATTTCTGTGATTTTTGATTACGAACTTTAACTACATCGCGCTTTTTATTTGAATCGCTTTCTGAAATGGGGTCACATGTTGTAATTGGGTCGTATTCGGTGATATTGTGGTGTGATTTATTCTTCACCCTTTTTGCGTTGTTTTTGTGCCTTTTTCCTTGCGTATGTTGTATCAAACAAACCACTTCATTGGGAATATCAGTGAAGCATAACCTGCAACTAAGAACTCCTTTATTAAGTTCGTTTGGCTTTAATAAAGAGCTAATTGAACAGCCATTGTCTGGTGCTTTAAAATGCTCAATTATAGTGTTACTATTATGAAAAGTGATATCGCACATAAAACATGTGTAGACAGGTAAATTGGAAATGTTGGGAGCTGGTTCACATGTTCCAAAACTATTCTTTTTAGCATTTAATGTATGCATTGTTCCTTGTTGATGCTCCATTAAAGATTTTTCAGACTCGATTTGCACGTTGCATAATTTGCAGTTAAAAGGTTTTAATAAATTCCGTAAATGCCTTTTTCCTCGTTGATGTTCTATTAAAGTTTGTTGACAGCCGATTTTTATGTTACATAATTTGCAATCGAATGGCACTGATGATTGTTCAATCTGTTTCGATTCATGATTTTGCATGATTGATAATTGTGTCCCTGTATTTTTCATTTGAGAATTCTGTTCCTGCTTTTGATTATTCGATTCTCCTTCCGCAGGCACATGCATGGCTTCCTTCAACTTTACATTCTTTACATCATTTTGTCCACCAAAGGCCTCGTTTGGTTGGTTTTTAATTTTTTCTAAATGTTTACTTGTTTCAATGTGTACAAACACATTCTTCACATGATGCATTACACAATTACAAATTTGACAACGATACACAGAAGAACGAATTTGCAAGATATAATTGTCTACTAGTGACTGTAGTTTTTTTTCCGAGAAAAAAGAAAATTCGCATTCTGATTCATTAAATTGTGCTCGCTTTAACGTATTATGATATATGTTGGTCGAATCAATATGCACCAAAGCTTCTTTCTTAGTTTGAAGAAAGTTTTCACACAGGTTGCAATAGTATCCGTTTTCTTGTTTGCGTATACGATTCTCCAAGAATCGTCTAAACATTTTGTACGTAAAATTTAGAAGAATGTTTTAGCTTTTCTTTTCGGCATCGAGAGCAAGTTTTTAGTTCAAGAGAACTGCAAAGAAATCAAACAAGTACAATAAGTGAAGAGAAGCAAGGAAAAAAACGGCAATTTCACAAAGAGGGTCAAAAAACGTTAACATAAATTTAGTTTTCGATGTATTGGAAACTTTCTCCCAATATATGTTATTTTAGTGCTCAAGTTAGCCGAAAAAAAGTTTTGTTTTTAAGTAATCGAGAACTAATAAGATGATCAGCTTTGGTATTTTTTTAATCTATTGAACTTCCTATTGAGATCCATCGGATGACTTAATTTTACAAAACATTGTTTGCCAATGGCGAGCCATTTTCGAGAAAACAGACTTTTAAAACAAAATTCTTTTTTATGCATCAAAATGTTTATTTATTAAATTCTCACATAAAATTTCCTAAAATGCTGTAAATATGAAATTTGTTAACACTTGTTTTCAATAGAAAATTCGTTCTTTCGAATGTTCTTTTTTTTCGAAGACCGTATATTTTTGATAAGAAAATTATTAATTTTTTCACAACTTTTAGTGTTTGTATCTTTAAATGAGATAGTGCAAGTGGTGTTTTGAAAATTGAAAACAGAAAAATTGACAATGCGCACATAGAATAAAAGAAGAACTTTGGTGGCTGCAAGTTTTTTTTAACTTCAACTGGAAAGAACATCAGATTAGGATTTTTTTTTATTTCTTCATCATTTGAAAGTTATGCGACATCTTCCCGAAATTAATTTCACGAGCCTTGCTCTATTAAATAAGTACCATATTGAAGCGATAAATGTTAAACTGTGCTAAGTCTAATCAGCCTAATTTCACAGAAGAGACAAAAAACATTTCTACAGAAAAAAAATACAACCGACAACATTCAACAACATTAAAGTACAACATTTTGTAATTTTGATGATAAAATTATCAATACTGTCAAATACTTGTTAAAATAACTGTAGAATTATGAAAAAATGCAATATTTTGGTATACTTTATTCATTTAGTTTGAATCCGTTTTCACTAAATTAGGTGCAACAATGCGCGAAAATATGATTTTTGAAGAAAAATCAGTTTCTTTAAAAGTGGACTTAGCACCGTCTAGCTATCCCTGATTCATTTTGAATTCGGTTCATGAAATTTTTCACCTTCCTATAAAAATATACATTGCATGGTTGAAACAAGGGAGTGAACTATGTATTTATTGCAGGTATTAAAGTGGAAATTTCGGTGTTCATTTTATGTCACCTACAAATTTTTACCATTATTTTTCTAGATTTTGCTAGAAGCTGAAGTTTAACCATAAACATTAGCCAAAATCTGATATTAGGCCGATCTTTCCCATTCACTAGCTCTGTTTTTATTCATGAAAAAAAACGGACAAATTAATAATTGTCCTAAAAAAAATAAGTACTTATAAAAAAAGTATAAACATTCGAAAACTTGAATATTGTGTTTTCGGAAACAGTTAGCAAATGATGTTTTGACAATTTACTGTTATCCAATGGACTCTCATTGCGAAATTTATAAGATTAAAAAAACTTTAAACACTGATCTCCTTAATTAGGTAGATAAATACAATTTGTTTGAAGACAGCACTCACAATCAGTATTTAAGAACTGAGCTGCATCTACAGTTTTTTATTTTCTGCAGATCTGAAATTTTCTTGTAGCTAATTTTTATTAGCAGAAATTCCTCAAATGCACCAGAAAAAATATGCCAGCTGCACGTTATCACGCATCTCGCGCTTCGCGCTCGATTTTGTCCGAAATGCGAATTTATCTTGATTACACCCAACTCTCGCTTTTAATACCTCCGTTTTTGGCCTTCCTAGAACTGCTGGCGCCCACCGTTTCTCAGGGGAGCAGGGCAAGAGCGATTGCGACAGTGTCTTGGAAGGGCCGCGTGCGGGATTATTCAGTCCAGAATATTGCGCAATAGAATGTATTCCAATTAGAAACGGTTTAGGCGGCCCTGACTGTTTACGTTTCGAAATTCAGTCCAAGGCTATTTTAAAGGCAACCCCCGGCACTGGACTGGAAGCGAGATTTTTTTTATGTTCAACTCTATTATATCAAATGTATATAATATTTATTTCTGTACCTGGATCTGAAGCTGCTTATTCAGATATTTCAAAATAAAGCATACATTTTATTTTTGACGATTACTTTATTATTTGTTTCTTATTTTGCATTAAATTATTCATAATGTGCATTATTATTGAAGCAAAAGTATTTTCATTGTCTTATTCTTATAATTCATAAAAGCCGGCATTCTATATCAAAAGAATTTGGAATGCTTGAAAAAAACTTTATCAAAAAGATCTCTTTTAGATGGCAGTATTTATATGCGTCTTCATATTCTGAATTGTCTACTTAATTAAGGGCATGTGATACTTACAGCTTCCTCGGATTTTTTCCACAAAAATGAAAATTTTTAAAAACTGAATTGAGAGATGCTATAAAATATCATAACGGACGTCCCCGGACTCTTTTTTGTGGGATAATAACAAAAAAATTTATTGTGCTAAATAAAAATTTTATGCATATGCATTATTTTAAGGTTACGTCGTTTTTCATCTCTACCTTTCCGATAATCTGGAAATTATTTATGAAATAAACTTTTTTGATTGCCTGCAAAACAAAGTTAGTTCCGGGAGATTAGTTACTATGTTTATTTGTAAGTCCAAAGTTTTCGGCCAAAAATATTGTGTAGTTTGGAAGTAACGCTCGGGTGAATTGTAACACAAATAACCTAGAAATATACACGCACGTTGTTAGCAATATCAAAAATTTTTTGATAAAAAAACACAAACAAAGTGTGTGGGGACGTTTGTTAGCATGTTCGCTATCATTTTCCAAATTTTGAAGGTAAAATATTTCTTTTTTAATTAATCTCAACAAAAAGTGTGTGGGGACGTCCCTTAGCATGTTCGCTATCATTTCCCAAAGTTTTAAGAGAATATATTTATTATTCTAGAAAAAAATCCGGGGGAACCTAAAACTGGTAAAATCGACAATTTTCTAAGTATCACATGCTCTTAAGTATAGTCAAAGATTAAGTTTCTCAAATCTGTGTAGGCTTTGAGGTACACATTCTCATCGTGACACTCGCACTGCGCGCTCGATTTCCGACAGACATTTGTAAACAGGTTTTGTTGGATTTTTTTCTCGTAACTTTCGTCGTTTTGCCACACATATTTTTTTATTTTATTTTTTTCAACGTTATTTTTCACGAATAAACCAAAAAGTACGCGTCCACATAGTTTGTCCACAAAATGGAATTTTTTATTTTCCATTATTTTTTGTGCAATAAAAATTTGAGTTTTCGATTTTTGAAGAAAATCCAAAAATTGGTTATGATAATCTTGTAGGGCTTTCAAAAAGAAATGTTTTTTTTTCTCTTGACTTTTTTTCATATCGTGCGTTTTTCTGCTTTAAATTATGATTTTCGGTTATTTAAAAGAATTTTGAAAACGCTATAACTTTGAGAATTTTCTTCTTATCGAAAAAAGTACATCGAATTTTTAAATTCAGAAAAAAGTGGTCTCTAAGATTTTCAAAATGCGCTCACTTTTTGAATTTTTATCAAAAATAGCTGGTTCACGAACTTGGCCTTTCTTTTAGGACCTAAAAAAAGTGTGCGAAAGATGAATTTGATTCGTTCATTTTTTCGAGTTATCGTATTTACGTTCGAACTGACGGGCGGACGGACAAACAGACAGACGCCATCGTGAAGAACTGATTTTCGGATTCAGGGGGTCTCGAAATGTGGAGATCCGTTCAAAAAGTGTGATGTCAAATTTCCGATAATTCTAATACTTTCTCAATCATAAATGATGAGAATGTAAAAATTGTTATTTAACGTTATATTGTAACTTGTGTTCTTCTTCAACAACTTTAATTTGTTGGTTTTCAATATTTTTTTTAAAGATTCAAACTAAAAATACGCATGATAACGGAAGTTGGTTCTAAGCAAATTTGTAGAGAGAATTTAGACAAAAAATGTTATTAAATACAATTTCATTGTAGCTTGGTGTCCCTTTTCCAAAAAGTTAATTTTTTATTTTTGTAATTTTTATCATAAAAATATTTTGAATTTGTAGATCTTTTTGGGTGAACAACTTTTGTCTATTAATTTTTTCGTACCTTGTGTCGTTTTTCAAAAAATTTTATTTTTGATTTTTATTGTTATTTTTTACGATTACAACAAACGCTACACTTTTTTTGCAATGGTGACTTTTGTCTATTCATTATAATCGTAATTTGTGTCGTTTGTTCAAAAATTTAATTTTTTATTTCTAATGTTTTTTACGAATAAAACAAAATCTACGTGTCCTATAAGAGAGTGATTAATAACAAATTTGAAGATATTATTTTAGGCGATTTTTCATTATTTTGTGTGATGTGAAAATTTGATATTTTGATTTTCAAGATAATTTCACAAATTATTGCAATAATCTTATATGGCTTTTAAAAAGAAACATTTTTCATTCCTTGACTTTTTTTATATCGTGCATTATTTGGGTTGAAATTTTAATTTTCGTTTGCTTTTTCGTATTTTGTAAGTGCTATAACTCTGATAATTTTTTTTTGTATTAAAAAAAATCATTAGCAGAAATTGTTTGTATTTTTGAGTAATACGAATAACCGTACAAAGAATGTTTGAATATTGAAAAAGTGATCTCAAAGTTTTCAAAATGATCTCACTTTTTGAAATTGTATCAAAAATGGCTGGTTAAGGAACTTGACCTTTAGTTTAGGACATTAAAAGAGTACCAAAGGCCAATCCAATCTGTCGAGTCTTTCTAAAGTTATCGTGCTAACAGACTAAAAGTCTATAGAAAGACAAACACATTCGCAAAAGCCTGTATTTACGATTCAGAGGGTCTCAAAACATAGATATTTGACAAAAACGGGGGGGGGGGGGGGGGGGGGGGGGATTTGACAAAAATCTAATACCTTCTCTGAGGAGAATATAATAAGAGTTCTCTTGGGATTAATACATATGTATACCTATTTTCTGTGCATATAACCAACTGTATTTTCTTAGATACGCAATAAATTGTGTTGCGTCACAACATGGTTTAGAATTTAAGTTTTCATACTCGTTTCAAACGATGAAGTGTAGCTCTGTCTGCCGGAAGGTAGAAGAGAAAGGAGGGGGGGAGGGTGAAGAGTAGGAGCGAGCATGCACAGGCGTTGGGGACCGACGTTGGCGCCAACCAAATCGTCGTTTTCAGTCTTCTCAGTACTCATTAAGTAGCCGTGCAGAATACTGCTATTCGTTCGTGCAGTATTTCAATCATATCGAAATCAAACACTCGGTCCGCGTGGAGCTCCGCCGTAACCTATCGCCTACTCGGCATGACTAGATTACACCCCACTGATTCCTATCGACGGAATCAGGATGCAATCATCGTCGCGATCTGATTAAATCAAATCACTTGAACTTAACCGCGTGCGAGTGCAACGCCACCGCCGGTTCGCCGCAGCCATCGTCAATCGCAATAATTATCAATTCCTCATTGTACTTATGTGTTTGTCACTTTAATAAATCGGGGTTTTTTATTCCAGCATGCCTTTTTCCCTTACACACGTGTATTATTTCAAAGACCTTCAAATCGCGCGATAGTGGATAGGTTTAGTGCTTCGTTATTAATGGGATCGTCAGGGTGGGAATAAATCTTAAAACACTACGAAAAACAACTTGCTGAACCACCTAAGGTTAGGCGAGTCAATAAAACAAATTATAACAAAAATCATTTATATATGAAGGCAATCTTTAAATCAAATTTGTACTGACAGTTTCGTAAGGCATGCGGGAAATGTAAGGGAATATAATCGCGGGTCTCTGCTATAGAAATCTCAAAAAAATCTTAGCAAATACAACTCCTCCTGGAAATAATCGATTGGACACGATTAATAACGATTAAGAGTAATCAAAAGTTGAATCAGTTTAAATTCTCGCTAATTGTGTCAATTGTTTCCAATGAGGTTGAATTGAGTACATGCATTTGCCTGCAATACGCCCTCTGCAGTTTCGTTTGTAACACATATTAAGCGCATGTGCTTATAGGTTACAAATTAAATTTGTGATAATTCAACAAAAATGTTACGTACAAAAAAATACAATGCGTGCTCAGGTGGTATACCGAATGAAAAAGTCAAAAAATATGGGTTAACAAGATGTAAAAATCATACAGTTTAACGATGTGACAGTGATGTGGCATATTATTGCAGAACGTTTATTTACTTCTTTTTAAATTCATATTGCTGAAATTTATTTAACAGAGTAAAAAACCGCTTGTAAATAATTAAGGAAAAATCAAAATCCTGTATAGTGACAACGTAACCCCTAACTCAGAATAATCGATACCCAATTTGGAAACGATTGGAAACATTATAGAAGGCAGGATGGCGCCAATATTTTGAAACTCAGATTAAATAAATTGTAGGTAACTCATTGCATTTTTAATAGGAAAACTTATCAAATCCTTTTAGGTTTCTGGCAATATACCAATTTTGAATTTATAAATAAGTTTGATTTAAAATTCTTGAAAATTTCTAGTTTTAAATATTTAAAATGTTCAATTTGTATGTTTCAAATAATATGGTTTTGCAATACCTAATCATAAAATATTTGAATGTAAAGGTTTGAAATTATTAATTGTTTAGTATTAGTAGGGGTGTGCAAAAAACTCGAACGAGTTGAGTTGAGCGTGTTGGCTTCCGAGTCGAACTGAGCTCGATCCGATTCGGGTCGAGTCGAGATCGAGTTTTCCAGAAGGCTCAAAACTTTACAACTACTCGAATGTCTCCGAGAACTCAAATAACTTTGAGACCTCAAAACTTTCGAGAACTCGAATACTTTCGTGCTACTCGACAGTTTTAGATTCTCGAAACTTTTAAAATTACCAAGAATTTTTTCACACCCGATACTCGGAGGTTTTTTGGATGGCTAATAGCGATTTTCAAATAAAAATTGAAGATTCAAGATTTTTTATCCTAAAATAAAAAAGTTTAGAGCATTCTCAATATTTGCAAAAAAAAATTTCAATCTAGAAATTTTTGTCAAACTTTCTTATAGGTGTGTAGAAAACTTGCGAATTATCCAAAGAAAATTTCAATATCGAAGAAAATGAGAAACGTTATATACTTTTGAAATTAAAAAAGTTATATGCTTTTCAACATTTTGAACATTTTCAAAAAATTGAGAAAATATTTTTTTTTCCATAGATTAAGAAATGTAAATTCAAATTTCTTCTAGATATAAAAGATATTTCAAAACAATTTTCATGAAATTTTTCAAATAGTCCCAAATTCAAAAAGTTAAAGTATTTTGAAAGATATGCAATTTTTGTTATTGAGAGATCGTTAAGCGTTATTTTTAGTAGATACTAAAGATTGATAAATTATCATGATAAACTTTTTCAATTGCACACTAATTGAAAATTTTCTAGATTAATTAATCAAAGTAGAGTTGCTAGAACTGAAGTTTGAACAAACGGAATCAAAGCCTACGGTTTAATGTCTCTATCTACTAAATTAAAAAAAACAAATGTATTTTTTACTGACATTATATTGAAAAACATACTAGTTCTTATATGCTGTTCAAATTTGTCTACACCCTTTATTTTTAAAAGAGAATTTACTCTATTACCTAATTATCGAGGGCGAGAGTCGCAATGAGAATGTAATCTTCAAAGCCGCAGGTGTTCTGAGAACCTTTTTTAAAAGCAAATGGAAAACAAATTCAGTTCCAAGTTATGAATGTAATTCTTCAGAAACTTAAATCAAGCTGTCTATTTAAGTTACAGTATTCATGCCCACGCGCTCTAGACGCACTTAAACTTGTCGTGAAGCGCCACGCGCACATTGCCCAATAAGAATGTGGCGCGCAGTAGGCATATTGTTCTGTATCAGATAGTTAAATGTTCCTGCAACTATGTAAGATAATTAATTTGTACAAATGTGGCTTTGTCATTCGCAATAAAAAGGCAAGTGTCAATAAATTTATTGTTTAAGCTTCATATTTATTTAAAATTAAATACCGAAATCTTTTAACCTTTGACTCACGGAAACCGGTTGGTATAATCAGGAATCGAAACCACTGTTTTGTGAAGGGTTAGGTCCACTTAGAACTTAAAGGTTCAACCGAAGCCTGTTTCCAACCGAACCTTTGATATTTTCCAAAAGGTTCGATTCGGACCGAACCCTTTAGAAAATTTGACGGTTTGGTTCACACCCGAACCCATCCAGAATCCCTTATTATTGGAACAAAGCTAAAAGGTTCCGATCCCTAAATATAATATTTTTTTTTAATTTGGTCGCCATTTCGGATCTCTAGTGTATGCTAAGTAGGGTGGTCCAAAAATGCATTGGAAAATTCTTTTAAATTGTTGTGGTGACACCCCAGAAATTTGTTCGAATCCATACAAAAAAGAATGCATTTTTTTCGTTTTGAAAAAAAATTATATTTAGAGGTGCCACAAGCCCCTTGAAGTTTAACACGTATTTCGCATAAGAAAAAAAGGACTTTTTTGTAAATCCTTTTTAAAATCCGCAATATTATCTCAATCGAGTTGAAACCCAGCATTGCTCTTCAAAGTTAGCCATAGAATATGAATATAACATCGCTTTTCAAACATCAACACCATAAGTCTGTTTTATACGGTCCCAAAGAACCCCCATAAGTGAAAAAATGGGTTTTGCAAGTTTTCGGCACTAATCATGACTTATTTTGCGGATTTTTTTAATGAAAACTGTTTCTGGTACATAAAAGACCATTTCATACTCATAATTAGATGTTCACATAAATTGTTTAAACAATTTATTATTGTCTTAGCCCTTTTCTCATAAAATGGAGTTAGAAAGACGCGGTTTTTTCAAAAATTTTCCTTTTTAATCTACTATTTTCAATTAAAGAGAAGTGATAGTTCATCAATATTAACAATAAGGATTGTTTAAACAATTTATTAGTATTGTTAGTATTATTCGCTTAGAAAAAGTTACAAAATTAAAGTTTAAAAAAATTCACTCAAGACAAATTTTCAATTAAGATAAGTTATGTAATTGATTGTAGTCAAGAAAATTAATTGTTTAAACAATTTATTATTATTAATATTATATTTAAATAATGCTAGAAAGTTGCGTCTTTTACGGAAATTTCTGGCGATTTGTCCTATTTTCAACTAAAGTGAGGTAATAATGAATTTAAGTTAAGAAAAATAATTGTTTAAGCAAATTATTATTTATAATAATATTCGGCATGCAATTCCTACGCAATATATGCAGTAAAATTTTAATGGACAATGTCAGTAATGAGAGGATTTTCAAAGAATGTGGTGTTGAGGAAACAGTATTTAACCAGAGTGAACAAAATTTATTTTCATAACACATGCATCGAAAATTTGACTTTCCATGTCCCCGTAGCGGGTCGAAAGTTGTGTTTTCAACCCTAGACTAGAAATTAGAAACAGGCGACTGCGAAAGTAACTTTACGCCGTAACCGGTATCGAAAGTATATACATTCTACTTTATCTGCAGTTGTCTTCAGCCATTCTCCCTCTTATTGAACCTCGTTTCGAGAATCGTGTCATTCTAACCTATATCTGTCACTGTCTACGTATTTACAAAGAATAACAACTTTGATGAGACGCAAAGAAGTTTCGGACATCTCAAGTCAAATTTTCGATATATTTTTTATGAAAAAGTGTATGCGCAAGTCGGGGCGAGGGAACAATTTCACTCGTGTGATACCTACCCTCACATCGCTCGGGCAGCTAACTTCACCCACGTGCAATTGTCGCCTCTCGCCCCTTGTTGCGCAATATACGGAAATGGTTTGAACATGTTGAAAGAATGAAAGGACACCGACTCACGAAACAAGTATATACTGCTCTCGCAAGATGTAGCCTGTTTCGAGCTTAGCTTTAATGACTTTGTACACTGTTCTCGCGATATAGGACCGGTCTACGCTGATGTCGCAGCGAATCTCTTTCGTCCCCTTGGACCCCGCAACATCAGCGAAAATTCCTGGAAGGTCTAACGTCAAGAGGAACGTCATCGGAAGGAGACACCTGAAAGGAATGTCCTTGAATACTAATGGGCCCGCGTGGAGAGATATACATAGTAGATGTGCTTAGAGTTAAGAGTATGGGTCTTACTATGGGATTGTCAGTCAACCTACGTATTTGTGGGCTAAAGATGATATCAGGTCACCGGGAGGTCCGTTAAGCTGGCAGGACCACATTACAAAAATGAACTGAAAACCTATGGGGAATTTAGGGCTCATTTAGGGCTAATTTATTGCCCCATTGCCAAATTTAATGCTCTTTATTTAAACAAAAAAAGCGGTGGTCATGCTAGCTTAACGTTAAGCTAGCAGGACCACACAGAGAAAGAAACGAGTTAGGCATTATTTCTTTCCACAATAATTTAGGGCTCATTTAGGGCTCACCTAATGCCCTATTGTCAAATTTAACGCGCCGCAATTTATCGAAAAAACCTGCGGTCATGCTATCTTAACGTTAAGTTAGCAGGACCACAAAGAGAAAAAAAACGACTTAGGTATTATTTCTTTCCACAATAATTTAGGGCTCGTTTAGGGCTCACTTAATGCCCTATTGTCAAATTTAATACTCCACAATTTTTCGAAAAAACCTGTGGTCATGCTATCTTAACGTTAAGCTAGCAGGACCACACAGAGAAAAAAACGACTCAGGCATTATTTTTTTCCACAATAATTTAGGGCTCATTTAAGGCACACTCAATTTCCTCTTGCCAAATTTGATGGCACGCATTTTTTTCTTAAAAACCTGTGATTCTGCCATCTTAATGTTAAGATAGCAGGAACACACAAAGACAAAATTATTTGGAAAATATTTCTTTGCACTACAATTTAGGGCTCATTTAGGGCTTACTTAATGTCCTCTTGCCAAATTTGATGGTACGCATTTTTTTAAAAAAACCTGTGGTTCTGCTATCTTAACGTTAAGCTAGCAGGACCACACAAAGAAAAAAAAGACTTAGGCATTATTTCTTTCCACAAAAATTTAGGGCTCATTTAGGGCTCACTTAATGTCCTCTTGCCAAATTTGATGGAACCCATTTTTTTCGTAAAATCCTGCAGTTCTGCCAACTTAACGTTAAGATAGCAGGAACACACGGAGAAAAAAATGATTTGGACAATATTTCTTTGCACTACAATTTAGAGCTCATTTAGGGCTCAGTTAATGCCTTATTGTCAAATTTAATGCTCCGCAATTTTTCGAAAAAAACCTGTGGTAGTGCTATCTTAACGTTAGGCTAACAGGACCACACAGAGAAAAAAACGACTTAGGCATTATTTTTTTCCACAATAATTTAGGTCTGATTCAGGGCTTTCAAAATAAGCATACAACTTTTTAAATCTTTGTTAAACATTGTTTTTAAACAATTAGTAAAGTCAAAAAAAGAACACTTACGTTACCCAACATAATTTCAAGCTCGTTTACGACTCTTGAAATATGTAATATATATTTGTGTCAACTTTTTTTTAAAGAAGTTTTGTGTAAACAATTGATAAAAAAACTTATAATCAAATCCGACGCACCATTCTTTTGCTACTATAAGGGAAAAGATATTTAGGGTTGTAGTTAGTGATGTTAAACTTCTATCGTCAACTCATTATGAAATAAATAACTGTTTCAAGTGTGAATAATAATTATGAGGAATCCATGTAGCTTTTTTCTTAACTTCATTTAAAAAAATGTTTTAACATCATTTCAAAAATAATTGTTTACGTCAAGAAGAGCTTAATGGATATTAATAGACTGTCACTTATTATTCTGATCTCTGTCTAAGAGAATATGTACAGCTTACATTATAAATTTTTATTTACTTCAAAACAGATTTTTTATCATCTTTTGGAAATTCTGCTTAACAGTTACATGTTTTTCAGATAAATTTTCATCATTTTCTAAAATATGGAAGGTTGTGAATTTTGATTGAATCTCTTATGATATCCAAGATTATTCCGTGGGCTTAGTAATGTTGCTAATTTCCTGCCAAGTCATTATCGAATCAACAATACTTTCAACTGCAGCGAATAATAATCTAGGGCCTACGATATCCATGTACAATTTATTATCCACTTTCACAAAAATTCTTAGACAAAGAAAAATACCCAAAATATTTTTTAATGTTGCCCAACTTGTGTAAAATAATTGCACAAAATCCTAACATTATACTGCTTAGAAATCGTACTTTATCGACACATTTCGCTCGTTAATAGGGATCTCTACTTTTAACCGGTGCTTTAGAGACCAATACGTCCAAAATCAGTGAACGGTAATTTTGATTTGACATAGCTTGACGGCCACGAGGAAATTAGTGAGAATACTACAAGTATGCAGCCGAAAGTCATTCTTTTCAATGATAGAAAAAATATGCATAGTATTTCGGATATTTATTTAGCCATACAAGTATACAGTGCAGACTTGGATACAAATTATTTCGTACAATACACGACATACATTTTAAACTTTATTTTAAAGACTTACGTATTTCCAAAAGGTATTATTAACTTATATTAGAACAATCATTAGTACTTATATTACTTGTGTAATATTGATTCTTTTAATAAAAAATTTAAATACTGCCCGCATATAAGAATTAATACTATCCATTTTTCATTTAACAGTTGCACTTCGAATATCGCCTGATAATTATAGAATGCCTGATATCGCTCTTCTTTCAAAATAACACTTACCTATACTATTTACAATATACACGTAACTATTTTATAATTTATTTTCTGCGCTGATACAAATTCTAGATTCCTTCCGGTTTAGAAAAAAATATACTTACTTTGCGATACTCGCGATTTTTAATTTAAAAAGTTCCAATTAAAATTGTTTTCATTTAGACTACATTTTAAAAATAGGAAAACATTTCCAATGGAATGAAAATGAATTAAACTGGTTAATTTCTTAATAAAAGTGTTCAAAATTATATAATTGGAAATTAAAAGTGTTTGAAATTGACAAATTTGAAAACAAAAGCTCTTAAAATTTTAAAAAATGCATACTAAAATTTTGACAAATAGACAATTTAATTAGAAAGGAGTTGAAATTATATAATTTCGAATTTAAAGCATTCAAAATTAATTACCGTAAACCGGGGTTAAGCAGCGCACTTCTAAATTCGATGTACTGAATCTTCTAGGTAAAATATATAGAGACTTGCAACTAAGCAATGTAAAACTTCAGTTCCAAAACCAAGATAAAAAATATCGCGTTATAAGTTCAGAATTAAGCGTACGGCGCCCCTCTCCCATATATGCGTCGCTCCGCAGTTTACATTAATTAGAAATTGAAAACTTTTGTATTTCAATCAATTTGAATTCAAAGTGATAAAAATGTGACAATTTGTTATTGAAAAATAAATCAAAGCGTCTGAAAACCCTAAACTTTTAAATTAATATTTGATAACAAAAAATGATCAATTACATTAGTGAAATATTGTAAAAGTTAAAAAAAATTATACATGGATCCTCAGTAATCATTTTTTGTACTTTTTTAAACATTAATTGTTTAAACAGAACTAGATTTTAATAGTATGTTGCATTACATGGGATGAAACACAGCGAATGCAACGAGCGTGAAGCTTGCTGCCCGAGCGCAGCGAGGGCTGCCTTCACACGAGTTGCGATGGTTGTGTTACATTCCTAGTAATGCATATTATTTTTCATAGCAAATCTATTGAAAATTCGTGTTAAGGTACCTGTAGACCCTACCTGCCTACGTGTTTACCCTAGAGCTGAAAAAAATGTTTCAACAAAGATTAAACAACTTTGTGATACATTTATTGAAAGCCCTCAATGAGCCCTAAATTATAGTGCAAAGAAATATTGTCTGAATAATTTTTGTCCATGTGTGGTCCTGCTAGCTTAACGTTAAGATAGCAGAACCACAGGTTTTTTCGAAAAATTGCGGAGCATTAAATTTGACAATAGGATATTAAGTGAGCCCTAAATGAGCCCTAAATTATTTTGGAAAGAAATAATGCCTAAGTAGTTTTTTTCTGTGTGGTCTGGCTGTCTTAACCTTAAGATGACAGAACCACATGCTTTTAAGAAAAAAATTCGTGCCATCAAATTTGGCAACAAGACATTAAGTGAGCCCTAAATGAGCCCTGAATTATTGTGGAAAGAAATAATCCCTAAATCGTTTTTTTCTCTGTGTGTTCCTGCTATCTTAACGTTAAGTTGGCAGAACTGCAGGATTTTACGAAAAAAATGGGTTCCATCAAATTTGGCAAGAGGACATTAAGTGAGCCCTAAATGAGCCCTAAATTTTTGTGGAAAGAAATAATGCCTAAGTCTTTTTTTTCTTTGTGTGGTCCTGCTAGCTTAACGTTAAGATAGCAGAACCACAAGTTTTTTTTTTAAATGCGTACCATCAAATTTGGCAATAGGACATTAAGTGAGCCCTAAATGAGCCCTCAATTATTTTGGAAAGGAATAATGCCTGTGTCGTTTTTTTCTCTGTGTGGTCCTGCTATCTTAACGATAAGATAGCATGACCACAGGTTTTTTTGAAAAATTGCGGAGCATTAAATTTGGCAATAGGACATTAAGTGAGCCCTAAATGAGCCCTAAATTATTGTGGAAAGAAATAATGCCTAAATCATTTTTTTCTCTGTGTGGTCCTGCTAGCTTAACGTTGAGATAGCAGAACCACAGGTTTTTTTAAAATGCGTACCATCAAATTTGGCAATAGGACATTAAGTGAGCCCTAAATAAGCCCTAAATTATTGTGGAAAGAAATAATGCCTAAGTCGTTTTTCTCTCTGTGTGATCCTGCTAGCTTAACGTTAAGATAGCATGACCACAGGTTTTTTTCGAAAAATTTCGGAGCATTAAATTGGACAATAGGGCATTAAGTGAGCCCTTAATGAGCCCTGAATTATTGTGGAAAGAAATAATGCCTAAGTCGTTTTTTTCTCTGTGTGGTCCTGCTAGCTTATCGTTAAGCTGGCATGACCACCGGTTTTTTTGTTTAAATAAAGAGCATTAAGTTTGGCAATGGGGCATTAAATTAGCCCTAAATGAGCCCTAAATTCCCTATAGGTTTTCAGTTCATTTTTGCAATGTGGTCCTGCCAGCTTGACGGACCTGGCACCGTGCCATACCTGATGGCTCAGCTGACCCTTCCTATTGTAAGACACTCGAACTCGAGCTCACTGTCCCCCATTTAAACCAGCCGAACTTCAGGTTTGTACGTATTTCTGTATACAATTTCTTACATGTCATTGAATAAACAGGTTCTTTTTCTGTTTTTAATTTAAAGAAATTTATAACCATTTTCATACTTCTTTTCATGAAAAAATTGTTTGAAATGGACTATGTGTAGATCATACTAATTTTACACACTGTATTATCAATCATTCGGGAAATTGCATCAGTCCGAGGTACAAGAATATTTACACGCAGGGTATTTAGTCGCAATTGTCTAAAGTGAAGAGCGATATGTGAAGGCGGATCGTTCGAATGACAGTGTCGCTAAATAAACTTTTCGTTCTAAAAAATAAAATCATTTTTTTTCATTAATGGGCGTAGCCACCTCTAAAACTTTTTATTGTTTGTCTATGATAATATATATTTTCCGTACACAACAAAAATTAGGAAAATAATTTTAGAACGAAAAAAGTAAAATAGAGTGCATCCAAAACATGAATAAAAATATTAGTGAGGGTAAACCACCCCTAAATATTTTTAAATACGCTGAAAATTACTAAATTTACTGGAAAAAATGTTTTAAAATATATTTTTTTTACCTGAGACAAAAATTAAGTTGTGTTCCGATAAAAAAAATAATGGGGGTAGCTAAACCAAACACTTTATTTTTTGTCTATGATAATATATACTTCATATACACAAAGACAATATTGCGAAGATAGTTTTATAACGAATGAAGTAAAATAGAGTCCATCCAATATAAATAAAAAAATTAGGCGGGGTAAACCAACCATCAAAGTATAAAATTTCGAAATAAGTCTAAAATCGAGCAAACAAATCCGACGAAAATATGTGTTGCACACAAAAATGAGGATGAAAGGATTTATATATTTTTAAGAAAAAAAGAGCATTGAAGAGGGTAACTACCCCTAAACTGTACAATAAACTTTAAACAATAATGATATTCGTAAAAATGTGTTTAAAACATAATAATTTCTTACACGACGAACATCGAATTACAGCTATAAGTCCACCGGATTTTCGCATTTACCTGGTTTTTCCGCTATATATCCGCTTTAGAACCATGAATGTTTAAAAAGATTAGTATATCTTAGCGAAGTTAACTGATTATGCACCAAAGACTGAAGCTTAATAATATTACAAAATTTAGAATAATAGAATAGTTGACAACAAATAATAAGTTATATCTGTAAAAATATTAAATAAAGATGATAATATATAATTTGATAAAATTGTATATTTTAAAATTATTCCAACAGGAACGACATGAATGATGCAATATTCGGTGTCAGCTATTATATTATTGCACATTCTGTGATAAATTTTATCCTGCTAAAAAAAACAAGGTGATTAATTTATAACAGATCGCATACCTCAAAATTAAACAAACTTTGAAAATAATGCTCCCAAGATTTAATTGTAAAGGTTAATAATGTGAAACAATTTAGGGATAGTAACTCTCTTCTATACTCTTTTTTTCTTAAATATACATAAATACCTTTATCCTCCTTTTTTATGTGAAACACGTATTTTGTTCGAATTTTTTTTTCTCGATTTTAAACTTATTTTGCAATCCTGTACATAATTGGGGGGGGGGGGGCTACCCCGCGTAATTTTTTTATTCATGTTGGATAAACTCTATTTTACTCCCTTTGATATAAAACTATTTTGCAACTTTCTTTATGTATCGAAAGTATATAATATCATAAAAACCAAATAAGAAGTATTTATGGGTAGCTACGCCTATTAATTTTTTTTGGGTAGCGAAACACGTAAACTTTTTTTTGTCTCAAGTGCAAAATATATATTAAAACAAAATTTTCCTATGCATTTAGCAATTTTCAGCGAATTTAAAAATACCAAGGGGTGGTTTACCCCCACGTAATTTTTTTATTCATGTTTTGGATGCACTCTACTTTCTTCGTTCTAAAACTATTTTCCCAATTTTCTTTGTGTATGGAAAGTCTATATTATCACACAAAATTTTTTTATTCCTGTAGGATGGACTCTATTTTACTTCCTTCGTTATAAAATTAATTTCCCAATTTATGTGTGCGTATGGAAAGTATATATTATCGTAGACAGGAAATAAAAAGTTTTACGGGTGGCTACCCTCATTAATTTTTTTATTCTTTTTTGGGAAACACGTAAACTTTATTTTGGTCTCAAGTACAAAATATCTATTTTTTTACATTTTTACCTGTCGCTTAGTTTTTTGAGTATTACAAAATATAACAGGGATAATCAAATCGGCGAGGGACACCTGGAGTACATTAAGTTATTTTTTATAAATAACTTTGCCAGCACTGACTGCCATAATCTAATAGTAAATATGGTGCATCTTAAAGTCACATTATTTTTCACAATATATTCATCTGGATAAAAGTGCACTGCTTCAAAAAAAATTAATTTTTTATTCATATCTGATATCATTGACGTCGTGATGATCGTTTCATTTAAACGAATGTGTTATTTCTGATTTAGTACGCAGTATTCTCCTTTTTTGAATAAAATGTTTAAGTATTATGAATTCAAAATATTTACTTTCAAAATAGAGTCACTCTACAATATATTTTGGTAAATCCTTTGTTTTGCCTTTAAATAATAAATACTTAGAAGGCTGTTTTTCAACCAATTTACTCTTTGCACATAGACCAAACTTTATATGTGAATATTATATGCAAATTCGTACATTTAATCTTGTACAAAAAAAGCCCCGGAGATTTTTCTGTACATTTTAATTTCTGAGGTAGAGATAATTTTCAAAATGATGAAGGATGAGAGAAGGGTGAAAGAGCCCCTAGCTCTTCCTGAAAAGAAGACTGAAGAGGCAAGCGCGGCGGGCTAGTGGAGCAGCTTCGATACCTGGTACATCGGCGACTACAACGCCGATAACTGGCACCGAGGTTCAAAAGCGAGGAAGGGGCACAGAGGGCACCCCAACGTGGGGAGGGGGTAAGTCTGTTTGAGCTTTTTAGGAAGGTTACCTGTAAGGCTCTCGAAAGTGTGTCCCCACACCAATTGTCAAAATTCAGGACCTCCTACTGTAGGTGACGGGTCTTTGTGTTTGTGGCAGCCGACCCAGCAGCCAAAGCTTGGCTACACAAGGTTGAAGTCGAGACAAGGCCTTGGGAAGGCGCATCACTTAAGATGGGTGGAGTTTAATTGCTCTAGAACACGGTAAAGGCTAAGGCGTGGTTCCCGGATGAACGGGAAGGCCCATCAGTGGTCCTCCGGCGGTTGGAGCGATTCAACCCCTCACTTAAGACATCGTCCTGGCGAAGCGTAAGGCGCGATAGGCCTCAGGAAGAAGACTCAACGCGTGGAGTAATCAAACACCTCCCAGTTGTGCAAATCCCTGAGTCTCAAACTAGGGCAGGTCAACTTTAAAGTATCTAACCAGGAGCAGGAGGAGCCTGTCGATGTACAGGAAGATCGGGAGGAGACCTAAATGACTGCTCCCGGTCTAACCATTGCTCAAATTAACTTGCGTCACAGCAAAGGCGCCTCGACAGTTTTTTAGATGGGCATGGCTGCGAGGCACACAGGTTTCTCGCTAATCCAGGAACCCCGGTTAGTTCGGAATGCCATTAAAGGTTCAGGGGGGGGGGGGGCTGAAATTTGTTACAGGGACCCTGAGGGCGGCCAATTCAAGGATTGCATACAGGCGAAGGGAGTCAATGTCGTCCCGCTACTCGCGCTATGTTCCAGAGACCTGATGGTGATAGTCACGGATCTTAAAGGAATAAGAAGACTAGTCATGTAATCGGCTTACTTTCCACATGAAAGCGATGCCAATCTACCATTGTGGGGCAGCACGGACGTCAGCTCAAGAGGTAACGTAGTGGACCTACACCTCTGGAGAGGTGATGATGGCGGCTATGATCGCACACGGTGTGCCCATTGCAGTCGTGAAATAGACCTGTCACATGTTGGCCAACAGAAATCTAACTACGATTAAGGGCGATACCACCTTATATGGAACCCGTTGACTTGAGATGTCCGCAGGCAGGTGTTTTTTATCAACCCTGCTGTGGTGCCTGGTATTGAATGAGTTGCTTCATCTGCGCACAAGTCAGGGCCACCACGTTATAGGCTGTGCGGACGATATATTGGTTATCATGCGCGGCCGGAATCTAGATGCGGTTTTCGGAGTAATGCAGCAAGCACTAAGAATAGTAGATTCACGGTTCAAGGGGAATGGATTATCAGTCAATCCGAGTAAGATGGCTGCATATCTAAGAGACATTCTGGATAAGAAGCTGTCACGGAACGAGTATCTGGAAAACAAGTACATGAAGCTAGTAGCGACTCTCTGGCTCTGTAGGAGAGTCGTAAGGAAAAGCTGGGGCTTGAAACGGGACACACTTATGTGGATCTACACAGCGATCCTGCGGCGCAGACTGACCTATGCGGCGGTGGTCTGGTGGAGCAAGGTCGAACTGTCTACTTTGAAGTCTCGACTGAAAGCGATCAGGAGAATGATTCTGAGAGGCATCACTGGTGCCTTGAAGTCGACACCCACGATCGCTCTGGGGGCACTAATAGGTTTGAAGTCCCTCCATCTTACCATCAAGGCCGTGACTGCGAAGGCGGCCTGGAGATTAAATATGGTAAACGATAGCAGTATCTCGAAAGTAGTGCGTATACCAATCTACATTGTGAGGAGGCCGACACTCAGCATGCTCAGGGACAAAATTTCCACTCGCCACTACTCCTTCGACAAGAAGTTTTGAGTCAGCCTATCCATGAAAGAGGAATGGCTTAACGGTGAAGCACATCTGCCCAGTGATGGAGACAACTGGTTTACAGATAGCTCTAGGAAAAAGGAGAATGCAGGTGCGGGTGTATATCGTAGAAGGAATGGAATGGGCTTCACAATTGCGATGGATTCCTACGACACAGTTCTATAATCGGAGATTATAGCCATGCTTCAGTGCGCCTACAAGGCAAAGGAGAATGGCAATAAAAGAAACATTCGTCTCTGCTCAGGCAGTAGGGCTGCTATCATGGCCCTGAATGGAACAACGACCACTTCGCTACTAGTTCGGGAGGGCTGTGAGGCACTGAATAAGCTAGCGACCGACAACCGAGTCACTCTGCTTTGGATCCCTGGATACAGCATAATCAAGGTAAATGAGATATCGGATAGGCTAGAAAAGCTAGCAGCAAACGAAAAATTTTACTGGACTCGAGCCAGTCGTAAGCATTTTCAGTAGGTTAGTCACTGAAGATATTAACAGTTGGCTAACCGAGGAACATCAAAATGAGTGGAGTTTTGTCTGTGGCTGCATGCAGGCTAAAACACACTTGGGCTCAAAGCTAAACTCTCACCGAGCTTGAAGAGAGTTCCCTCTGTCATCTGTGTGGAAAGGATAATGAGACAATTTCTGTATTAATGAGCCTGAAATATCAGCCAAAAGCGTAACCGCGGTCCTCTCCTTATGGAGAGGGCTATGGGGTCACGCCTAAGGCTTATAAGGGGACGCAATGAGATCACCCAAACGTCAGGGGCTGTTACGGTCTCAAGCCAGGAAAATAACAATAATAATTTTGCTTTTACATACTAAATATTTAGAATGCTATTTTTCAACAAATTGACTCTTTTTACATAGACTGAAATGCTATAGTCCAAACTTTACATATGAATATTATATGCAAACTCGTACATTTAATCTTGTACAAAAAAAAACCCAAAGAATTTTCTGTACATTTTAATTTTTAGGTACAGAGAATTTTCGAAATGACCCCGATCTCAATAAATTACTTATTTGTTCAGCAGAACATTTTTCAGGTAGTAAATAGTTAGAGTGATACTAGTTTTGACGATGAAAATTAAAATTTTCCTGAAGTTTTTATAATTACTGAATAAACGTATTGATTTTTCATTGTACACTTTAATAACAGACTTAAAAACCTTAAAACCACAACCACTTTATATTTAACAATTCTAGATAATGATAAACACGAATTTGTTATTTTATCTAAATTGATAAAAAGCGTATGTGTTAATAAATTTATTTTTTTCAAGTCCAGCAGTTTTTCGCAAGTAATTAATGAATTAATAACTTTGATGCTTCTCTGATAATAATTGCTGTTTTTTAATAAATAGAAGAACACCAACATAGAGAGAACACTATGATTTAACCATTTTAAATTAGCTATGTCTTTAAACACACAAGCAACGTTTAAATAGATAAAAATGTATTCAAACAAATAATAACGTTGTTCATATTCATTATACATTTCGAAACGTCTAAAATAAATACCCTTTTTGCGATTTCTCTAATAAATCAATTGTTTAAGCACTAAGAAATTCGTTAAAGAAATGAGTGGAGATTAAAAACTTATTTATTCATGATTATTTTTTCAACAAATATTTTTCTAGTGTAATCAATTACCTTAATATTATATGAAACTCTCAATTAGCACTTATGGGGGATTTTTTAGGACCCATAAGTTTATAATATAAAAAATTATGACCGATTCTTATTCCCTGTAGTACTCTGAGCAGGAAAATGTATTAAAAGCTACATTAGTATCCTATTTTCGCGCTTAAGTGACATATTATGTAAGAAAAACTCCATCAATGCGGCCCTAAGCGGTGGAACTTGGCGCGCGTGCGCTTTCATGATTTGCACGTCGCTGTGCTCCGGGCAGTGCGATGGGACTTGCGAGGAGTTAGTCGTTCTTTGTACCTTGAATGTGAAACTTTCAAATAGAATAAACGAAGTGAAAGCAAAGTGAGAAAAATGTTTCATTGAAGAGACCCCAACATCCAAACACCAATTCCGTCAGGTTATGGGCTTCAGGACGCGCTTCCACTGCGCATAAAGGGATTATTAAGAAATTCGTCGAACGAGAAACAAAGCATTGGAGGTTGAAGAATATAGAGGGTGAGTAGATAAGAAAAATTCTCTTAACATGCCGGCATTTAAATAAAAATGATGAGATACTAGTGGTAGTGAAGCATGCTTCCAGAAGTAGAATAAAGTAACTGATACATATATTAAAAGAAAGAATGAAATTAGCGCAATATGAAATTTGGAAAAAGGGACACATGTAACCTTCAAATGCGTCAAGGGGGGGAGGAATACGTATGGCCTTGGAAATCCTTGCTGAGTGCTGTGTCCTTCAACACACAATAAATATACACCGCATTCGCACAATGCCTTTTGATACCAATTTTAATCAAATACATAAAATTGAGAAATACTCAGGTAAGAAAAATAGGAGTTTCTCAAGAAATATGAATTCATTACACATTTCAGGACTGTCTGAACAATACAATTTGTAACAACATTGATGTTCTATAGAAAATTGGAATGACCTTAGATAATGCTAAAAGCTCGTAGAATATGCTAGGATTTTATAGAAGACAAGAATAATTCTACACCAGTTTAGAAAGTGTTCAAAACACTTACAAAGTTTATAGAAATCAAAATAAATTTTTTGTAGATGAATGACAACAAATTTAGAATATTCTAACAAATATTTAGAATGCAAGCAAATTTAGAAATTATTATCAGGAACATTATGGACTTTAATAAAATTAGATAAATTCAACAGAACTTTATAAAATCTCAGCTAAGTTTGAGAATTATGGCAAATTTAGGAAAACTGCAATGGTCATAAAGCATATACAAAACAAATAGTTCTCGTTGTATTCCCATTTGCTGTGCGTGGGGTATAATGGGAGTGATGAATATTAACACACAGATACAAATGTACATAAATAAAATTAATTTTTCTTAAATAATAATAATAATAATAATAATAATAATAATAATGATGATAATGTTTATACATGACTCATGTAACACAAAATCAGTCTCATAAGGTTAAAATAACTTGCCTGAATACATTCAACAAAATCAGTCTCATAAGGTTAAAATAACTTGCCTGAATACATTCATTCATGAAATGCAAATGCATAATCGACATCCATTACCGTCTTCCCATTTGCTGTGCATGGGGGCGGGCGGGGGTGATTAAAAACAATAATAATAAAGGCATGTATACATGTGCATAAGACAATGAACTTTATTCGAAAAAGAGTGTCCAACCTGGGATGCCATCGGCGCGGCACGCGTGCGCGGCCGCTCGCTCTCCCTGTCTTCTCATTTGCCGCAAAAAATACAAAACCGCATAAAAATGAACATAACAGCAAACAATTGAAATAAAATTCAGTCAATAAAAACTATAAAACCATTTTTGTACCAAATAAAATGCCCAATATAGAATAAAATTTCATGACAATTTTCGTTTAGAAAGGAAAAGATGACATCAAAACTATTAGAGGTTCTAGAGGCAGCAAGCAATATGATGACCGTCCTCGAAGCAACAGCAGAGGCGTTTTCGGAAGCGGAGAAATAGAGAATTAGAAGATTAGAGGTAAATAAATTAGATGAAAGTTCACATAGAATATAAAAGTTTACTCCCTCAAAAACAAACAGTGTTACCCCCTCAAAAATTCACTAAAATTCACATTAAACGGGAATAAAAATTAACGAGAAATACAAATTTAACTTTGTGGATGGATTACTTGCGTTCAGAATTAGCATTTAACAATCTTCTAGATGTGATTGACTCAAATGCGATTTGTCCTCAAAACTTAGATGAACAAACATAACTCACTCATCGGTACGGACACGGCTATATTAGTTAAAAATAAAACCTAAAGAGAAAATATTCGATTTTTGCGAAAGATTTGATCCAATTATAAGAACATATGAAAACTGTGAAGGAGCCGTGGCCTTAACCGAGCAAGAAAAAAGGGCAGTCTTTTATCAAGCCGTCTCTAAAACCATACCCGAACTTGGATCCGCTGATTTGCAGACAAAATCAAAAGAAATGAATTTAGAAGAAATAAAATCCTTATTGTCTCAGAAGCAGAAAGAGGAGCAAACACAGCGACCAAGATGGCCGTTACTACTGATGTAACAAAACAGGACATAGAGCGACTGCGTGGCCATTAAAAGAATTTAATGCATGGTTCTATTACTATTGCCAGAAAGTGACAGACCACAAAGGTGACGACTCGTTCCAGAAGGGAGCAGAAGGATCCCCAGGAAAGGAAAAGGACGTGGAAGAGACACAAGGTATGTCACTGGAGTTAATCAATACACAAGAGGGGTACACAAATTTAGAGATCAGTCTAGAGGAGGATTTAAGGGAAAACCTAGAGAAAATTTTAGAGGAGGATCTAAAGGTGGAATTAGAAGGGAATCTAGAGGAAATTTTAGAGGTAGAGGAAACAATTATAAAAATAAGGAGGGGGTAAACAAAACACAAACAAACAAAAATAAAGGAAATGCTTCGGAAACCAACAAACAAGGTAATTTTACATTCATGATAAATAAGAAAATAAGCGACATAGATGATGTATACAAAGTAATAGAAAATAATCAGATCATTTTCATAGCAGATTCAGGAGCGACAGACCACTTTATAAATAAGAGCATAATTTTAAGTGATTTCAAAAAATGTACATGTAGGGTAATAAAAAGCGCAAATAAAAACAAATTCGCAGGCCACAAACAAGGATTAAGGCCAGACCCAGATAAGATATCTCCCATCCTCACTTACCCAGCTCCCCATACGGTTAAAAAACTCCGTAGGTTTATGGGGTTAGCATCATATTATGGGCGGTTCATTCCTGAGTTTCCTAAAATGGCGGAACCCTTGACCAAGCTATTTAAGTTAAATGTGAAGTGGCATTGGGGGCAGGAACAGCAGGATGCATTTGACTGGCTTAAAGAAGCACTGACCACTGCACCCAATCTCGCTTATCCTTCGTTCGGAGATATAGAGGAGAATCCCTTTCACCTTCAGACAGACGCTAGTGCCACTGGTCTGGGCATGGTGCTGACTCAAGTGCAGGATGGTCAGGAAAAGGTGATTGCTTTCGCGAATCGCACCCTGTCCGCAGCCGAACGGAACTATTCGGTAATCGAGCGTGAGTGTCTCGCAGTCGTGTTCGCGATTAGGAAATTCCGAGAGTACCTGGAGGGGTTTCACTTCAAGGTAATAACCGACCATAGTAGTTGGAGATGGTTACGTAATCTAAAAAACCTTACTGGTAGACTCGCAAAATGGTCCCTTGAACTCCTTGAATACGACTTCGAAATTATTCACCGCAAGGGGGCTTTACATCATGTACCGGACGCGTTATTCAGGATGTCAGAGGAGGACCGTCTACCGGTTTCGTCAGTAACTGAGCCGGAATACCTCAAATTTGAGGATTCGACTGACCCCTGGTATAAAAAGCGGCTACGGCTGGTAGTAGAACGACCTGGGCTGTTTTCCGATTGGAAAATCGAAGATGGTAGGTTATATCGGAATAGGCCGAACGAAATGACCGATCAATTGATTCCGAACCTAGAGGCTTGGAAGTTAGTGGTTCCTGAAGAGTTCAGAACCAGGGTGTTGGAGGAAGCTCATTCTGAGCCGCAATCGGGACACCTGGGTAGGGACAAGACTTACGCGCGTGTAGCCCTCAGATATTATTGGCCTGGGTTGTACTCGGACGTCCCACATTTTGTTCAAAAATGCGACCCTTGCCAGAGGTGTAAGGTAGAACAGGTTCGCCCAGCCGGCATGATGGGTCAACGCGTTGTTGAGGAACCCAGGGCAGTTGTAGCTGCGGACGTCATGGGTCCTTTTCCCCGTAGCACTTCCGGTTTTAAATATATCCTGGTTTTCCACGACCTCTTCACCAAGTGGGTGGAGGTCCTACCAATCCGAACTGCGAACGGTCCCACTGTTAAGAAGGCCTTTGAGGATTTTATTGTGTCACGATGGGGTACCCCGGAAGTGTTGCACACTGACAACGACACTGAATTCGCCAACAAGCTCTTAGGAAACATGTGCAAGACTATCAGGATTATTCACACCACCAATCCGGTTTACCACCCGCAGGCTAACCCGACAGAACGCGTAAACCGGGTGTTGAAAATGATGATTGTGGCCTTCCTCCATAAGAACCACAAGGAATGGGACGCCAATTTGCCAGAATTTCGCTACGCGTACAACACCGCTTCTCACGGTACACTTAAAGTCTCACCAGCCTTCCTGAATTTTGAGCGTAACCCTTCCCCCTACCGGTCTTTAAAAAGAGATCTCGAAAAATCTACTCAGCACGATAGCCCTGACCGCGCGAAATGGTTGGAGCGAGTTAAGCGATTGGATCACCTGAGAGACCTTATTTGCCGGAATCTCGAGCGCGCCTACATATCTCAGGCCAAGTATTATGATGAGAGCAAGCGTGCTCGTTCTTTCCGGGTAGGTGACCTCGTCTTGAGGCGTCAGCGCGTCCACTCAAAAAAGGAAGATAACCTTGCAGCTAAGCTTTGTGATAAATTCGACAGGCCTTTCAAGGTCAAGTGCAGGTTGTCTCCCGTGGTTTACGTCCTAATTACCGAGAAAGGGAATTACGCGGGCAAGGAGCATATCAAACATGTGAAACCTTATGTCCAAAATGTACAGCAAGTGAACGGGGCTGAGTAAGTAAGTAGTAGTACAGGACTTCTTTTCTTTGTGTTTAGAATACCGAGCTCACAAAAGGGGCAGACGCTGAAAATGCCGTGGTGAGGTTCCTGAAGGAATTTAAGACGAATTGGAATGCGGAGTGCGGACTCACCACGGTATCTAATAAACTAAAAAGGAGGACCTCATCGGGTGCTCAAGTCGCCGAGGAACCGACAGCTGGACCGTCGGGAGAGGCGGACCCGAAATTGACGCGACAGGATTGGCTGAGGATGGGCGCCCCGAAGCCAAGGGCATATCGGGGGCCCACCCACAAAAACTGCTGGGTTTGCGGCCAGGCGGGCCATCTTAGGGGACAGTGTCCTAACCCGGCCGGGGCGGGGGTCTGATAAGGTGCTCCTAGGGGAGTGGCCTTGCCGCGGCCAGGTGTTAGGTCCCACATCGGCTAGATTTTATTTATTTTTAGTTTTTGTATTTTAGATGAATATTACATTTTATCTTGTCAGACGCATCTGTGTTCGAATGTTTGACTGGTCCATCAACGATCTAACTGTTCGTTAATGCATTAATTATGTAATTGTGATACTAAACCGTTACCACATGGATCAAAACAACCAAATTTGGTTTTTGTTTTTTTTTCAATAGGTGCCACCCTTGATCAGTTTCTATTTTTGTTCCTTTTATTTATTTTTTTTTCTTCTCTCCTTTTGTACTCTTCGTTTTTTTCACTTGTTTACTCCTTGGTAAAATAATATTTTTGTTAAAAGCATACAAATCATGCCCATGCTTTATTTAAACGACGGATTGTGCTAGCATTTACGTCGTCAAACGAGTAGTAGTTTAATGAAAATTATAGTTTTATTTAGTTCGGTCTCACTAGGTGGCGCGCTGCTGAGTGAAGCTCTGGGAAGTTCAAGTCAAGGTTATCGATGTCCTGGCGGTAAATAACGTACAATTGGGTTTCCGTACGATTTAGGACATAGATTTTTGGGCATAAGGCCTGTGAATGTGGTTATTTGATTTTAATGTATTTAACTGCTCACGCTTGATTTGAATTTTCCCGTTCGAAACCGAGGCTAGCAAACTTCGAGATCTATTTAATCTTCTTCCGAAAAGATTCATAAGGATTGGAATCGGGTTCTGGTGTGGACATTGCCTTAGTTTATGCTGATAAATGGCACTAGATTATCAAAAATAGTTTTGATCCCGGTTGCTAGAGATTAGTTCATTGTTTGTCTGCTAGGCGCGCTGTACCTAAGCTCAGTAAAACTTTTATTTAAATATAGATTCAGTATCTAGCTTGTAAAACCATGATCAAGCATACTTTTATTAAATGATTAATTTTTAGTTCTAAGATTTTGTCGTTAATGGCGCTGTTACTCGGGTTTTGTCAGTTTCTATGTTCAGCGAAACATAAATTCTTGAAATAAGTCAAAGATTCCTCAGTAAGCGTTAAAGTACTTAATTTAGTCTTTGTTTAGTTATTAATAGTTTTTAATAAACCTTATCTAGTGATATACATGTAAAAGTCATATTAATCCTTTTGTAATGTCAAATTTTCCCGCCTATTGCTAAAACTCAGGAACTTTGACATATTTCAAAAATAACTTTTCTTCCGGGCCGTTTTGTTTTGGAAACTGGAAAAACTCACTTACTACTACTAGTTATTGTGGATTGTACTGTTATTTAACCATTTCTTTAGAAAATAATTGTGAGATTGACATTTAGATGGTAAGGATCAGTAGTTCCGAGTTTCTCCGGTAGTGCGTTGCGGCTTGAGGTTCTGTGAACGCGTCCTGACTCAAGGATCCTTTGTTAAGCTTTAGGAATAAAATTTAGAAGTAGATTTTCTTTAATTTCAGAGTTAACAGCCTAAAACATAATAATTCGGAATCTACGGGTTTCGATGAAACGATAGAACGTTTCTCGTAAATGGAATGAGATACGTTAAAAAAGACAACATTTTTGAATTCAACTAGAAAATTGTATATCAGTATATAAGTTATAATTATAAATAAGTATAATGAGCAAATTCATCAATTTGAAAAAAAGTCTTAATAATTTGAAGAGAAATTTAAAAAGGGAGAGCGGATTAGCCACGACCAACTACTTTAAATAACTCTGCCCGCCCGGTACGTGACGAATACAAAAGGAACATTATATTACCGTCGCACCACTCTTAAAACGACCACTAAAAGGATCTTGAAAAGGACCAAAATCTCTCAAACTACCTCCGAGACTATTTTGTTTCAAATCAAGTTCGTTTATAGACTCAAATGGGCCAAGCTATTTCGCTAAAGAAAACTCAGAGATTTCTTTCGGTAGGGCGTTTTTCAGAGGAAGCAATAAAACTTGGCCTTGAGAATGATCTACATGAACCATGCTTATTCATATGGAGGAAAGAAGGGAAAATGGCAGTATTAGTTCTATACGTAGACGACATTAAGAGAGACAGAGAAAATAAAGAGACTAATATAAATCAGAAAGACTACTCGATAAAAATATTAGAGAGATTTAAGATGGAAGATTGTAAAGCACAAAGCACACCGATGATAACAAGACAAGTAGCAAATATAGAAACCAAGAAAAGAATAGAAGAGCAAAAATTGAAAGAAGCTGCAAAAACAATCAATGTACCATTCAGAGAAGCAATAGGAAGCCTACTTTACTTGGCAGGAACCAAATATAACCAAATGAAGAGGAATGCAAAGACGTAAAAAGAATTTTCAGATATATCAAATGAACTCTAGAAATAGGCATTACATACAAGGGAAAATTAGGCAATTTAGATGCAATGACCGACGCAAGCTTTAGACTTAGAAGATTCAACCTCAACAGGAGGTTATGTGATAAGGTTATTTGGAGATCCAATAGCTTGGAGAAGTCATAAACAGACATACGTCACATTGTCCACTTGTCAGGCTGAATATCTCGCAAAGAGTGACGTCTGCCAAGAATTAATCTCGTTAGACAAAGCTATTGTAAATGAAGTAGGGAAAACGTCATACCCGGTGTATATCTGGTGTGAAAACAAGTCAGCCGGAGAATGCACACAAAAATATGGTAGTCATAAACTAAAGAATTTCGACGAAGATCTAGACAAGATCAATAGAAATTTAGAAATTAGAGAGAAAACGGACAGAAAAATGCACATGGCAGAAACACATGGAGACTAGGTTAAATCATGCGTAGAAAGGGGCAATTTTAAAGTTAACTGGATATCAACCAAAGAAAATATAGCCGACATTGTGACAAAATCACTCCCCATAGTTGTACACAATTGGCTCACATAAAAAGTGATGAATTTATAGGAAAATCTAGAATAGAGAAACACGATACATTTATTTAACAATTCTTTATTTTTAACAGATGAATAGAATAAGATGATCCAAAAAGGTTAAAGGACCTAGATGAGAACAACGAAGAAAATAACTTAAATGAAAAGAAGAATTGAAATCAGAAAAAAAAATTAAGAAGCTAGACGATAACCTATTGTAGAGATGAAAAATTAAAAATTTAACCTTAATTTAAGAAAAATTTTATACTCAACGAAGACCACTAATTTTGTGTTTAAATATAAACTACGAAAATTTATTAAGTTCTGATGTATTATTTAGAATTAAGAGTATCAATGGAGAGAGGGAGTGTAAGAAAAACTCCATCAAGACGGCCCTGAACGGTGGAGCATGGCACGCGTACGCTTTCATACTTTGTATGTCGTTATGCTCCGGGCAGGGCGATGGGACTTGCGAGGAGTTAGTCGTTCTTTGTGCCTTGACTGTGAAACTTAAATATCATAAACGAAGTGAAAGCAAAGTGACAAAGTGTTTCATTAAAGAAATCCCAACATCTGAACACCAATTCCATCACATTAGGAAGAAGTTGCCTTTTTACCATGTTAAATCAATGAAAATGTCCACAATCTACATTCTCTACAAGTACCGAAAAAATCTGGCTATTTCTACCGAAATTTCGGTACTAATAGTAGCCTCTTTTTCAGCTCTATTTGTACCGAAAAAATCGAGCTATTTGTAACGACACTTCGATACCCGTAGCCATGGTCTAAAATCTAAATCAATGGGAAACTTCGTGGTCTTTGGGGTAAGAGGTTAATATTAATAAATTCCTCTCAAATTTGGAGATCTTTTTTTTTGCATTCGAACAAAACTAAGAGATCAAAAAAATTCAGAAACATACAATGTGCTCATAGAAAAAACTTTGTTTTCCTTTTTGAGAAAACGAAAGTCCCTGAAAACTGTAATTCTGTCGGATAAAATCATGCACTTCCTCATCAATGTCGAGGGTTAAACTTTATAAATCTTCGTTGGTTCCATGCTTAGAAACAAATGCTTAGGCATCTGGGTACAAATACTCAGAATTATAGATATTTCCAATACGAATTCAGTAGTAAAATATAAATTGTTCGATTAAGAAATAATAGAAAACAATTGCATAAACATAAAAACCATATTTGTATAAGACCAATGAATTATTTCAAAAAGTTCTACAGCCTAGGTACAATAAAAGTCTTAATTATTAGAAAATTAAATTATATAAAAAAGTGTCTTTAATCAAATATAAAAAATTAGGCTAAAATTGTCCTAAACGTTTTTTGAAGTGGAATTTTTTTCTCTAAAAATTACATCGTCAAATTGTAAAAGTTTTAGAAGTTAGTTTGATAAAAAAATATTTTATATTTTTTAAACATTCCAAATTAACTACTTTTGTTCATTATGTATATTTAAGTGCGCTACTAATATAGGTCAATCGATTATTTTCTACACGAAAAATGGTTTTTATTTATACATGAAACATAATTATGAAAATTAAAAAAATTTTAGTTGAAAGCCAAAAGCCAACGTCTGTAGACCATGGCTGCGTGTGCCGAAGTTTTTGTAAAAATAGGCGGATTTTTACATTTTCATCATTTATGATTGAGAAAGTATTAGAATTGTCGGAAATTTGACATCACACTTTTTCAACGGATCTCCACGTTTTAAGACCCCCTGAATCCGAAAATCAGGTTTTCATGATGGCGCCTGTCTGTCCGTCCGTCCGTAAACACGATAACGCTCAAAAAAATGAACGAATCAAATTAGTCTTTGGCACAATTTTTTACGTCCTAAAAGAAAGGACGAGTTCGTGAACCAGCCATTTTTGATAAAAATTCAAAAAGTTAGCGCATTTTGAAAATTTTTGAGACCACTTTTTTCGGAATCTGAAAATTCTATGCACGGATATTTATAGTATTAAAAAGAACAAAAAATTTATCCTCATGACTTTTTTCGATGAAAAGAAAATTCTCAGTTATAGCGTTTTCAAAATTTTTTTAATTAAACGAAAATCAAAATTTGAAGCCGAAAATCGCACGATATGAAAGAAAGTGAAGAGAAGAAAAACATTTCTTTTTGGAAGCCCTACAAGATTATCGTAACCAATTTTTGGATTTTCTTCAAAAATCAGAAATTCAAATTTTGATTGCACAAAAAATAATGGAAAATTAAAAATTCCATTTTGTGTACAAACTATGTAGGATACGAAAAAAGGTGAATTAACAAAAATGGTTATCACAAAAAAGATCTACAATTTCGTTAAGAATCACTTCTTGATAGGATGCGTACTTTTTGTTTTATTTGTGAAAAATAACGCTGAAAAAAATAAAATAAAAAAAAAATGTGTGGAAAAACGACGAAAGTTACGAGAAAAAATCCAACAAAACCTGTTTACAAATATCTTTCGGAAATCGAGCGCGCAGCGCGAGTGTCACAGTGAGAATGTGTACCTCAAAAACCTACAGAGCTTTAAAAAACTTAATCTTTGACTATACTTAATGAAGTAGACAATTCAGAATATGAAGACGCATATAAATACTGCCATCTAAAAGAGATCTTTCTGATTAAGTTTTTTTCAAGCATTCCAAATGCAAAGAATAAAAATCCGAGCGCGAGGTGTCATTATGTTCGAGCGCGAAGCGCGAGGCAACCTATTATCGAGCGCTAAACGCGAGATTCAACCGTCGCGCGCCCTAGGCGCGCTCAAACTTGCGAGGGAACCGAGCCACGCGCGTAACGCGCGATGAGAATGTGCCAGCGAGGCGGGCAGATTTTTTCAGTAAAAATAGCGGGAGTTGAAAAAGAGTATATTTACATCCAAATATCAATGCAAATAGCCAAATTTTTTCGATACGTGTAGACACACCCTTATCTGCAGGTCGTAAGTACGCGTGCCAGAATTTCGGTACTATCAGCTGGATTTTTTACATTCTTTACATTACATTCACACATCATTACATTCTTTTAGTATATAATCTATTAGATTGGCCTTTGGTACAATCTTTTAGTCTTCTAAACTAAAGATCAAGTTCGTTAGCGAGCGCTTTTTGAATATTTTTGAGGCCCCTCTTTTCAAAATTCAAAAATTATCTGTACGGATATTCATAGTATTCAAAAAGTCGAACAATTTAAATAACTAAATAAAGCACTATACAAAAAAAAGCCAAGAGAAGACAAATGCTAATGTTTGAATGACCAATAAAATTATCATAACAACTTTTTGAATTTAAAAAAAAAAATTGATAATTCAAATTTTTACAGCATGAAAATAATGGAAAATCCAACAATTATATTTTTTTCGTTCAAACTATGTAAAATACAGAGAAAGATGAGTAAAGAAAAATAGTGCAATTGAAAAAGATCCACAAATTTGTTATCAATCACTTTTTTATTGGATGCGTAGTTTTCGTTTTAATTGTGAAAAACATCCTTAACAGTCAAAGACAATGTGCCGGCTGCGTGGGCACATTCTCATCACAACTTTTGTCTTTTAATTTATTTTTCGTCGGACGTGTCGGATTTCAAAAAATTAAATTTTTTAAAATGTTTTTAATGCTATTTTTTACGATTAAAAAACAGAACTATCGACAAACTCTTCACGGCAAATTAATCCTTTTTTACATTTTAATTATCGACGGTATTTAGATTTGTGTAACTTTTGA
>NC_046661.1:52579735-52593779 GCF_010883055.1 Belonocnema kinseyi | reverse complement strand
CCCCCCCCCCCCCCTATTTTTGTGAAATATCCCGGTTTTGAGACCCCCTGAATCCGAAAAACAGGCTTTTACGAATGTGTCTGCCTATCTGTGAGCACGATGACTGTTGAAGTTTCGTGGGTCTGTTATTGTCACTAGACTCTCCACCCTAGAACTTTGTGATACTTTTTTAGTCAACTATTAGGAGATGAAGGAATAGGGAACCACAACTGCGATGAAGAACACGATGCGGTAGAAAATTCAATTGACAAAATCTGGGTCACTGAAGATTAGGGAAATAATTTTTGAAGTTAAAAAACGGTAAGGCTGCTCAGTAAACCGTATGTGTAAATTTTAAATCATAAAAATAACATTGGAAATGAGCAAATTCAGTTTATGGAAAAAAGACAAGTTGCAATAAAATATTTAACAAATTTTTGTTTAAAGAATGCGCATTTTTTTGTTGATGAGACAACGAAATTACGTCTATTTTAATACCAATGCATGTTATGAATTATAATATTATACATTTATGGGAATAATATACAAATTCAGGAATAAACTCGAGTGCGAAGCACGAGATACGGGATGAAAATATGTTCGTTAAAGCCGAACGAGCTTTAACAAAAGAGAATTCACGATCACCAAAGTACTGTTGTCGATGCGTTGACCTTTAGTTTTAAAAAGTCTCTGCACAAAGTTCGAGCGCGTAGCGTAGGGTACATACAATATCGAGCCCGAAAACCAACAGTCACGCGCCTTAGGCGCGCTCAAACTTGTGAGCTGCGCGCGCAGTGTGCGAGAAGCATGTGCCCGCGAAGCGGACAGATTTTTTCGATCAGAATTACAAAAGCAAGGGACTATTTGTACCGAAATTTCGGTACGAATAGCCAGCTTTTGTCGATACACGTATACACTTCGTTAGCGGTATGCAGAACATTTGTTTAAAACTTCATATTATAGATATACTTTAGCTAGATTGCAGTTAAATATACATGATTCAACAATTTTGAAATCTTACGCTAGTACAATCAGTCAGGAATCGTCACAAATAGTTCGAAGTGCCTGACCATTCGTAACAAGCCTATTTTTGACGATTTGTTAATTTTCAGTCTTAAGAGGTATTTTATCAGCTAGGACAGATGATAGGCCCTCCAAAAAGCATCCAAAAAACAATTAGGATAAACGTAATGTATCTCGTAAAGAGAAAGTGATATGCCAAAACGGACACTTTCATTTTCACCTTCAGTATCTTAGTGTTCATGTAAGTTTTAATATTTAAATTCAAGTAAAACTTGAACGTACATAAATGAATATAAATAAATAATATAAATAACGTGGCATATATAAACGGAATTAGGTTTTATGGCATTCTATTCTCAAACCATAATAAAGATATTACCCCTTAAATTCAAGTTCTGGCGACTTCTGAACATTTCCTCACGAATTCTGACTTTTCCTGACGATTTCCACCGAGAAACGTAACAAAAGTGGTCAGAAGCCCTCGAAATAGCATGGCCGGTTTGAGACTATCTGTAGGTTCGATTTGAATGATTTAGTCTCAGAGATAGTCAGAGAAATTTGGGTCATTTTCAAGGTCCTTTAAAGAGTGATGTGATGGTATTATAATGGTCCGTTTGTATTCGTCACGTACGGGGCGGGTAGAGTTATTGACAGTAGTTGGCCGTCGCTAACCCGACTCTCCCTTTCAAATTTTTCTTCAAATTATTTACACTTTTTTTCAATTGATAAATTTTCTCATTAAAACTATTTATAATTATAACTTATATACTAATATACAATTTTCTAGTTGAATTAAAAAATGTTGTCTCTTTTGGCGTATCTCATTCCATTTACGAGAAACGTTGTATTAATTCCAATTTTAAACATTTTAAAAAAAGTTAGATATCTGAAATCATCTATAACCGTACATTCCAAAGTATTATGTTTTAGGCTGTTAACTATGAAATTAAAAAAATCGATTTCTAAATTTTAATCCGATAGCTTAACAAAGAACCCTATTGAGATAGCCTCTCTGCTTGTTATTTATGATCGAATTCTTATTTCAATTTCAGCCTCTCTGCTTGTTATTTATGATCGTATTTTTATTTCAATTTCGGAAAGTACATTTTAAAGCCTTCAAAACATTTAAATGAGCTACCTGGGCCATTAAATATATCTACCTGAGTGCCTGCGGAGAATTTCACAGGGCTTCTCACAGCCTTGAGAATCTTTAGCGTATACTCTTGAGATTTCTATCGTTAGGGCGATGTTTCTTTTTTAGTAGGGACCCTGCCGATGAAAACGCACTGAAAAATAAATGAAACAGCACTGGTCAGTGCTTATTCAGTACTGTTTCTTCAGCACTACATGTACCGCTAGTTTTCTATACCTGAGTTTCCCTTCACTGTCCACTTAAATTTTTTAAAGATTATTTTCACCCAATAAATCTAGCCTGTGAGGTATTTGAAAGGTGTGTGTGAACAGTGTATACTCGATTATGTATTTACCTCGCGCTACGCGCTCGGTCTTTATATTTTCGCACATTCTTGCGTAAACATTTTAAAATTAAGACTCAAAAAATCCACCACTGTAATTGTGTAATTGTGAATTCTCTTTCGTTAAAAGAGTTTCATCACACCTACGGCACGCGACTGATTCCAATCGCATTCCGCACTCGGCCTTTGCATTTCTTCCGCATTCGGGCACAGACCTTCTAAAATCAAAGGTGAACGAACAGACAACTGTAATTTTGTGATTTATAACTCTCTTTAGTTAAAGCTCCTTTGACTTTAACGAACACATTTTCATCACGTATCTCGTGCTGCGCACTCGATTTTGTCCAATATGTCAACTTTTCTGCATTATACACAACACTTTTATATCAATTATAATACATTTTTTATGTAACTCTGCCTGGGATTACTTATTAAAAAATTACAAAATAAAAAGCAAATTGTATTTATCATGATTACTTTTGTATGTTTCTTATTTTGCTTTAAATTATATTCTAAGCTGCTCTGAAACATGTATCATTTCAATAAATGTATATCATTACAATGCATAATATGCAAAAAATTGAATGATACTAATTCTTATTTCCTTGTTTTTATAATTTTTTATTTTTAATGTTGTTTTTTACGATTAAATAAGAACTACTGCGCATCTGTATAGAGTCTAATGCAGGAACCTATATAGGGTCCTATATATGAGCCTATGTCCTCATTCGTCTTGACTGTGATTTTTCCAAAAATTTAATTTTTTTATTTTTATTCTTATTATTTACGAAAAAAAATCTACTGGTCCTATCGAAAAATGATTGATAATAAATTAATAGGTCTTTTTAGGCGAACAACTTTTTTCCGTTAATTTTAGTGTATACCTTGTGTCGTTTTTTCAAAAAAAAATTTAACATTTTTATTTTGAATGTTATTTTTTACGACTGAAGCAAAAACTACGTGTCCCATCAAAAATTATAGCTCTTTTTTAGATAAATAAGTTTTGTCTCATTTCTTTTCGTAACTTGTGTCGAAAAGTGATTCATTATGAATTTGTAGTTTTTTCCAGTGTGTGTAATTTGGGCTTTTTCATTTTTTTCTTATCTTGCATAGTTTAACCAAAAAATGGAATTTGTGGTTTTTTTATTTTTTTTTTTTTTTTTGGTAGGATCAAATTTGGAATATTAAACTTTTCGACCAAATTAAAAAAATTGTTATCATAATCCTGTAGGGCCTCCAAAAAGCAAAATTTTTCTTCTTTTAACTTTTTTTCATATCATGTGTTTGGCTTAAAATGTTCATTTTAGTTTTTTTTTGGATTTTGAAAATGCCCTAACTCTGATGATTTTCTATTTATAGAAAAAAGTCATAGAGATAAATTGTTTGAGGGTTTGAGTACTATGAACAACCGTACATAGAATTTTTAATTCTTGAAAAAGTGTGGTTTCAAAAATTTTTGGTGCGATCAAATTTGGAATTTTCATCTTTTCGACCAAATTAAAAAAATTGTTATCATGATCTTGTAGGGATTTCGAAAAGCAACGTTTTTCTTCTCTTGACTTTTTTTCGTATCATGCGTTGTTTGGCTTAAAATGTTGATTTTAATTTGTTTTTTTGGATTTTGAAAATGCTCTGACTCTGGTAATTTTTGATTTTTCAAAAAAAAGTAATTAGGATAAATTGTTCAACTTTTTGAATACTATAAATAACCGTACAGAGAATTTTGGAATTTTCAAAGAAGTGGTCTAAAAAATATTCAAAATGTGCCCACTTCTTGAATTTTCATCCAAAATTGCTGGCTAACGAACTTGGCCTTTAGTTTAGGACACTAAACGAGTGTGCCAAAGGGCAGACATACAGACACATTCGTAAAAACCTGTATTTCGGTTTCAGAGGGTCTCAAAACGTGGACATTTGACAAAAACTGGGGAGGTCAAATTTTACACAAATCTAATACATTCTCTGATGAGAATGTAAAAAATCTAAAATTTTGACATTATCTACGAGAAGGTTAGAAATTCAGAATCTACGATTTTCGATTATTTCAGATATCTAACTTTTTCTTTTGGATGTTTGAAATTGAAATTAATATAACGTACCTCATAAATGGAATGCGATACGCCAAAGCAGACGAAATTTTTTAATTCATCTTCAAAGTAGTATATTATCATATAAGTTATAATTATAAATATGTATAATGAGAAAATTCATAAATTAAACAAGGGTTAATAATTTGAAGAAAACTTCAAAAAGAGTCGTTTTGGTTGCGGCCAGGTACTGTAAATAACTCTGTTTGCCCGGTACGTGACAAATACGGGGGCAAAAAGCAATTTAACAAGATATATTTTGTAACATAAATAAAAATATAGATAGAAGTCTTCAATAGGATCGAAATATTTTATTTTACACACCTGTTTATGAAAGCCATCAAACAGCCTTCAAATAATTCTGGTATATTCCAGTTTTGATTCCAGTAACACACAGACAATCTTCAAGGAATTGGTAAACACGACTGACGCGCCTCTAAAGGCAGAAAATTTTAATCTGCAAGAA
Organism: Belonocnema kinseyi; assembly: GCF_010883055.1. NCBI lineage: Eukaryota > Metazoa > Arthropoda > Insecta > Hymenoptera > Cynipidae > Belonocnema > Belonocnema kinseyi. The sequence goes on along the minus strand of NC_046661.1, from coordinate 52,588,749 downwards.
AAGTTCAGATAAATAATTGATAAAATTTCTATGGGAACTGTGATAAATGATAAATAATAAATTAACAATGCGCAAAAAAATGTGCAATAAAATATGTTTTCCTAATCAAAAAAAAATGTATCGCTTCAGAAAGTGTTATTTTTGGAATATCCAAATACTCAAAATATATTTTATTTTGACCTTCAAAAGGCCAAAAATTGGAACAGAAACTGTTTTACTTACTTATATGAAAATCTTGACGAATAGGTCAGACAGTAAAAGAAATGCGAACCCACATCGACATTCGCCAATTATTATGTTTCTTATACCGGCCGGTAAATCAGATAGAAAATAATGTTCACGCACGTGGCCAAAGCAAGCCATCGGCCATTCGTGTGAACTGTGATACCAATGTTGGGACCCTGTGCTACTGCGCTTGCGTAAGGGCTGCACGCTAGTTGGCCGCACTTGACGCGCGATTCATAATTACTTTAAAAAGCAATTCTTGTAATTGAAATAAATAATTATTAAAATATGCACACGAATGTCTACAAATTAAGGTGGCGGATGCAGCAATTCGATAAGCGCTCGAAGCCGCGTAGAAGTATTGTTCGATAGTTATTACTCAAGATGAACAATAAAAACTTAGGAAATTTTCCGATCAAAAATCGATGTTTTGTAAAACATAACTCGCGGTTATTCGGCCGTTTGTTGATAAAAATGCTTGAAATTTGTATGGTGTATTCTCAATATATAAGCGATGACTATAAAGAACGCACTTTGTTTGAAAAGCGAATACGCTTGTTTTTATTAAATAGAAAATTGATTCCGAACGAAAACCACGTTTCGCCAACTTCAACCAGTGGTACAGTCATCGAAAAAATGTTAGTTGAACTAACTTGCCGCGAGAAAGTTGTTCACTAGACTTTGAGAACGTTTTTCTTAAAATTTAAAGAAAATTGGTCAAAAATTGTAGAAATGGCAGCGAGTTGAAGTCAAAACATTCTGCCGCTGGGCGTTTTGTTGTTCTTTGCCGCTGCTAATTTATGGCTGAGGAAGAAAAGCTGATAAGCTGAGCACTGCAAAGGCAGCATGTGTTGACTTCAACTCGCCGCCATTTCCACAATTTTCGACCGATTTTCTTCTAATTATCAGGAAAACTTTCTCAAAGTCTAGTGAACAACTTTCTCGCGACAAGTTATTTAAACTAACATTTTTTCAATGACCGTCCCACTGGTCGAAGTTGGTGAAACGTGGTTTTCGTTCGGAATCAATTTGCTATAAAAAAAAACATATTAGCTTTTTAAACAAAGTGCCACTTTTTTATCGATAGATTTTCCCGGGTGGACAGTACTTCTGCGCGGTTTCGAGCACTTGTCGAATTGGTGTATCCGTCATCTTATTTATATAACTTTTGATTTATTTAAGAAAAAAAATTATAATATATATATTTTTTTATAAATATCAGTTTATTTTCATTCAACTCCAAAGACATTTATATATATTTATTTCACAAAATATTTTAATAGATGCATTTTTTGAAATACCATATAATATTTCAGCAGCTTAATATATAGAAGTTAATTTCAGAATATAATAATGATAATATTATTATATAAAGTGAAAAAAGTCATCATTGCTGATGAAAATTGCAATGGGCAGCTTTCGGAGGCCAAAAAATGTTATTAATTCAAATAAAATGAAAAATCCAGTAAAAACGAAATTCTCAAAATACAGGGCTATATTTATTAATAAAATATTGATGCCTCCTAAACCTGCTCCCCGTACTCAATTCTATATATGAAATTATGTTCTTTCGTTTTTAAAAAATTAATTAAGTAACATAATAAATTTTATTGAAAATAATAAAACAAGAACAACAAATTACGAAGAATTATTCGTAATACGTTGGAATGAAAAATACTGTTTTTTCTAACACTTCCAAACATTTTTTATTCTAAAAAAACCTGTATAATTAAAAATATAAACGATCGAGTTGCCTAAGATCGCGTCAATTTGACAAACTTTCTCACTTGCACACTTTTCCATGTATAGGAAGAGGACAACTGCGCACAAAAATTTCAGCTCTTCCTGCAATGTGCCTACCACTTACGGTAATGTTTCCATTGCCAGTTTCTAAAGGCTTTCCGCTGGCAGTTGGGTCTCCTTATTATTCCTTCGTAAGGCAATGCAATATAAAATCTCCCTATGCAAACAAAAAAACCCATAATAAAAAAAGAGAAAAAAAAGGCAACCTCCAAATCCCCTTCCTTCTCTTTTTCTGTCTTCTATTTTATTTTTAAATGCCCCACGCAAATTAGAAAACTTCAAAGAAATTAATCCAAAATAAATCAAGACAAATAAAGATAAAATATCAATAAACCCAAAATAATAAAAATGAATTTATAGAATATATATTACCATTGTTTTTTCTTGAAATAAAAAGCTAAAATGTTTATATACATTCTAGTGCATTTCAAAATAATTATTTAATTAAATTACAAGAATTGTTTTAAAATAATTTTGAATTGCGTGCCAGGTGCTTCCAACCAGCGCGCGGCCCTAACGCAAGCACAGTAGCACCGGGTGCCAACATTGGCATCAATAACTGAGAACGCCATGGAGACTAGATATAAGGAGACCAATCTGTAATGCATGGACTTCACCAAAAACGGTCACTTTTCTGTTGCCAGAAGTACGCACACCCACATGTGTAAAATCACACTTACGTATAGTTCAGAACTTTCCAAGCGTGGCGTGCCAACCGCACTTTAAAAAAATATGGCCGCCTCCATTGTTTTGTTTTGACAGGTCGCTCGAACAAATAAAGAATTAATAATCAGACAAGACTTTGTAAAATGTTTGTGGAATAAAAAATTTTTCGCCATGGAAGTGGTAGGTAGTATTTTTATGAAAATATCAAATTACTTTTACCAACAATATGCGTGCGACAGGTATTCGACGCGTTTGTAACAAAAACAATAAACATACAACTTTTCAACACTCTGAAAGTCTTGTACACTATACACTTGAAACCACACTTATTGGAAACTTTCGCTTTTATACAGTGATTTTTAATTGTAACATCCTTGCCTTTATTCACAAGCTATTAATTGTTCAATCATTACTCATTTACATTTAACTCGCGTTCACATCGGCGGCCACATTTTTTTAAAAATGCGGTTGGCACGCCACGCTCGGGAAGTTTTGAACTATACGTAAGTGTGATTTTGCACATGTGTGTGTGCGTACTACTAGCAACAGAAAAGTGTTCATTTTCAGTTCCACTCATGGACATAGGAAACAAGGGACTAGGTATGCCATTGCGTGGGTATGCAATGAGGGGAGAGGTCCGCCACCTTTTGATGTACCGCGACAAACATGGCAGCACCCACATGTTTATATTTTCATGTACAGTTTTCCGGCAAAAATGCTGGTGCGCATAATCAAATGGCACATCGTAAGATGGCGGCTCTCCCCGCTCATGGAATTCTCCTCCCTCCCGTGAATTCAACCCTGCTCGCCAAGCTAGGATGGCATGCCTAATCCCGTGTTTCCTATGTCCATGGTTCCGTTTTGTCTCCTTATGTCTATTCTCCATAGAGAACGCTGTCAACTGTCCGGGTACCTTTTCACGGAGGCCTGTTTTGAATTAATTTAACACATCGAGTTCATATCTAGGTTCCCAACCAATCAAATTTGCCATAAACCATGGACATAGGAAACACGGAACTGGCCATGCCATCCTAACTTATCTAGCGAGGTTGAATCTACGGGAGGGGGGAGAATTTCATGAGCGGGGAGAGCTGCCATCTTAAGATGTGCCATTTCATTATGCGCACGAGCATTTTTACCAACAAACTGTGCATGAAAATATAAACATGTGGGCGCTGCCATGTTGGTCGCGGGACATCAAAAGGTGCGGGCTTCCGCCCTCATTGCATCACCCTCGCAATGGTATCCCTAGTCCCTTGTTTCCTTTGTCCATGTCATAAACCAACAAAATAGCTAAAAATGAAGCTTAGGTGCCGCCATGACACTTAGCGGGCATTTAAAAATTGCGGACATATTTTTGGTAAAATATACACTATCGTACCTAACTTTAATGTAAAAGTGAATGAAAATGATGTACCAGGTGCTGAATTATTGCATAAAAAGTTCGAAAAAAATACCGTTTGTCAGTTGTTAAAAAGGTGGTTAAAATGCGGAAAATAATTTACCGAAGAGAAAAAGCAGCAACTTATTGACCTAAGTTTACACTGCGTATAGTCGTAAGGTTTCAACAGTGGAAAACTAGAGCTTTGCATAAAAGTGAAATAATTTTAATAATAAAAAAATATAAAACAAGGTTGATAAAGCATTTTTAAACAAATGCAATTGAAAATGAATTGATATGTTATCATTATAAGTGGGTTGTCAATTTTGAAATTTACCTAGCTTGAAAGTTACCGAAATAAATGCAAATGCGATTTTTTTCGTTTGAATATTTTTCTCTTAAAATTCGTACAATAAAAATCATGTAATAAATTACATCCTTTATATATCACTTTTACTGCATTTCGCCCAATTTTTAGTATGTCTTTTAAATTAACCCTCGGGATTGTCGCTCTTTCGAAATATTAAACAGCGTTTTGGAAATCTAATAATACTTTACGAACTCACGATTCCATTTTTGACACAAAAAAAAATTTCTAAGAACATAGATTCAGAAACGATCCTAATTTTACAACCTAAAGTTAAACGCTTCGCTCGCTCCTTAAATGAAACAATATATTAAAGTCTGTGCCCTTAGTAATGCTAAAATTACAAAACGTTTTCCCTTTTCAGTAAACATAATTAAATGAGCTAATTATACTAATAGTGGTGACAACAGACCGCGATTTTTTCCACTAAAATCCTTCGCCACGTGCAGCCTGCGCAGTTGATATAAAGTCGCGGTCCATTTGAATCACTGTATACGAGTATCACATTTTCGTGAAAAAGGACTTAAAGTACAATGTAAAAAAAAGAATATTGCGATTCAAATGTTTCTCTTAACACATCTAAAATCTTAAGTAATTTCCATTTGTAAGTTATGGCGGTTAAATTTAACGATTTATACAAATATTAAATTTTTTACAAAAGGACGTACAACGAACTAAACAGTTGGGCTCTAGCCTTTCCAATTTGCGAATAAATACCTCTCGGACGTTAATGTGCTTCATTTCTTTGTTGAAATTGTGTTTGCTAATTATTCCCTTGCCATTTCAGCTGCGCAAAAGAAGATTCCTTTCTCCGGAACATACCCAAGTGCAAAGTCACATACGGCCCACCATTGGCCCATAATCGGCAAAAATATTGCCGAAGCTCGGCTGCCATTATCGCGCCAATGACGGATTGATAACTATGGGCTGCACTTGGCAGCCAAGGTTTGGCTACCATTGTCGCCCCAACACTGGGTACCAGTATTGGACCAAACCCATCCAAAGATATTATAAGCCTACATGCGGAACGTGTATAGTATAGCATATAGCACGTGTATACTTTGCCCCTGCAATCTTCACTCGTCGAACAAGTCCATCAAATAGCCGATACTAAGTCGGTAAATACTAAATACTTAAAAATATAAAATACAAATTTTATATCGAGAATTTTTATTGATTATTTTCAATTAATGTGGTGTCAAATTTCGGACAATTCTAATACTTTCTCCATCAAAAATAATAAGAATGTAATAAATGAATACAAATTTGTATCACTTTTTTGGGCGAATAACTTTTTTCTATCAATTTGTTATTGTACCTTTTGTTGTTTTTCCACAATTTTTTAATTTTAATTTTTAATACCATTTTTATTATCAAAACCAAAACTACGGGTCCTGTCAAAAAGTTATTCATAACAAATTTGTAGCTCTTTTTCGTGTAAATAATTTTTGTTGAATCATTTTTTTCGTAACTTTTATCATTTTTTCACAAAGTCTTTTTTATATTTTCAATGTTATTTTTCGCAAATAAAACAAAAGGTACGCCTCCTATCAAGAATTGATTATTAACGAATTTGTAGATCTTTTTTGAGATCACAATTTTTGTTGATTCATCTTTTTTTGTATCCTGCATAGTTTGTCCAGAAAATGGGATTTTTCATATCTCATTATCTTTTTTGCAGTAAAAATTAGAATTTTCAATTTTACAAGAAAATCCAAAAAATTTTTATGATAATCTTTTAGGGCTTTTGAAAAGCAATGTTTTTCTTTAATTTTTTCATATCGTACGTTATTTGGCTTATAATTTTAATTTTCGATTGATATTAAAAATTTTGAAAATGCTATAACTCTGAGAATTTTTTTTTGTATGAAAAAAAGTCATCAGGATAAATTGTTTGGCCTTCTGATTACTATTAATAGCCGCAAATAAAAATTTTAAGTACACAAAAACGGTCCCAAAATTTGTATTCTTATCCAAAATACCTGTTTAACGAACTTGTCCTTTCTTTTCGGACTTGTCGGTCCTTTCTTTTCTTATCCTTTCTCAATCATAAATGATAAGAATGAGAAAAATTAGAGGCCCTTTAATTTTTGTTATTAATTTCAGTTCTTAAATCATTTGAATTCTTCAAAGTAAAACGCTGTTACATTTCTCTGTAATATTGATATTTTATCCAATATAAATAAAATTGAAAATAAAGTTTCTTAAGTATAGTCTCAATATACTTGTTCTCTGTCATTGTTTTAATTGTTGTAATTTCGTTTTCTGAGTCTTGTCGATTTTTCGTTGTGTATTTTTATGCTAAACAAATTTTAAACTGTACATTATAAGGATAATTTCATTAAACACAAAAATCGAAACTTTAAGGGGTCGTCAGTAAACTGCATTGCCAATTGCATGGGGGGTGGGTGTCATGCTAAAAAGTATGGTTCGAACTGGGTTTGGGGGTCAGTGGAAGAAAAGGAATTCAACTCGTTTGGTTAAACATTCTAATATTCAATTGCAAATTTTATTATTCTGTAAAAAATGCAACTATTTTGTTAAAAAGTCATCTTGTTTCGTTAGGAATTCAGAAGCTTGGTTAAAAGTTGAACTACTTTGTAAAAAAAATTATTCTTTTGGTTTTAGATTCACCTTTTTGGTCGAAAATTTAACTATTCTATTTTTAGAAAATTAATCTTCTGCGGATAAAAAGTTTTGTTTAGACATTTTTTAGGCTGAACTCTTTTGTTAAAAATGTAACTATTTTGTTGAAAATTCGTTTTTTTAAAATAAGAATTAATTTTTTTTAACTAAGAAGGTAAACATTTCATTTTTTATTTAAACTGATATTTTTATTAAAAATTAACATTTTCTGGTTTAAGATTGCTCCTCCCGGCTTTAAAATTCAAAAATTTTTTTGAAAAATAATATATTTTGTTGAAAGCTCATCTTATTTTGGTAGATCATTAATACAATGCTGGAAAATTCATTTCTGTGGTTAAAAATTTAACTATTTTCTTCGCAATTCATCTTCTTTAATTGAATATTAAACGACTTGGTTAAAAGTTGAACTTTATCATTAAAGATTCATATTTTTGGACTCCCCTTGATTTTTGGGATTGACTCTTTTGTAGAAAATTTAACTCCTCGCTTTAGTTTCAATTTAATCTTTTTTTTTAACATGTAACAATTTTCTTGACATTTTGGGTTTTTTGTTTTGTTAAAAATTAATTTTTCATCGCAAAATTTGATTTTTTACATGTTTGTTAGAAATTTATACTTTATAAGTTTAAAATTTAATTCTTTGGTAGAACATTCTTTTGTTTTGTTGAAAATTCATCTTTTTGGTCGAAAATCAATTTTCTTGATTTTTTTTTACATCGCGTCTTTTTATTAAAAATGCAATTGTTAAGTTCTGAATTAGTATATTTTGATTAATGATTTAACAATATGGTAGAAAATTTAAGTAGGATTCGTTTGTAAATGAACTTTTACCGTGTTTTTTTTCGTGTTTGTTAATTCTAGTTTTTTTTAAATCATATTTCTGCAAGATTTACCTCTTTGGCTTAAGATTGAATTGTTTTGTTGACAATTTGGTTTTTTATGTTAAAAATTACTTTTTTTTGAAAATTGCAACTTGTCTATTCTTGATTAGAAATGGATGCTTTATAAGTTGAAAATTCAGCTATCTGGTTGAAAATTCATGGAATTTGTTAAAAATTCGCCTTTTTTCTTAAGAAAATTAATCTTCTTTGTTGCAAATTCATTATGTATTTCGACTTTAAATTTTAGGAATTTAAAGCGTTTCATATTGCATTCAAATCAATTGAAAGTGAGTTTTAAATAATAACTGATACGAGAGATTTTATTAGCTGTAAGGCATACCGTATGTATACATATATATATATATATATTGAAAAAATGGTTGATTTTATTTATTTCTTCAAGTGAATTTTTTTAAGTTTGCAATAACAAAGAAAAACTATCCAATTAGGGGTTTTAAGTGTTTAAGATCGTGATTTATTTTTTTCATAAATAGTTTCGAAATAATTCTCACATTGTACGCATCATCAATATAATATGCCTAAAAACCAGCTGATGTGTACAGTGTGAAAATTGTTTCGAAATTATTTATGAAAAAAATAAATTACGATTTTTAAACCCTTAAAACCCCTAATTGGATAGTTTTTCTTTGTTATTGCTAATCAAAAAAAAAATTCACTTGAAGAAATAAAATCAAAAAATTTTTCAATCCTTGATGGGAATTTTTTTACAAGTACGAAAAAGTATAACTATTTTTACAAGAAAATACCAATTAATATAATAATGTTTTAAATACTAAGCAATCCAGGTGGTCGTTTTGAGCAAGGAAACAAATTTCCGGTCATTTCCCGGATCGCAAAAAATTATTGAATTATTTTAATTCTTTGGAATTCTTTCCTTTTACTTTTTTTTTAATAGCCTTAGTTGCTGAGATGCACCCCTAAACGCTTTATACAGTCTGTCAAGTTAAAGCGTGGGTGGCTTTACTCGCAGTCGGTAAGGTGTATCGACATGATTTTGGTGTCAAAATATTAAGAAGAGCTCCCT
>NC_046661.1:52577471-52579635 GCF_010883055.1 Belonocnema kinseyi | reverse complement strand
GTTCGCAATTTAATTTTAATTTAAATGGTTCTTGTCCAAGCTAAGTTTACCATCAGTGCGCCTCGAAGGTGTGCCGAGAGTTGCTTACAGCGCTCCAAGTGGTTCTTGGAAAACTATATGGGAGGGTGCTATTTAGGGGGAGCGGTGGGTAGAGGGGAAGTGACTTTTTTCGCCGGACGCGCCGTCTATATTTATGGCGGGTAACTAAGCTCGCACCGCATCTACGTTTATAATATCTTTGTATAAATACATCATCGTGACAATTCAGCTTGCCAGCGGGATGAATAGTTATATAAATAGTAAGAAAATGTAAGATTTAATAGTAATATTATATAAGATTACATAATAGTAAGGATTACTACTTTAAGTAGTAATATCAAAAAATTTATTTTAAAAATAACTAATTTAATAGTAAGACTTACAATTGAAGTAGTAACGCTTACTATTTAAAATAGTAAACACGCCTACCTGAAAGTAGTATCTAGCATCGAAACTTGTAGCGAGAACAAATAAAGTAGTAAGGACAACTACTACGAATCTTGCGAATAAAAGTAGTAGCCTCAATCACTTTAATAACAGCGGCATATATTACAAACTAAAATAGTTGGGCCTACTACTTTGTTAGTTGTTCCAACCAACTAGTTTTTTCAGTGCGAATACATGGCCCAGTGCTGGTCCAATTTTGGCAATCAAAGGTCGGCTAGAGTTATTAGGCCAATATCGGAAATTTAAATGGCTCAGTGTTGAGCTAGTGCTCGCCGCCTATATTGGCTATTTATATTTGCCGATCCTCCACCGATGCTTGGCCCAGTATCGGCACTTTATTGCACCCAATCTTACTTTTAGTACGGGGAACCATGTTTCACGAGGATCAGCCAAAGTATGGCCCAGTGACGGTACATTACTGGGCCAAGTGTCACTTTTACCAAGGCAAACGATGTTTCATTTAAATTGGCCCAATTTTGAGCCAGTGCTGGCAGCCTATATTGGCATTTTATATTTGCCGATCTTCCGCCGATGCTTGGCCCAGTATCAGAATTTTATTGCGCCAAGTCTCACTTTTAGTACGGGAAACCATGTTTCACGAGGATCAGCCAAAGTCTGGCCCAGTGACGGTACATTACTGGGCCAAGTGTCACTTTTACCACGGCAAACCATATTCACGATGAAATTTGTTAAGTTCTGTCATTAAGAATTTTAAATGTTTATGCAAAATTACATTTCCTGTTATTGCAAAAAGTTGTAAAGTAGGCTACAACGGAAAAACTAAATATTACGCGAAGAAAAATTGTAATAGATTTAAATTATTTATTTAAAAATTATTGTATTGAAATTCCTCTTAACAGTTCGCGTATTTTCCATTTATATAACGTCGCATAATAATAAATAATTAGAAAAAGAGAGCTTAAAAATTGGTACTTTATCTTTTCTGAACTATAGCTCATGAGGATGGCTATTTCACAGAGTTTCAACTTGTCGGTTTAGCGCAGTGGTTAGCATCCCGACTGCTAGGCGATAGATTTAGTAGGTATACAATCTATATAGGACCATTAATATTTATATTCAAAGTACTCGCAATAAATTAATATTTATTTTTTAAATGCCTTTTTTATCAAATACTTAGACCTTAGACTATAGCAGTATTGACACCCAGTGTTGGGCCGACATTGGCAGCCAAGCCTTGGCGGCCAAGTCAAGGCCATAGTTATCAATCCGGCAATGGCACAACGTCGACAGCTAGGTTTGGTCCAATACTGGTACCCAGTGCTGGGCCGATAATGACTCGCAATCAATTAATATTTATTTTTTAAATATCTTTTTTGCCATATCCTTAGACTATAACAGTAGTCGTAAAAGATAACCAAAATGATTAAATGAAATTTCAATTCTTGAAATTATAAATAATATTCGAAAAAAATGCAGTCGTATATTGATGAATGGATAAAGCAGATGCGTCATAAGAAAAATTCAATGATTTTTTTAATCAGTTTTGGAATTAACTCCGGCATCCAGGTTGGTCTGATATTGGTACCCAGTGTTGAGCCGACAATGGCAGCCAGATCAAGGCCATAGTTATAAATCCTTCAATGGCGCGACGATGCCAGATAGGTCAAAGATATTATAAGCATAGATGCGGCACGGAAGGTCGGAGTGGGAGAACGAT
>NC_046661.1:52575903-52577371 GCF_010883055.1 Belonocnema kinseyi | reverse complement strand
GTACATTACAGAAAACGCTCGCAAAAATAAAATAATTATTTAAAAAAATAAAAATAAAAGTCGCGTTAAATCAGCCTGCATTGAATCCTGCAAATTTTGTTTCACTTAAAGCGCACGTGTTTTAAATTTATGTTTGTATCACATATTTATACAATTATTGTTATTTTAAATTAAAGCAATAATTTAAAAAAATTAAACATCAAACAAAATTTCTATAATAAAAATATTTTATTATTGTATTTTTAATAAATAAATAATATTGATCACAAAACTGTTTTCTCAATTTCTGCAATTCGGGAATTTTCTTGTTTGTATATTTGATCATTAGACAGCATTCGGCCTGAAGTTTTATTATTCGGGAATTTTCAAATTCGATAATATTGTTAACTGTCCAGAATAACGTTTTTATAAAAATATAATTATAATTCCAAGTGATAGGGAAATTGTTCTTTCGGGTTTTAGATGTTAAGGCGACAGTTCCAAGCCAGATTACGTTTCGCATTGGCAAACAATATTATATGAACAGAATTTCACTGATACATTTGTAAAAAATATCATGTTCCATAAAGTATATTTTAAGATAAACTTTAAATTATTATAATTGATACAGCTTATTTATTTTTAATTTATTTTGAATTGAAAATGGGTTATAAAGTTTTCATTGTGAGTTTCCATTTGTTTAACTTCTAAGACTTTTCAATTGAAACAGTTTAATTTTTAACGTTAAAATTGGAATATTCTTCAATTTTAAACAAATTCCGAATAGTGTTGTGAAATCAATTATGATTCACTTGTGAATCCTTGGTGTCCACTTCAATTTAAAAAAAGAATCATACTTTATATTCGCAGTTCATAAACTAAAAACGATTTCTATCTAAAATTATAAATTTGAAACGCTTCTAATTTGATATTTTCCAGATCTTCAAAACTGCATTCTAAAATTCGAAATTGAAAGATTTTCGAATTACGTACTGTAAACTGAATGATATAATAGGAGAAAAGCAATTTAAGGAATTTAAAAAAAAACTGTTCAAACCAAACTTGGACCAATTTCTTTTCCAAAAATTCATAAATTTCCCGGTCAAAAAATTAATTCACTGCCATTTGCCTATTTTTCCCAGCCTCACAAAATCTCCGTCAATTCCCATTCTAGCTCCAACCTGTTTCAAATAAAAATTTATAAGAATATTTTACTTATTAATTTTACTTTTTAAATACTTTTTGTGTATAAGAAACAATTTTCTTCCATCTAATAACTATTTTGGAGTAGAAAGAAGTGGAACGAAACACAATTATAAAATCTGATTTTTTGTTTGTGATTTCGTGATAAAGGAAACAGCTATTTATAAAATAATTTATAAAAAGAGCTTATAATTTTTACCCAAAGAAGATAATATCCAAATAGTTTAAGCTGTACTACTGGACCTTGCTTTCAACCGGAAACGTATTTATTTTTTATATTTACCTT
>NC_046661.1:52567840-52575803 GCF_010883055.1 Belonocnema kinseyi | reverse complement strand
AGAGCTCCAAGGAGATTATGTTGAAAAATAAAAAAAAATTTACCCAAAAAAAATTGTTTTTATACTTCATTCTAAGGACTTATTGAACTACCCTCGTAGTCTTTCAAATTCAATGAAAATAAACTGTTATTTATCAAATATATGTGTTATAAATTTTTTTCTTATCTGAAATCAGAAGTTACACAATCTGTATACATTTTTGTGTATATTTTAATAATTATTTATTTCAATTACAAGAATTGTTTTTCAATGCAATTTTCAATCCCGCTTCAAAGGGTAGAAAACCAGCGCTCAGCCCTAATGCACGTATGAATAAAAATTATTATCATTTTATTATTGCATTAAATAGTCCCTAGAAAAGAAAACTATTTTTCAATCGCACTTATACAGAAAAATTACTTTCTACGAAGATATTAGAAAAATAGAGTAAAAATTAACCGATTCCCATGCATTTGGTCAATTGTTATCCCCTCAGTATTCAACGAAGTGAAGTGAGCTAGTGATTGGAGTGAAAATGCCTTATTGTATATGTAGACGGTCATGACTTTTTCTATACATCCCGGCTTTAGTTTAAATGTCGACGGACATGACTAACCTAACTTTTGGAAGTTGCATTAGGAAGTTATAAATTTATTCTAAGTAACTGGTACGCCCTATTAAATGAAAGAAATGTGAAAATTAGGTAAATATTGTTTCAATTGGTTTCATTATTAACAATTATTTAGGCTAATATCGCAAAGCGAATAGTTGCTTTGACAGGTATTCAGATGGCTGACAGCGCGGTTCAGAACTCCACAACTCTGCATGAGCCAAAATTCAGTCTCCAAATGATACTTTCCCCTAGATGCCCACATGGGCACCTACATTCAGAGGAATACATTTGGGACTTGAAAACTCTCTCAAATGATGATTGGGAGCCCAATGAAATTTGAGCTGCAACAAATTTAACACCAGCGTTTTTCTGTGATGTGCAAATAGAATTTTTTTAACAGCGTGTAAATTTCCTACCTCTATACGGTTTTATATGTATTCTCCTGGCTTGTAATCTATGTGAAATTGCAAACCGGATTTAAAGTGGTTTCTATATAAGTTTTATAAGTGGCACTTTCTGACGACGCGCTGATTACCTACTTCTATATGTATCTATCAGAAGCCTCTCAAGACGTATTATAATGAAAAATAAAAAAACTTGTTTAGACAATTTTTGTTTAAACAATTCTAGTAAAAACGAAGTAAACAATTTTATTCCTTTACCCTATGTTAAAGCTCACTTAGGCCTCCATAAATATGATATTTGAGTGGAACAAAAAATTGTTTAATCACCTATTGTTTAAACAAATTTGCCAAAAAATTTCTTTTCTCTTCTCTCGCATAATTTCAGGCTCATTTAAGGCTCCTGAAAAATCAGCGACCGAAGTTCGCGCCCTTTTTTTCTTGTTACATATGGTGTTGTGTCACCTTAACGTTATTAAAAATACATGAAGAAAACCATAAAACCCATTTTTAATCCTCGCATAATTTAGGGCTCACTGAGGACTAATTTGGGCCCGTAGTCCTAAATTTTGGGCTCTAGTATTTTTTGTAGAAAATAGTGTCTGCAAAAGCTTACTAATAAGTTGGTTCAAAACTGCTGTAAAACGTAATAAAAATGATTTTACTGAAAATTCACCGCCTCAATGAGCCCTAAATTATTCGAGGAGTAAAAATGGGATTTATGGTTTTGTTTATATTTTTTTGATAACGTTAAGGTGGCACAAGACCATATATAACAAGAAAAAAAGGGCAAGGAAATTACGTGCGAACTTCGGTCGACGATTTTTCAGGAGCCTTAAATGAGCCTTAAATTATGCAAGAGAAAAGAAAATATTTTGTTTGGCAATAATTGTTTAAACATTTAAAAAAATTTAATTATCATATTCCCAGAGCCCTAAATGAGCACTAAACTATTCTATAAAGTGAATTTTCAGTAAAATCATTTTTATTACGTTTTACAGCAGTCTTGAACCAACTTATTGTTAAGCTATTGCAAACACTATTTTTTACAAAAAAATACTAGAGCCCAAAATTGAGGACTACGGGCCCAAATTAGTCCTCAATGATCCCTAAATCATGCGAGGAGTAAAAATGGGTTTTATGATTTAGTTTATGTTTTTTTTATAACGTTAGGGTGACACAACACCATATATGACATGAAAAAAAGGGCAAGGAAATATCGCGCGACCTTCGGTCGATGATTTTTCAGAAGCCTTAAATGAGCCTGAAATGATGCAAGAGAAAAGAAAAGATTTTTTTTTGGCAAATTTGTTTAAACAATTTCATTTTTACTAGAGTTGTTTAAACAAAAATTGTCTAAACAATTTTTTTCATTTTTCATTATCATATTCTCAGAGCCCTAATTAAGCCCTAAATTATTGTATGAGGTGAATTTTCCGTGTAATGATTTTTAGCACATTTTACAGCAATGTTCTGCCAGCTCAACGTTAAGCTAGCGCAAACACTATTTTTTACAAAAAATAAAAGAGCCCAAAATTTGATACCACGAGCCCAAATTAGCCCTAAATGAGCCCTAAATTATTAAATAGGTTACACCTCTGTATGTTGATAGTGTTGTGCCAGATTAACATACCAATGAAAAAGCCATCCTCATAAGCTACAGTTCAGGAAAGTTAAAGTACCAAATTTTGAGCTCTCTTTTTCTAATAAATTTATTATTATACGACATTATGTAAATGCAAAATACACGAAATTCTAACAGGATTATCAATAAAATAATTATCAAATAAATTAATTAAATCGACTACAATTTTTCTTCCTGTTATATTTTATTTTTCCGCGTTTTAGACCATTTTAAAAGTTCTAATAATAACATTTAATGAGCATTTGAAATTTGTATCGAAGGAACTTAGATATTTTACCATGTTGCGCAACAATTTTTGTAATAACAATTTTCTTTAAACCTTCGTGTAACGTTTTGTTTTTCAGGTGTTTTAGAAAATTCTACAAACGATAAAGACATACATCTCGACATTTCAAAACACCCTGACAACATTTGTAGACGTGTTTTTTTAAAGTCTATTTTTGTACTACTGGCATAGTGCCGCCCCGATCGTGCAGCCAACGTTCTGCCAGTACTGGGCGAACCACCGGCTGTCTGTACTGGTGGGCAGTACTGGGCCAGTACTGCGACGGTGGTGAACTCCGGCACACTACCGACATTTCCACCTGTGATATAAGGAACTGCAAGAATAATTTGGCGTGCTTTCTATATGGATGCGCAAATAGGATTTTTTTAACATCGTGATAATTCCCTACTTCTATATGGTTTTATATGTATTCTCCTAACACGTAATCTATATTAAATTGTAAACAGGATTTGAAGTGCTTTCTATATGGATTTTATAAGTAAGACTATTCTGACGGCGCGCTAAATACCTACTTCTATATGGATCCTCCCAATACGTATTCTATGCGTGGAACTTCAAAAATAACTTGATATGGTTTCTATGTGGATGTGCAAATGGGATTTTTTAAACATGTAATCTATATGAAATTGAAAACAGGATTTGAAGTGGTTTCTATATGGATTTTATAAGTGGCACTTTTCTGCCACGACGCGCCAAGTACCTACCCTTATGTGTAAATATGTGTAACATTATGTAGCAGTACGTAAAATAATGTAACAGATGTAAGATTACGTTATATAATATTTATAATGTTTTGTCGGGTGTCCCTCCGTCTGTCCGACGTACTATTTTCAAAGAAAGGGAAGTGAGAGTTCGGCAGTGCAGAGAGGTATTTCAAGTTGTGACGTTACTTGTAATATGTCCGCAAGCTGAGGGCCAAGCAATAATACCATAATGCCATCGAGTGAAACTTAAGTTCTTAAATATATTTTGGAAAATAGAAAATAATATCTGAATACACAAATTGTGAAAAATCATTTTTGTTCGACCCCCCTTGAAACTGCGCCATAGCATGCACGTGAAGAAGGCGTAATGTGGCTACATCCAGCCTAGTGGTCTTCGCAATTGCGCCCTTCGCCGCCGGGCCAACATAAAACTCTACGCCCGCTACATAAAAAACTTTACGCCCGCTATACATGCAATGAACCACACAAGTGGGACGCCCGACAAAAGTGGTAATATTATAGGATGTAAATTGAAGTGCTTTTTTTAAACCTTTCTTCATAAAATATTTACAAAAGAGAAACCGGAAGGGTGAAAAAGGAAAGGAAAAGGGAGAAAGAGAAAAATAATAGGGGAAAGAGAAGAATAGGAAAAAGAACAAGGGTAAAGGGAACCGTTTCCCTTCCCCTTTATCCCTTTCTCATTTTCCCCTTACATTTTTTTCTCCCTTTTCCAATCCCCTTCACCATTTTCCTTTCCCCTTTTCACTGATCCCTTTTAACTATTTTCCCTTTCCTTATCCCCATTCCTCTTTGCCTTTTCCCGTTTCCCTTTACACTATTTCCCCTTTCCCCATGTTTTCATTTCCCCGTTCCACTTATCCTATTCTCCACGTTCCCCTTTTATTTTTCCATTTCCGTATAGAAAATACCTCAGTGGCTATTGGTAATGCCATATAAAACCACATAGACCTAGAAGTCTATGAGAATCAATGAGGCATTCCCAAAAAATAAATAAATATATCAACAGAAGCATATAGACACCACCGCAGTGGCTTTTGGTAATTCCATTTAGGGCCGTATCGAACCAGAAGTCTATGAAAATCAATGCGGCATTTATTGAAAGGAAGTAAAGATACAAACAGAATCATATAGAAACCACCTCAGTTGCTGTTGGTAATTCCATATAGAGGTATACAGAGCCGGAAGTCTATGAGAATAAATGTGGCACGCACCGAAACGATGTAAAGATACCAACAGAAGCGTATAAAAACCACTCCAATGACTGTTGGTAATTATATATAGGATCACATAGACTATGATTGTGTATGATAGTCATGCAGTCTGAGAATCAATGGGACATTCACCGAAAGGAAATATAGATGCCAACAGAAGCATATAGAAACCACCTCAGTGGCTGTTGATAATTACATATATATAGCCATATAAACCCGGAAGTGTATGAGGGTCAATAAGGAATTTCTAAAAATGAAGTAAAGATACCAACAGAAGCTTATAGATAACACCTTAGTGACTGCTAGTAATTCCATATAGATTCTTATAGAAGTACGAGTTCTATAGGCATCTATATGCAATATATTAATTGATGTTAGTGAGTGTCGACCAAGTAAAAAATTCAAATAATAGATCTTAAATTATCGGTATACTGGTCCAAAAAATCTTTTTATTAATAGACGTTTCGCCCTTCGACGGAGGGCCTCTTCAGTGAAATACAACTATGTACATAGCCATGTAATAATTCGATGGAGATAGTCCTTGTCAACTTTATGGAGTGAACCATGTCAAGTTAATGAAATAAAAAATGTTTGCTTATGATTTAATTGTCAAATTAGTAAAAGTTAAAATAGCTAAAAATAAGAAGTTAAAAAGATAGGTTGGCTTCCATGTTGGCCTAGTAAGAATGTTATATTAACAATAAATATTGATGGGCCATCACATTATTTTTTTGTAGCCCGCCATGACGAAGTGACATTTCGTATATGCAATATACCTTGACAAAAGGCAATACTTTGCTTATCGAGCTTTCTTCTATATGGTTCTATAAGTTCTTTTATGAAGGATCACTTAGCACGTCGTGGGAGAAAAGTGTCACTTATAAAATCCATATAGGAACCACTTTAAATCCTGTTTGAAATTTCATATAGATTACATATCAAGAAAATACATATAACATCATATAGAAGTAGGGAATTTGCAGGCAGTTAAAAAAATGCTATTTGCACATGCATAAAGAAAGCCCGTCAAATTATTTCTGCAGTTCCTTATAGAATACTTCTTGAGAGGATTCAGGTAGATACATATAGAAGTAGGTAATTAGCGCGTCATCGGAAAAGTCCACTTATAAAATCCATATAGAAACCAGTTCAAATCCTGTTTGCAATTTCATATACATTACATATCAAGAGAATACATATAACATCATATAGAAGTAGGGAATTTGCAGGCAGTTAAAAAAATGCTATTTGCACAGCCATAAAGAAAGCACGTCAAATTATTTCTGCAGTTCCTTATAGAATACTTCTTGAGAGGATTCAAGTAGATACATATAGAAGTAGGTAATTAGCGCGTCATCGGAAAAGTCCACTTATAAAATCCATATAGAAACCAGTTCAAATCCTGTTTGCAATTTCATATACATTACATGTCAGGAGAATACATGTAAAATCATATAGAAGTAGGCAATTATCACGATGTTAAAAAAATCCTATATGTATATCGATATAGAAACCACTTAAAATTTTCTTTGTCATTTCATATAGATTACAAGTTAGGAGTATTCATATAAATCCATATAGATGCTTCGGGACTTAGTGTGTCAGCAGGAAAATCCTGTATGGATATCCATATAAATATTTATAACAAAAGGGTTGCTCTTGGATTTCCATTCAGAAACCATCTCAAATTCTAATAGGAACTCCATGTAGAATACATCACAAGGAAATCCATATAGAAGCTTGTAGATTTTATGTGGCAAATTTTCTCTAAGTAGCACTACCAATAGAAACCATTAGAAACAATTAGATACTTATAGAAGATCTATATTTATCTATAAGACCATTTTTTATTTAAATCAGCCCAATTTTGAGCCAATGCGGGCAGCCTATATTGGCTATTTATATTGGCCGATCCTCCACTGATGCTTAAATTATTTATTTAAAAATTATAATATTAATATTCCTGTTAACATTTCGTTTATCTTACATTTATATAACGTCGCATGATAATAAATATAAAGAAAAAGAGAGCTTAAAAATTGGTACTTTATCTTTTCTGAATTGTAGCTCATGAGGATAGCTTTTTCACGGAGTTTCAACTTGTCGGTTTAGCGCAGTGATTAGCACTCCCGACTGCTAGGCGATAGATTTAGGTATATAGATGTAGGTTCGATACTCCGTAAAGTTAGAAATTTTATTTGTAATATAATGTTTAAAATGTAATATTCCAAGTGCGAATTGCCGGAGCTGCACTGAAAAAAATGGTTAGTTGCGACAAGAAGCTCATTATTAGTAGAGTTGGTATTAGCTACAACAACTACTTCGATGGCAACAGTAACTTACCAGTTTTGTATGGCAACAAGTCGCCGTTAGTCCTCCTATGAAGGTTATATTAGTGAGGATAGTAATTGTAGTCACAACAAATAAATTAGTTGAATTTACCAGCAATTTATTTTCTAATAAATAAAAGTAGTAACGGTTACAATTTTCGCCCTCTGGCGATATTGGCAGAACTGAAATCTGAGCAGTGCTGCCAACATTCGCATCGAAATATCGCGTCATGTTTTCGATGATCGCCATTTCAATCTGAACCTTTACGTATAATGTGCAAACACGTGGAAAATATTGAAGAGCATCGTATAGATCCTGAGGACGTCTTATTCTACGGCATACGCTTGGGTAACTTTTAACGGAGGCCTGTTTTGAAATGAATGTGGAATTAATATTTTTCATAGGATTTATTTATAGTTACTCTGTTGGTTTATGGCAAATTTGGTTGATTGAGAACCTAGATGCGAACTCGATGTGTCAAATAAATTCAACGAATACGTCAAAACAGGCCTCCGTATAAAGGTACCGTAATTTATATAAATCAAAGATATTATAAACGTAGATGCGGTACGGGGCGTCGGAGTGGGGAATTATATATATAGCACATCACATTTTCTGCCCTATCGAGGTGCTGCCCTCATCGTACTACGAAGTCGAATTCTTGTTTTCCCATTCATCGTAAAATATGACGGTAAAGCAGTAGAAAGATTTTTTGAGGTTAGAAAAGTTTGACATGTATGTATCGCTGAATTTTTTCAGATCTGAAGCTTGA
>NC_046661.1:52563434-52567740 GCF_010883055.1 Belonocnema kinseyi | reverse complement strand
ACATATAAATCCATATAGATGCTTTCGACTTAGTGTGTCGGCAGGAAAATCCTGTATAGATATCCATAAAAATACTTATAACGAAAGGGACGCTCTTGGAAATCCATTCAGAAACCATCTCAAATTCTAATAGGAAATCCATTTAGAATACATACAATGGAAATCCATATAGATGCTTGTAGATTTTCTATGTGGCAAATTTTCTCTAAGTGGCACTACCAATAGAAACCATTAGGAACAATTAGATACGTATAGAAGTTCTATATGTATCTATGAGATATTTAATGATGGGACCCCTTATATGGAAATATATGTAACATGATGTAGCAGTATGTAAAATACTGTAACAGTTGTAAGGTAACCATTGCATGCACGTGAAGCAGGCATAATGTGGCCACTTCCAGCCCAGTGGTCTTCGCACACGCGCACTTCGCCGAGGGGCCAACATGAAACTCTACGCCCGCTATATAAAAAACTTTGCGCCTGCTCTACATGCACTGAACCACACAAGTGGGATGCCCAGCAGAAGTGGTAATATTATAGGATGTAAATTGAAGTCCTTTTTTTAACTCTTTCCTCATAAGATATTTACAAAAGAGAAACTGGAAAGGGTGAGAAGGGGACGGAAAAGGGAGAAAGAGAGAAATAATAGAGGAAAGAGAAGAATAGGAAAAAGAATAAGTGTAAACGGAACCGTTTCCCTTCCCCTTTCATTTCCCCCTTGCATTTTTTCTCCCTTTCCGAGTCTCCTTCACCGTTTTTCTTTCCTCTTTTTACTTTCCCCTTTCCTCATCCCCATTGCTCTTTACCGGTTCCGCTTTCCCCTTTCCCCCTGTCTTCATTTCCCCGTTCCCCTTTTTACTATTCTCCATGTTCCCCTTTTATTTTTCCCATTTCCATATAGAAACCACCTCAGTGGCTATTGGTAATGCCATATAAAACCACATAGACCCAGAAGTCTAGGAGAATCAATGAGGCATTCCCAAAAAATAAATAATTATACCAACAGAAGCATAGGCTGCAAGAAACGTCTTATTGAGAAGTATTTAGAAGTATTAGAATTTTGAATGCGTTTGAATTCTGCTTTCTGATGCGGAGAAAATATTTAAAAAGTATTGGTTCGCATTAAGCATCACCCTGCTGAATGCAAGATGTCAGTGTCGCAGCAGTGTGGATGCTTCGCATTGAAAAGTGTTGGATCGTATTTAAGTCAGCAGTTCCGAATGCGAGCTGGTACTGAAAATTAGAAGCGAAATTTTCGCATTAAAAAGTATTGGATCGCATTAAGTACGGGAGCAACAAAGGCGGCTTCGTACGGAGAATTAGGTATCAATGCCCTGTAATTGAAAGGATTCGGAAGTATAGGTCAATTATACTTTATAATAAGTACAAGTATTAATAGACACATTTTTTAATTAAACATATTTATTGAATATAACGTAAAAAGATAAGCTACAATAAATATCTGGCAATTCTCAGGATTATGCATGCTTTTGTACTAAATTCGGTGAATTATTAAGAAACTTATTGAAATTAAGTTAAACTTTGGCACGTAAAACATTCCGTTCTTAATACTTAAATTTTGGTAATCACAATGCAATGTTATAAATGTTATACGATCAATTACACCTTGTAACACCCCTTTATCACCTCTAAAACAATAATACTTATGCATTAAGTAATATTTTAATTAATATTGAAACACTTGAAGAGAAATTCGGACTGGGAAAGACCTAGATGTAAGAGGGAAGATTTTGACGTAAAAATAAAATAAAAATGATAATATGTACTTACTCGCAAAAAGCAACACGTTGCACAGAACATGGAGTCCATTTTCCTTTAGGAAGTAGTTGTTCTCCAGTGCGTAATTCTGCGCATTTGAAAGTTTTAGACTATTTTCCAATCCGTGGTTGTTGAAAACACACACATTTATATGAAAATGTAAGAAATTTAAAGAAAATTAAAATCCAAATTAAAAATCCTATTTAACGTCTAATAGTCAAATTGATGCAAACTTCTGTAAAAAAAAGAATCCAATCACTAAATTTGAACCACAACGAACAAACAAAATCCTATTGTAATCTTCAAAAATTAAAAAAAAATAATAATTTTCGGACAAAAATAAAAAAGGAAAGAAAAATGAGAAGGCAGCCAACCACATCACCTTCCTTCTTTTTTTCTTTCTTTAGTCTTTTTTATTTTTATTATCATCAAATTAGAATAAAATAACATTCAAAATAAAAATAAAAAAATTAATAAAATTGCATCACCAACGTTTCGGTACTCGTACAGTAACCTTATCAAGGCAACCCTGGCGGACCGAAGGAACCGAATGGAGTCTCAACAAAGTACCCGTAAATATCCCATTGGGTCCCCATTCGGTTCCTTTTTAAAAAACTCAAAAAAACAGCAAGATCAACATTAGACTGTTGAAATTCGGATTCTACGTTAAATTTTCTATTAGAAATTCACGGAGTAATCGCAATACTTTTTTTCATTTCCGAATGTTTTTGGCCGGCTTGCTGGGTAGGTTTCTTAATATGACTCAGAAACAAACTTCCTACTCCGGCTTGCGAAATTCGCTTACGCATTTATCATTTTGGCATTCAACACTATCACACTATAATTGCCATATTTTATCCAAAAACGCATCATCTTTCATGCCCAAATCACACAAAAAAGTCTATAACGAAATTGATAGCGATATCTCATACTTCATTCGAAAGACATTTTTTTCAGTGTAGAAATTGACAGCACCCACGAACAGGTGCTTTCTCTTTGCTACCTGAGAATCGAATGAGGGTCAGTAGGCCAATCTGTTGAAAACACAATATAAATATCTGTCAGAATTACATCGGAAATAGATAAATTAAAAGAAAAACAAAATTCATGAAACAGCCTCGTTAAATGTAATTAATCATATTAGCATAACTTTTGTTCAACTTATCCAAATCAGTTTTTAAATTAATAGATAACTTTTATGTTTTTTAATATAAAGCATTTCCGTGAACTCTTTTTTCTCTCATTATTTTCACTATGCAAACTTTGAACATTATCCCAGTCAAACTCATTGTCAACATCAACAAATTTATTTGTATATCTGGCAAGAACACTCTTATAACAGCGTCCCAAACGAACATCACTTTTGTGTTCCTCTATCCTAGTATTAAGAAGTCTCCTAGACTGTCCCACGTAATTCATCTCACAGATCCTGCAAGTGATCTTATAGACGAGACCAACCATTTCTAAATTATCCAAAGGATCTTTGCAAAAATTTATCACTAAATTTTTTTATATGGTAGACGGAAAATAGTATGAATTTCTAATTTTTTTACCATAAATTCCATAGTTTTAGAAATTTGACCCAAAAATGGAAGAACAAAAGTATTAAACGAACTATATTCCTTTAAATCTTTCTGATTATCTGCAAGCAAATTATTACTCAGTTTGTTTTTGATTTGTTGAACTCTAATTGCAATAGGTTTATCAATTAACTTTTATGGATAATGATTCAGAAAAAGAATATTCCTAAAAATATTCAAATTTCTTGTGTGAAATGAAAAATAGGACAAACCTAGAGCTCTGTCAAATAAGTTTTTGATTACTGCAATTTTGTTTTGAAACGGGTGAGCAGAAAGGAAATTAAAAATTCTACCTGAATATGTACTTTTTCTATGCCAATTGGTAATAATATTACCATCCCAACTCTTAATTACTTCTATGTCCAAAAAACTGATTCTATTATCCTGTTCTATTTCATGAGTAAATTGAAGTTTTGGATGAAAACTGTTAAAATTATCAATGAGCATCTGCAACTTTGCTAGAGGAACACATAATAAGGTATCGTCGACAAACCGAAAATAAAAAGGCAAGACAAATTCTAATTTCCCAAAAGCAAAAACCTTCAAATCTTCCATCACTATTTCTGATAAAATCGGAGAAATGAATGAACCTATGGGAGTACCAGACCTCTGTCTCTAAAAAGATCCATTAAATTCTCATTTAATTCTCGTTTTTCTTCCCTCTTTTTTAGTTTTGTCCGAAAATTATTTTTTTATTTTTTCAGATTACAATAGGATTTTTTTTTGTTTTTCGTGGTCAAAGTCTGTGACGGAATCAATACGACGATCCGGCAAAATTCTCGTGCACACTGAGCACATGGAGCGACCTAAGGACGACCACCTTCTGAATTTTTCCCACAAGTGTTTTATCATATTATTGACACGCTGGGATGCTTTTCAGGCTATTAACCAGTGAAAGATAGGTACCTCCAAGGGGTCATTCACAAAATACGTGATACATTTTT
>NC_046661.1:52560756-52563424 GCF_010883055.1 Belonocnema kinseyi | reverse complement strand
TTTTACATTGGTTTCAACATGGAAAATGAAACTTCGGCACCACTACCATTACCGCCACCCACCCTCAAATTATCACGTATTTTATGAATAACCCCCAAGAGCGCCGATTACATGGTTCGCTTCTCGAAGTCAAGGAGAACTATAGCAGGCCTCGAGTGTGCAATAAAAACAATGGTCGAGAACACAGTAAATACTTGAGGGTATATTTTGTTGCAGGTAAAATTATAACGGTGTTCACTGTACCTCGGTGGGGCTCTGTTCTCGAGTTTTTTTCGTGTACGAATCTTACAACTTTCGAATGACTTGCAATTAACCCTATTCTTGAACACTCATTGGCGTTTCGTATACTGAAAGTTTCGTATGAAAAGCAACGAGTGGGTATGTATATGCCACTCGAAACTTATGTTCATATACGTATCAAGAGTTTGATCATGCGCTGTGGTTTAATTTTTTTAATCATGAAGCGGTAAAAAAAGTGACAGGAGCGAGAGTGGTACAAACAAATGATTTTTACAAATTGAAACAATAAGTGGATTATGTATTGTTTAATTGTTTTAAGAGTTACAACATTTGGGAATATTTAATCCTTTTTCATATTCAGATTCTTTAGAAATATGTTTCGTTTTGAGGTTAAAAAATACCTAATTCTAAATTGTAGGTACACTTCATTATATATCTAATGATAATATAGAAAAGAAAATTCTAATTCTGCAAAATTTGCTAGAAACGTTTACACTGCTTAATATATCAGAATATAATCACAATTTTATATAATTTCCGAAATTTATCCGGCATACTAACAACAACGACGACGGCAGACAGATAACGACGTAAAAACTTGTTTTCCGACTCAGCAGGCCTCGAAACGTCGACATTTGATATAATCCGCGATAGTAAGTTTTCACATAAAACTAATATCTTCTCATTGCGGATGAGAATGTAATAATTCATTATTTTTTGTGCAATCAAAATTTTAAATTTCGATTTTTTTAAAACAAAATTCAAAAAGTAATTTTGAAAATCTTGTAGGGCCTTCAAAAAGTAACGTTTTTCTTATCTTGACTTTTTCCCATATCACTGTTCTTTCGTCTTCAAATGTTCATTTTCGTTTGGTTTTTGGATCTTGAAAATGCTATAACTTTGGTAATTTTAACTTTATAGAAAAGAGGCATGGGGATCAATTGTTCATATTTTTGTCTACTGTAAAGAGCTATTGATAGAATTTTTAAATATTGAAAAAAGTGGTCTCACCATTTTTGAAAATGCTCGGACTTTTTGAATTTTTATCAAAAATGGCTGGTTAACGAACTCGAGCTTTCTTTTAAATCACTCAAACTGTGTGCTAAAGCACAATCCCATCCGATTTTTCTTTCAAAAATTATCAGGTATACATAAGACGACAATAAAGGTGACAGACTGACAGACACCGACGTAAAAACTTTTTTCTGGCTAAGAAGGCCTTAAAACGTCGATATTTGATGAAATTCGCGAAAGTCAGTTTTCACAGAAAAGATAATAGATTGAAGATCTTTCTTCAAGTAATGAAATTTTCTTTAGCTATTGACTTTTCTGTTCAACTGAAATTAATTAACCTACCAAAATAACAGATCAAAATCTACAATTTTATTTGTCTACCCAACCTTAATTGCACTTTTCGCCATATTTTTCTTCACTAATATCATATTCCACAGAAATATAAGTAGTAAAAAATTTTCGCATCATATTTTTAATATGATCTTATAATTAATATATTTTTAACAGTTTCACCACGCACCACGTGCTACCAGCGGAAGCATTCAATTTTTAAAACATCCGCATGTTTGGCGCATTTCACACACGACTCTACAAATGATTTAATTGGCTCAAATTGTGTGTCACTCGTAAAGCACTAGAATTTTGCTGTGAGTTGAAGGTGGCAACGCTGTTAAGTATATTCGTATACGAATAACTCGAATCGCAAATTCGAAGAGTGCTCGTGAATGTGACTTCCTTCTCGTATACGCAAGTTACCATTTGAAACTTTACGTATACGGAAAGTTTCGAACGAGCTCGAGAATAGAGCCCAGATATCTCTCGAACTTGGGGTACGACATACCGAGTATGTAGGGTACGAAATACCGAGTAGGTGGGGTACGAAAAGTCAGATGTTACTGTTTTGAAATTTTTACATGATTGAAATTATCGGGGGTGGGATTCCGATGCACACTAATCTAATTTATCGAATCTCTCTTTCTAATGCATGCATGTTTAGAATGTTTGTTATATTTTTCTAGGCATTATTTATTGCCAAAAAAAAGTTTAATGCCCGAGTTATAAATATAAATTTAAATATTTTGTTGGCGAGAAGTTCAAGTCGTGGTTCTGTTACTTTCATTTACATAATTAGGAAACAAACTGTACGAGAATTGAGTACAAATTTATATATCGACAAAAAATAAATTATTATTTGAATTGTATAGTTCTATAGCCCATAAATAATTGTAGATTCAGTTTTCCTATTTTCGATTTCTAATTTAAATCAGC
Source organism: Belonocnema kinseyi (assembly GCF_010883055.1). Classification (NCBI taxonomy): domain Eukaryota; kingdom Metazoa; phylum Arthropoda; class Insecta; order Hymenoptera; family Cynipidae; genus Belonocnema; species Belonocnema kinseyi. Next base: position 52,560,901 of record NC_046661.1, on the reverse strand, counting down.
TTTTTTGTTAATTAATTAAATTAAATTAATTATTATAAGTAATAATAATGAGTGGAAGCTTCTAATGTGTCCCCTAAGGGTTTACATTTTTCTTACACCTTCTCTATTCCTTTACACACCCTCCACACACTTACTTGGTGGTGGA
>NC_046661.1:52550978-52560656 GCF_010883055.1 Belonocnema kinseyi | reverse complement strand
TATAGAGCTCCAAGGAGATTATGTTGAAAAATTTAAAAAAATTTACCCAAAAAAAATTGTTTTTATACTTCATTCTAAGGACTTATTGAACTACCCTCGTAGGCTAGTGTTCACCGCATGGGCCACCGAGACTCTTCCAGAGTGCGAGGCGGGAATCGAACCCGCAAGACGAAGGAAGCATGCTCTTCGGTGATCACGTGACCCAACTAGTTCCCGGTTATGAACATTTTTTTGGCTGTTCACTGTGTCCACACGGATTGAGATATCGTGTTTAAAATTTGAAACAGTAAATAAAAAGCACTAAAGAACGTTTATACACATCAATATGTTTATAATTTTGAAGAAAGTTTATTTATAAATTGATAAAATAGGATATTACCATTCGAGTTGCAGCACTTTGCAGATAATTTTTGGTTTTATGCATTTAAGATTTTTTGATTCGCGTATGTAATAATTTGATGTAATAATTTGAAAATTTGATTCGCGTATTATAAATTGAGCACTGACACAAATTTTGGGCTAAATCGTCTAAACATTTAAAAAAAATAATATAATAGCAATAAAATTTGCACATTCGTGGCAAATCAACAAATAAGTATCTGCACACACGTAACCTATCATTATTTTTGAGGCATTTTTAGCGATTTCTAGCGGAGGAAGAAAAGAAACTTTGAACGTCGATAAAGTCAAGATCACGTGACTAAGTTCGTTCATGAAATTTTTGTGTAGAATGATATTCATTTTTTGGTCCTCACTACGTCCATTCGGATTGAGATATCGTGTTCAGGATTTAGAAAGTTATACAGAAAGCACTAAGGAACGTTTGTATATATCAAAATGTTTATAATTACGAAGAAAATTTTCTAGTAAAATACTATAGGAATAAGAAATAAACTTTTAACGTCGATAGAGTAGATGCCTCGATTTAAAAAAATCGAGGAGCATCTTAGAATGTCATACTCGAAAAACCGTCTATGTCCCGTCTTGAGAAATTTGCATCTTCAGAAAATAATTAAAATTTTCTAATGGTAAAATATTCTTGTGGATTTTTTGTACTGGTGTGACATAATTCAAAGTTAATAACAAAACCAATACAAATAACATTCCGCCCGTGGGCAAAAGACGAGTCCGAAAATTATTACCGCTGGTCGGTTCTCTGTCAACATCAGTCATCAGTTGATCGATTCAAAGTCAAAAATTAGACGTGAAGAATTAGGGAAGTTGGTTGGAGAACTCCGAAGAGTAAATTTTAGCACATTGCTGGTGTTGGTATGTTTCCAATTTGAAATTCATCTTTTATTTGTAGGACCAAAAAATTGAAAATCATTCTGTACAAGAATTTCATGAACGCACTTAGTCACGTGATCTCGACTTTTCCCGGTGGTAAGCTTAGAATAGAGAAAAATTAATATTTTCAGATTTCAGCCCAAAAGTGAAGATTATTCTATTATTTTGAATGCGCGATTTTTCCATCTGTCTAAAATGCCACAATAAGAATAAGATACCTTCTAAACTTATTCACTTCTATTTCCATAGCAACCGCCACACAGTTTTTTATTCTCCCAAAGAGAACGTGTTTTCAATATATTTAATTTCTTCTAATTGTACCGGTAACGCACCTCACAGAGATATTTTTTATTCCTCAGAAGTAGTTATATTTTGATTCTATTTCATTTCTTCTAATAAGTTCGCAAAATATGTGTAATAAGTTGTTTTAATTCCTTCATGCGGAATGTAAATTCTGAAATTTTAATTCTCACCAATTCAACTCTGCCTCTCTAGAGTTAAAATTATTTAAATTCACACATTTGCATAGAATTATTTGTTTCATTTTTTAAGACGTTTAAATAAATTATAAAAATATAAATTTGAATATTTTTCGAATTTATAAGTTATAAAAAGATTTAATAATGAAAAATAGGTTAAATAAATACTTTCGTTAAATTTTACTAAGTCGATTGAGAGGAATAGCATTTGCACTTTTTCTGTTCGCGTTGGGGTATTTTTAGACGGAGGAAAAATCGCGTATTCATATGAATACAAAATCTTAAGTTTTCTGAATTCAACGCTTGTTGTTGGGTATCGACGTTCAAAGTTTCTTTTTTTCTCCGCCCGAAATCGCTAAAAATGCTCCAAAAATAATGATAGGTTACGTATGTGAAAATACTTATTTGTTGATTTGCAACGAATGTGTAAATTTTATTGTTGATATTAATTTTTGTAAACCCTGGCGGACAAAAAGAACCGAAAGGAGCCTCTACAAAGTACCCGTAAAGACCCCATTGGGTTCATAATAGCTCAAGTAGCATGTTACGCGCGAGGTTTAAAAATAAGTCTCTCTCTCACTTGCATCGCAGCGTTGTTGTCTGAGGTTTTCACTGCATGGCGCTAGCATCCAAACAAAATTCTTAAAGTTACCGACGGAACGCTTATTAACTGATACTAAAAGAAGATGCACTTAAAGGCGCCTTAGGCCCATGTATATGACACATATTTTATTTTTTAAAGTTTTTAACGCTACAAGAAAAAGTATTGCGATTACTCCGTGAGTTTTTAATGCAAATTTTAACGTAGAATCCGAATTTCAACAATTTGAAAGTTGATTTTGCGTTTTTTTTTAGTTTTTTAAGAAGGAACCGAATGGGAACCCAATTGGGTTTTTACGGGTACTTTATAGAGGCTCCATTCGGTTCCTTTGGTCCGCCAGGGAATGTTTGAACGATTTAGTCCAAAATTTGTGCCAGTGCTCAATATACGGGAATCAAAAAATCTTCCTTTAAAATTATAAACATATAAATGTATACAAACGTCCTTTGGTGCTTTTTATTTAATATATCAAATTTTAAACACGACATCTCATTCCGCGTGGACACAGTGAACACCAATGTAATAGTTTTTATTCTGATCAAATTGAATTTGTACGTTTTCCTAATGTTTTTTTTTTAATTCAGCCATATCTGAGGATGCTGTTATTACGCGTATAAAAAGACCTTTTCATCTTAAATATCGAACAGTTTCATGCTTGGGGAATTTAGCATCCATATGCTCTACTTTTCTATTAAAAAATTATATTCTAAGAAACGCGGATATCTCTAGCATGCACAGTTATGATTCATGTGTATTTTTAAATTGACGTATGGGCTTACATAACCTAAAAACACACAGGAATAACTACTGCGCATGCCAGAGATATCCACGTTCTGCCACCACTGACTGGGGCTGGGGGATAATCTATCTCTCTCGCACAACAACGGGATTGGTCTTTTCAATTTTGCTCCATAAGTAGCTCTTTACTTGCGCATACATGTAAACTATCTAACCTTCATTTAGAGGGGAGCGGTAAACAGCCAGATTGCTGCGCGAGAGAGATAGCTTAACTCATAATGAGCCTCTTTTATTTTGCCATTAACTCTGCCAATGCCTGGTTCCCTCCAGTTGTATTTCAAGTTGTGACGTCAGCTGGCAAGATGTCTGTAAAATAAGGGCCAAGCAATAATACAAATCCCAGAGCATAAAACTTAATTTAGTTAATAACTTGGGAAACAATTATTTTTCACAGTTACAAAACAAAAATATCAATTTTATTATTCAATTTAATGTTTTTTGAAAAATAAAAATAATATCTGATATCTAATACCCTCAGCGTCTAGACATCTTGAATATCCCCACCTAATCAGAAATAAATAATGGCTCAATTTTACAAAGTTCGAACAACGTACCTGGCTAAACTTCAATGACCATGACGTACAATTAGCAAAGCTGTCAAAATAATAAACAATGCATTTAGACATGGCTGTTTCAAGTCTTAAAAAGTATTTAAGAAGTTACGAACGCGTAGATTATGCGTCGAATGACGTTTTTCCTTTCGTACCCGAAGAAGCGGACACGTCATACCCAAAGTAGTAGGCACTTCGTATCCAAAGTGATGGACACTTCGTACCCCAAATTATTGGGAATCTGTACCCTACATTACGTTGCAGCATTCATACCGCAAGGGTAATTTTTGTTGAGTTCTAAATTTCTCGGACATTTAAAATCCGGTCACGCTCTCGTGAATGTGACCGTCATTTTAAGAAAACTTGAGAATTTACAGAGAATTTTACCTTCACAAATATTTTCTTTATCTTTAAACCTAATAGTATTTTTAACTTACTTGCAAAAACTGAATTACAATAATGAAAGATTCATAAAAATAAAACTAGTAAAAAGTTAAGTCTTATCGAAATTTCTTTATATCCGACATATTAAATTAAAACATAAAAATTAAGTAATGCAAAAACGTTAGATAAGTATTATTAGGCCTTTAAATATACAGTGAAGTTCTTCTATAGCGCCGATTTCAGGGCTGACAACTAAACCATTATGGCCTACTCCGCTTTTGTTTCTTCACGCCTGAGTGACAGCCGAAGATCCCGCGCACTCCCTGTTATACCAACAAGCGGCGCGGCGTCAATTCTCGGAAGGGCTATAAGAGGGAGGGCTATTGAAGAGTTTCACTGTATATGTATAAATTATTTCATTGTAATTGTATTTTATGTGTACACAATATTAAGTAATGACTTTTTAAGTTATATTTATATTTATATTCAATACGCTAATATTAGGATTTTAGGTTTTCAAAAAATCTTTTTTCATTAAGTAGTTTACTTTATAACAAGTTAAAAAAGTCTTATTTTCTAATCTAAAGATTTTGAAACTTTTACGAATGTTATTTTTTAACTTCGAGCTTTGCAACTCAATCATAAAAAGAAATAATGACCGCATATGTATACTAATTGTCCGAAGAACAATTATTTTAAGTGATAGAAACTGTAGTTTTAACACGAAGACCAGTCTTATGTTTATAAGAAATCTCAAAAATTTTAAAGTCTAATCTTACACTCTATCATATATTACATATTATCACGGTTTAAGTTTCATAACTCAAGCACATAAAAGCAATAATTAGAATATATTTGTACAAAGTACAAGATCCCTTTTCAAGATAGAAACTATATAGTATTAATACGTAAAACAGCCTTATTTTTTTGATGAAATTTTTTAAACTGTAACAATTTTTAAACTCAGTATCAATTATTCAAGAATATTTTTGCATTTTAAAATCTATAACTCAGTCGCATAAATTAGCTAAAAAAATAGTATAAACTACAAGATTCGTTTTTCAAACGTTATAAACAAACTTTTGTTTTTAATTCTCATAAATTCCCGGAGAGCACATTTATTGAAGAAAATCTCGGTAATATTCCCGTGCTCCCGGACATATTCTCGGTCACATAAACTCTTTAGAACTCTATATGTGGTACGCATGGACTTAGAAAACACGGGACTAGGCATGCCATCCTAACTTGGGCGAGCGGGGTTGAATCCATGGGAGGGGGGACAATTCCATGAGTGGGGAGAGCCGCCATCTTACGATGTGCCATTTGATTATGCGCGCGAACATTTTTGCCGACAAAGTGTACATGAAAATATAAACATGTGGACGCTGCCATGTTTGTCTCGGGACATCAAAAGGTGGCGGACCTCCCCCCTCATTGCATCAGCTCCGCAATGGCATGCCTAGTCCCTTGTTTCCTATGTCCATGGTGGTACGATATTGGTGCTTCATTAAGGGAGGGGGGTAGGGCTTTAGAACAATTTTTTTGACCATATTTTTAAAAAATCTGAATGCGCAATATCTCAAGAATATTGTGTCCAAATTTTATGTAAATCGGAGCAAAACTAACGAAGATACAGCGTTTTAAGCCACCGCGTCTCTTGCTCAATTCGTATACGTATTCGTTGAAAAGGGCAGAATTCAACGCAGATAGGAACAAAAAGCGGCTTTGGATGTTATGAATGACAGCGATTTACTCTGCTACGGACTTAAAATTTGGTACACTAGCTCCTCACATAATTAAACAGGTAATCAGGAAGAGTTTCTTTAAAACAATTATTGTTCATTTTACAATAATAAATTAACCGATTTTTTTTAGCGAAAATCGCTACAATTACAATTTTCACGGCGCAACCATTTTTTTCCAGGCGTCTTGGGAGATTCGATGTCATGTCATTTTTTAATATTTTTTGATAAAAATTGGTTTAAAAATAGTTAGAATGTAGTACTAAAATATACAGTTAAAATTAATACAGTATTATTCACAACTCCAAAAAAAATGCTTAAAAATATGCGTTTTTTCATCTCTAACCCCCCCCCCCACTTCCTTTTTTTCTGTGAATATGAAGTTTCATTATTATGTATTGTATATTATTAGGTTGAATTTATAGGTAAAAATATTGAAAATTGACTGAGTCATGATTTTTTGTGTAAAAAAAGTGATTTTTCACGTTTTTTGTAAGAATTTATTTTTTCTAACGCGCATCAAAAATTTTTTCATCATTATAACCTTCTCTCCGCACTTTTCTATCTGGGGTCGCCCACGACCCCACATGGTGCTTCATGAAATTATTAGATAGGATGGCGCTTTGAGCGTTAATAATAAGGCGATGAAGCAGGCGTCTATTTACCTCCTTCAAAAAACATTCCTTATCTCTTTGAGTAAAGCACTAAAACCTTAAAGGGCTTTTTTATGTTTAAATAATAAATACATACGCACAGTGTCCTTTCCGAATTTCTTTATCTTTCTATAGAAAACAACTCCTTAAATAGAAACGTGGTGCAATGAAAAAAGTCACATGCGTTCGATATCTTTTATTTTGGAAAATTTCATTACCTCTTAATTACAAGGGAAGACGCGTCGCTATGAAAAGCAACAATAGCAATAATTTAAATGTAGAGGCATTTAATTTAATTATACTTAACTAAAAATATATAAGTAACGTAACCATTATTTACTAGAATATCTTTATAATTTAAAATAAGTAGGCACCTTTAAGGATAATTTTATATATAAGCTAATATTTTTTTTAAATAATCCGCAGCACCCAAGAATGGCAAGTTTAGAAATGAAAAATATGATAATTTCTGTTAAAAGTGGAGGTAATACAAATAAAAGTCTAGTTAATATTGCGTTCGAAAATCTTATATGGAGATTGCCATTTCATCCAATTTGACTTAAAAAGTTTTTCCAACGGGTGGGGATTATAACAAGAGCTTTTATTTGCCGCAAAAGCCGAGAAAATTGCAGGAAACAGTAGCCTGTTGATGATACATCGACGATCATGTCTAATTAAGATACACAACCGATACACAACCTGAGAAAACTTTCCTTGATAAATACTATTTACAAAATTGATTTAATCGCTTGCAAAACGTTTCAGGAAGAGCAGATTTATGTTAGCTAAAGAATTTTCTAGAAAATCACATTTAAAAGAAAGTTTTTTCAATCTTGAAAAAGTTTTACTCGGTCTTCCCTCCATATTTATTAGTCCTTGACGTTTCTTCATAATGCAGATTGGCACGAACATTCGCCTTGAAAAGAGACACGAAGAATGCAGATTATAAAGAACTTTTTACAATTTAGAATACTGTTAATTTTTTTTAGAGATTTTCAAACATCGATAATTTTGAAAGTTTAAGATAATTTAATCTCTCTGTCTTTTCGCTTATCTATAAATGTTTTGCAAACAAGTAAGGACGCATCAAATTTTTGAATCACTTGCGTTCGCTACACAGCGTCAAAAATCAATAAGTATTAAAGTTTATTCACTTAAACTAATGTCGCTGTACAAGATTTCATATTATACAGGTTTATCTACAATTTCTACAATTCACTTTAATTATTTTCGACCATTTTCATTGCAGGATAAGAGAATTGACAAAAATTCTTCAGGATGTCATGAAATGAATGGTCATGAAATTCTGGTCCTTTCAAAAAGAAAAGATAAAATACTTATCAATTAATTAGAAAACGTCGATATTGCATTTATTTTTGGCTTGATAGGCTGTCAATATAAATTCGTTCGAAGAATTATTGTTGCAAAATAGAGAGGAGCTGCGATTTTTCCAATTGTTAATCAATTCCGATATCACATTATTCTGACGCATTTTATATAAATAGCGAATTGCACACTAAAGCCTCTTATTTAAAAGAAAATCGCAACTCCTTTTAGTTATTCGAGTAATGATTCGCCGAAATCAAGATTTGTGCGTGTTCGATCATAAATTATTATTATCTTCATGTTCTAAAACTTAAATATAAACTTAAGTTTGCCAATCGACTCAATAAAGTCTTATTCAACAAACATTCTTATTCAACAAAATCTATAAGCTTCTTAGAATCTTGACATGTTTTACGTTTTATAATTATTACCGAACGTTGTTTTCACTCAGAGTTTTCATCTTTTCAGCGAATCACAACTGGCGATAATTCAATTACTCTAAAATAATGCACTTGGCGAATCCCTGAAAAAACTTCCCGTGTTATAACTTATAAAATGATCGGAAACGATCCACCTTTTTGGCAATGTTCGTACCGGAAAAACAAATTTTGCCAAAAAAAAAGAATACTGTCTTTTTCAGAAAATCGATCGAAACAATAAACAGGACAAAAATGGACAAAAAGGTGTTTATGATTATCCACATATGGATGCTTAAGTTTAGGAGAAACTCGCTGCAGAATCTATGATTTTTTGTAAGCGTCTGTGTCTTGAGGGATCAAATATTGCTTTTGAAATCTTGGAACATTTTTCCTCGACAGATTTTCGAATTAATTAGAGATTTCTTTCAGAATCTTCTATAGAATTCTCTCGTCCACTGTATCTTCCAGAATGCACAATAACATTATTAGCTGTAACAAAATCTTCAGGATCATTTTTCAAATTTTCAAAATTTTATCAAATATTTTGAAAATATTCTTGAACTATTTGAAATATTTTCGAATCCTATATTATTTTCCGAAAAATGCATAGAGGGCCAAAATGTTGTGGTACATTCCAGAACATTGTAGTTATCATCAAACTTTTAAAAAATTTAAAGGCACTCATTTTGAAATACTGTAGAAGCATCTGAGCCATTCCTGAATGTTACAAAAGTTTGGAATTTTGAAAATTGTATAAATTATTGCAAAATACAGTAGATTGCTCTGTTACATTCCAAAATATTTAAGAACAGCCATGAATTTATTCAACAAAACTTCAGAAAAATATTCATTGTTGAATATTTGAAAATCCTCTAGAAGATTTGAGTGACTTTAAGAGTGATGTACAAACTAACATCGGGTCGGATTTAGGACATTTCGATTTAAAGATTTGTTAATTTCCAATACCTTATTGCAATTTACTGTAAATTACTGTTTGAACGAAACATTTATCATAATATGTGATAAATGAACCGTTTGAATTTTTAAATTCTAAATTTATTTGGCTATTTCTGGTAAGTTGGCGTACATTACCAGCCATTTTTTGAAATTTTCAAATCGTACTTTCGGATCGGGGTTCAAACGCGAAATCCAACGTTTTTCTTTTTTTTTCAAAAATCATGACCTATTTTGAAGAGTAAAGAATTGGATTCAACTGGAAATCAATTTCATTTTCTAGTATCAGAATTTCGGAGCAAATTATAGATTCGATTAAATGAAAAAATTAAGTGAATCTTTCTTAATGAATTCTATTTTCTATCAGGAAATTTTTAAGAGGCTTCCCTCATGAAGAAAAGTTAGTACCGTTCTCACTTTTTTTTTGCAAAAATTTAGTTATTATACTAATCAATAGTTTAAATAAAAGTAAAATAGCATATAT
>NC_046661.1:52535374-52550878 GCF_010883055.1 Belonocnema kinseyi | reverse complement strand
ATGTTTATTTACATTTATATTTACATACGACGATTAAGTTACAATATTTGTCTCACAATATGATTGAAGAGCGAAATAATTGATTTGTTTTTATTTATAAAATAATTGCGTTTCGAAACAGAGAATAGAACAGAAAACTCAATCTGAAATATAATTACTCCTTTTTTGCCTAGAAAGCTGAAATGAGATTCAATAAAGTAGTTGAGTTTTTGAAAAAGTAGTTTTTTCTGAATATATTACAATAAAAATTCCCTGTACTGATATTAATCGATTTATAAAATCAAGCCTTTTCAATATATCGTGACATAAATAGATTATTTGCTCGATACTTAATGTTTAAACTGATATATCGTTAAAAATCTATACTTCATGCCTAGTATAAAAATGTATACTTATAGAGGTATCGATATTAATCGACTCTTAATACCTCCATAATCAATACTTTATGCCTCTATATCTATCGATATATCGATAAAAATCTACTTAGTTTCATGCAATATATCGAATGCATCGATTTTTAGAAGTATGATTTAAGTAAATTTTTGTCTTGTCTTACAAAATAGCTTTGCATTTGTAATTACCCTAAGATCAGATTTTTTACGTTAAAATAATAAAAAATTAGACCAAGTAACTCGCCAGCCTCTTGATCTCTAACAATCCTGCAGCGAGTTTTTGACTTCTTTTTTTTTTCTTCTTTTAATTATACAAGAAGACTTGAGTGACTAGTAAGCATCACGAAAGTTTGGACTTGTTCTTCCTAAAAGCGGGAAAATGGAGCTTTCTGCGCCTGCGCTTCTGCTCATCGTTATCCGCCGTGGAATTAGAATCGGTGGAAAGTGTCTCGTCGTCGACAGACATAACAGTGGGCAAATCTTTGAGGGACTTTTTCGCCGTGACGAAGCGATAGAGCCTCTCCGAGGTGTCGATGGAGTTCTCGGAAAAGGAGGTTTTGGAAAGGAATGATGAGGTAGGCTTCTCTTCGGTGAAAACCATGTTGGTGTCCTGGCTGAAGGAACGCACCATCGCAGTGGCCTTTTCATTGGAGGACGTGGGACGTTCTTTCGCCGACTCTTCGCTGCTCTCGCCCAGTGTAAAGTGCACCGCCTCCGGCGGCGTCTCTTTACCCGTCTCACTGCTTGATGAATCTGGAGGGATCGACGATTCCTTCCAAGTTATGTTATCCAGCGTACCTGTAGACACAGTCACTACTAATGTATACAAAGCAAAGCAATTTCGGCTACAAATGTCTAGCTAAGCAACGCACAACGAATAGACATTTTCAGGACATCCAATTTTTAACAATTAATTCAATTTTATTTAAGAGCAATTCTAAACAATAATTTTGTGAATAACGGTAACTATAGAAATGCCAATTAAATCTTGCACCGACAAAGCTTATCTAAAGCCAATGTTATTATTTTTTAAGACATCAGAAAATTGATTCAATTTATTTGTGACCTGTACTGATTTTTCATTCATATTCAAAATGAGACTAACAGAGGCTCAGTTGGAGAGATTTCTAGAGATTTTAAAGGATTGCGAAGATTTTCAACAAATTCACAGGATTTCCGAAGAATTCCAACGAATTTCAAGAAACTTTAATGCATATACAAAAATTGAAGGAATTTCATTGGATTTCATAGAACTTTATGGAATTTCAAAGGATTTCAACGTGTTTGGCGAGATTTCAAGAGATTCCAAATAATTTAAAACGATTTCTGTAGATTTCCAGAGATTTCAAGGAGTTTTTACGGAATATCAAAGATTACGAAGATTTTCAAAAATTTCATGGAATCTTAAGAGATTTCAACGGGTTTCGCAAGATGTTTTAGGATTTTTGTGGATTCTAAAGAATGTCATATTTCAAAAAATCGTAAACGATTGGAAAAAATTACATAGGATTTCAAAAATTTTTAGGAATTTTTAAGAGATAGCAACTGCGAACATTTCCAAAGATTTTATGTAATTTTGAGGGACATGAAGGGATTCTAACAAATTTCGAAAGATTTCAAAACATTTTTACTGATTGTAAAATATTTCAAGCGATTTCTTGGGATACCAAAGGATTTTAAAAGATTTAACAGGAGTTTACGGGAATTGTACGTTTTTCAACAATTTCAGAAGTTTTTATAGAATTTCAAAGATTTCAAGCGATTACAAATATTTTTCAAAATGTAAGTGATTAAAATTTAATTCAAAGATTACTAAGGATTTCACAGGATTACATGAGAGGATCACACAAGATTTCACGAATAATTGATCGACCTCTCGAATTTTTCGAAAATAACGAAAAAATAATTAAAGAAATTAAATGATTTGGAAATATTTCGGCAAAATATTCAAGGGAATTAATCAAATACTAAACCATTTTACTTTTACAAACACTTTACATCAATTTAAAAAAATTATTTTAAAAAAATTTGGTGGTTTATTCGAAGATAAATATGAGCACGCAAGAATCAGAAAATTTCTGAATAAGGAAATGAACATTTGTAGTCGTTTCGGACTTGAAAAAAACAAGTACAGAATATTTTGAAGTAATTTTAGGAACTTAAAAAAAACTTTTTATTTTGTTCATGAAAAAAAACGTTCTAAAGTATATAACAAAGTATATTGTGGCTTTTGAGCTTAATAAATTTATCCAAATTGAGCTTTTGAGTTCTAAAGCGACCTTCAACAGTATCGTTTAACATTTGTTTACATGAAAAAAATTATAAGAATTCTATAAAAAGAAGTTCACCGTTTGAAAAAATAATATTGGTCGGTTTTAATTGAGCACCATCAAACAAATTTACGAAACAGTAACCTTTTATCCTAATATAAACATAATTTTTATATCTGATGTTGACATTAAAAATCTTAGACCAAAAATTCTTGTTTAACTAAAAATCTCAAAAATATCCTGAAATTCAGATAAAAAATTATGCCATTTTTTATTTCAATGAAAATGGATTTTTTTCGTTTCTATAAAATAAATAGAAAGATATGGAGTAGAACATTCTAGAAATAAGAAACACTATGGAATTTTCCCCTTAGTGAAAAGTCAAAAGCAGAGTTGCGAAAAAAATTAATAATATCTTCAAGGGTGTAGAAAATTGAAAAAAAGAAGAAATTTTGCAACTTTATTTAATCGAAATTATTTCACTCCAATTGTGAAATCGTCATACGGGGATTAGAAATAAAATCAAACTTTAAAGTATCGAAATAAAAACATTAGGATGAGATTTTTCATATCTTGATTCTATACGGATTTCCCAAAATTTGGGAAACCATTCAATATTAGAGATGAAGTTATATTATAAAAATAAACTATTAAATAAAATTTTTTTTTTCATTTTACACGTTATTTTTCATTAAGATAAATAAAATATTATAATTTAAGTATCACAAGACAATTTGGATAAAACCATGACATCCGTGACCTTATGACGTCAAAATTTTGACCAAAACTCTTGCGCCAAATTTAAGTACTCTGAGAAGGAATTATTTTCATTGAATTAAAAATGATTTATTTTAAGTGATTTAGTGTTAGTTAATAGAAGCGTGCTAAATTAAAAAGCGTGACGCTGGTGTTGGAACAAATCAAATCCCATTTTCTTGGCGCTTCTCGGCTTTATTAATTATGGAGTATAAAACACATACATAATTAATAAAACGCTATAATAAATTTGCACGTAAAACGCATTAAGTAATTTGAAATATAGATATATAAATCACAAGAGATTCCTACTCTCTAATTCCCTAAAAGTTGTACAAAACACAGCAGACTGAAAAATGTTCCTCGAAACAACAATATAAAATTCTTCTAACAGTTCTCAGCAACTAATTTCTAAGCTTAAGTGAAGATCATCTTATGTACATGTGCTCGGCTCAATCGCTGCCTGAATAATATCAATTTCTTAATTATGGCATGGCGGAGTCGTACTTTATTCCGGCTATAAATTATCTCTAAACAGTAAAATTTCTCCAAATCATTGGCAAAGCAAATACCAAAATAAAACAGTTTCTTTACAACAATTGTTCGTTATCTAATTTTGTCGCATTGAGAGCTTTAAATCATTCAATGTCGGAAACTAAATTAAAATACCGTAGGTACTGCCTCTTGACGCTTCTTTCTACAATACACCGCTAATAATATTTAATAAAAACTACCTAACGAAATATATTACAACTTTCAAATCAAGGAATTTTTTCTTTCTTTATAACGTCAAGGCACTGAGTTCTTTGTTTTAAATATTCTCTTCTACGAGAGTTACAAACAAACTTTTTCAACCAAAAAGGTTCTTGATATAAAACACGATTTCCGTCCATTGTAATTGTGTCTTCTGTACATACGTTACAAAAAGTACTTTTATTAATTTTAGGTTCGTCAGAAGAAAATGAGTTTCAACATTTTAAAGAGTTGATTCTCTGTAATTGTGCATTTTTTCTTTGGTAAGTCGAAATCTTGATTAAAATATTCTTTAATTAAATATTCTTCATAAATAATCTTCATTAATTAAGTGTAAATAGAACTAAATTCAATCAGGATTAGAAGAAAAATTAACTAAATTCAACGCGAATCCAACCACATTTTAAACTTAATAAAAAGGAAATTAATTAAATCAATTTGCATGTTTATAAATCTAAGATGAATTCAAGTGAACCAAATTAAATTCAAGTAATTTGATTTTTATTAACTAGGAACTATGGGAAATTGTCAACTTTAGTTTCGGTTTGAAATTTTTGTTATGAAAGCTCATTTACCTAAGTAAAGCAGTTATCTGAATTTTTTGCTGTTTTCGAGAAAATTGACCGTAGCTTATTGGCTTTATATCCGAAAGGTTAAGGGTTCGATTCTCGCTAACTACATTTGTTATTTTTTTTTATTTAATAAAATGTTTATAGAAGATTGAACAAAAAATTTTTCCGCGCCTAGTACACGCGCCTGTCGGATCTCACACTTCGCGCTCGATAAGGAGTTACCTCGCGTTTTGCGCTCGGTTACTTATTCTTTGTACTTATAATGCTTGAATGAAACTTGATCAAAAACATATGTTAGATCCCTGTAATTTGTATACTTTTTCATATTTAATTTTCTGCGTAATTAAGTATAGTATAATTGAATGTTATGCGTCAAATTTTGGACAATTCTAATACTTTCTCAATCAGAAATTGTGAAAATGTAATAAATTATAACAAATGTGTATCTCTTTTATGGGTGCACAACTTTTGCCCATCAATTTTTTTTCGTACCTTTTGTCATTTTTTCACAAATTTTTCATTTTTTTTTAATGTCAATTTTTATTATTAAAACCAAAACTACGTTTCCTATCAAAAAAATTATTCATAACAAATTTTCAGCTCTTTTTTGGCTAAACAACTTTGTTCTTTTTTTTTTTCGTAGCTTGTGCCATTTGTCAAAAAATTTAATGTTTTTATTCTTATTATTGTTTCTTACGAATAGAACAAAAACTACGCATTCTATCAAGGATTGATTATTAACAAATTTGTAGATCTTCATTGGGAACATAATTTTTAGCTGTTCATATTTTTTGATATCTTGCATAGTTTGACAACCAAATAAAAATTTTAATTTTGCATTATTTTTTATATAATCAAAATTTTCAATTTCTCAAGAAAATACAAAAAGTTATTATGATAATTTTGTAGGGCTTTCAAAAATCAGCGTTTTTCTTCTCTTGAATTTTTTTCATATCGTGCGTTTTTTGGCTTAAGATGTTCATTTTTGATTGATTTATTTTTTATTTTTTAAATGCGACAACACATATAATTTTCTTTCTATTCTAATTTAAAAATTAGAGTATTTTCAAAATTTTCAATTTTTTTTTTAAATTATAGAAATGTTTGTCAAAGTTTCTTATCAGCCCACCATTTAAAAAATTAGAGTTTTTTTTTTAATTTTAGACAAGTTTTACATTTTCATTCATGAGAGTGTAATGTAATCGTCCAAATTTTCGATCTCTGGTTTTTAACGGATCTTTACGTTTCTGAATGTTACGTATGTCTGTATGTATGTATCTATGGTTACCTGAATGTTGTAGCCACGCTAACTTTTGAAGAATTTGTCCAATCAAGTCAGCCTTCGATACATTGCTTAAGGTTCTCAAAATGAAGGTTAAGTTCGTTAATCAAATATTTCCAACCAAAATTTAAAAATTTGGAATATTTTCAAAATTTGAAACAAAATTTATTTTCAAATTTAAAAATTGTTTTCAAAGTTTCTTATATATGGGTAGAAGACTTGCAAGTTATCCAAATAAAATTGTCCATTTAAATGAAAATTAAAAAAGTTATATACTTTTGAAAATTTTTAAAATGATCACAAAAAAATATTTTTCTAAAAGATTAGGAAATTTCATTTAAATTCATCATTAGATATCAAATATATTTGGAAACTATGTCAGTTAAATTTTTGTCAAATTTTCTGGTATGCGTCAAAAAGACTTGCAAATTATTCTGATGACATTTTTAAATTCGATAACACTTCGAAAAGTTATATGCTTTTCAACATTTTGAAAATTTCAAAAAATAAGAAAATTTTTTTTTTTTAAAGATTAAGAAATATCAATCCAAATTTCTAATAGATATAAAATATATGTTTTTCGAAACTATTATAATACAATTTCTTAATTAGACAAAAGTTCCAAAAGTTGGATCATTTTGAAAAATATGCAATTCTGGTTTTTTAAGAGATCCATTTTTCAGGATTTTAACAAGATTTACAAATTATCTTTATGAAGTTTTTCAATTGGAAACAAGTTATCGAGCGCGAAGCGCAAGTTTCGTAGTGAGAATGTAATCGTCAAAGCCTTAGGTGTTTTGAGAACCTTTTTTAAAAACAAATCGAAAAAAATTTAAGTTACAATTTATGTCTGTAATACCTCAGAAGTTTAAATTACAGTTTTCGATTTAATTTATAGTATTTACGATGTTTGAAAACATTTAGTTAAAGTTTATGCATTAAACGTAAGAAAACGAGCGCGAAGCGCGAGAGAGTATTTTTTACAGTATTTTTTACAGTGTATGTTTTGAAAATGGCGAAAAATCTAATATGACTGCTTTGGCAAATTAATACTCAGGTAAAGAGCTTTCATTATAAAAATGATGAAGTGAAACTAAAGTTGAATATTTCCAGTATCCCCTTGTAAATATAACTAAAATAAAGTTCAAGCCGAATTTAGGGAATTCAATTGAATTCTGTAAATAAATTCAACTAAATTATAATTCAAATTTGCTAAATTGAACAATTTTATTTTAAATCAAATTCAAGCAAATTGAACCGTAATTGAAGTAAACAATTCTACTTAATTCCAGTGAATTTCAATAAAATTCATGTAAAATCTAGTGAGGTTTGGTCGAATCAATTGTATTCGTCTCAATTAAAATTAAATTCTAGATAATTAAACTAAATTTAAAATTAATTCTACTAAGTTAAAACTGAATAACCAAGAAATTTAGGCTAATTCTAGTGAATTAAATTGAATTCCACTTAAAAAATTGCCTTTTTCAAAGTGAATTCAAAGTGAACAGAACTAAACCCAAATTGAATTCATTTAAATTTAACTTCATTTGAAGTTAATTTATAATCAATTTAACCAGGTCAATTGAATTTACGTAAAGTAAAATAAATTCTGGATAATTATTATGTTAAGAAAAATATCAAGAAATGATATGCCAATGTTCTCTTAAACTTAGATTTAACATTTTTATTTCAGCAATAAAGATTTATTTAAATAAAATTTAGTTTTTAATTTATTTTAACTGTATGTTAGCAATACGTTTTATAATTTGGTGTCATCTCTTCAACATTCAACTTACTGAAGTTAATACTGCTATTGTTTCAATTTTTTTCGTTCTGCACTTTTAGATCATAATAATTTCTATTGCAATTATCCTAAATAAACCTTTTGCACAGCCTCCAAAATACTTTTTTCAATTTCATCCGAAATTACTTTTGCACTTAATGTAACAAACTAAAATCACCCCTTCAAAAATTAAAACTCATATCTTCCAACAACTTTCCTCAATATTTCTACAAGAACTTAGTATAAAACTATCATATTTTATCATATTTTAATTCCATGCGTATAAAAATGAAACGCAATCATTCCTGTTCCGAGACTAACACTATTTTTTAGAAGTTTAGCTATTAAAAAATATATATAAAATCACGACAGCGTCGTTCATATTGGAATCTCGAGTTTCTTGCGTCATTGCATCTTTTTGAAAGCTGCAATTCTTGCAATTCGTTTTCGTAAATTTACGTCTCATCTCCACTGATATTTTTCATTTTTTTTTCTTTGGAATCTTCTTTTCTTTCGATTGAGTCTCTCGACTCATAATTGATTGTGGAACGCAATAAAGCAAACAAGAGAGCATCAATTGAAAATTATTAAAAAAATATCACCACGCAGATCTAACGCATAAAACGGAATCAGTGCAAACAAAGCAGTGGAAAAGTGGAGAGGATCTGCGTGTCAAGAAACGGTGAGTCGAACAAAGATCAGTCAAATTTCGAGTGGTCATGGGTGTCCGAATCCGGCTTACCTGCTGCGCCAGAGACTGATGGAGAGTAGAGCGAACTTGTATCGTCGTCTAGGTCATCTTGGCTACTCAATCGACCTGAAGTCATCAAAAATCGATTTACGGTTTCTATTAAAGAATGCATTATGCTGTTAGAGTTATATAGACAAAATAAAGTGTTAAACTCTTGTTAACGGAAGAGAATGAAGCGTTTATGATGCTGCTAGATTCTTTAAAGAAGAATTAATGTATCGGACATTTATTTTAATCCAGAAGGATCTAATGTTTCCTTGATAATAGTATAACGTACTATAAAATCCAGCAATATTGTGAAATTCCTTGAAATCTTTTCAAATATTTTGAAATTTGGAAATCCTCTAAAATACCGTGATATATGGAAATCTCGTAAAATTGTTTACATAATTTGGAAATCTCTGAAATCCCAAGACGTTCTTTAGAATCTTTTGAAATCTCTTAAAATCTGGTTAAATAATTTAAGTTTAAAATTAATTAAAACCTTTGGAATCATACAAAATGTGTTTAAATCCTAGGTAATTCTTTGTAATACCTTATAAGTTTTCTTAAATCCTTTTAAATCTTGTAAACTTCCTTCAAATCTTTGAAATACTCTGAAACCTTCTCAATCTTGTCAAATTCTTGACAATTTCCTAAAATTTCCATTAAATCCCTTGAAACCTTTCTTCACCCCTTAAATTTTTTTAAATATTATGATTCCCATTAACAAAAAATAGATTTTGGGTCATTTTTAAAATCTTTAAAATCTTCAAATAACCCAATAGTTTTTTAGAATCCCACCAAATATTTTTAGATTCCTTAAATCTGGTTAAATTCTTTAAAATTAATGGAAATATTTGGAAATCCTCTGAAATCCCTTGAAACTTTAAAATCTTAAAATACTTTAAAACGTTTGGAATCGAATAAAATCCTTCAATATCGTAGAAAATTTTTTGTAATCCCTTAACAGCTTTCAAATTCCTTAAAATCTTTGAAAAACTTTTAAAATCTTTGAAATATATTGTAAAACCTTCTCTTAAAATTGGTTTATTTTCATGAATAAACATTAAAGTACTGTGAAATTCGAGGAAACTTCTTAAGATCCTTTAATATCTTTTTAAATCCCTTGAAATTTTTTACATCCTTTGAAATTCTATGAAATACGTTTATTATTGTGAAATTTTTTTAAATCCCTTAAATCGTTTGACATTCCATAAAATTTCCTAAATTCTTATGAAAAAACCTGAAATCGCTTGAAATATTTTGAAAATCTCTTAAGAATCTTGATTTCTTTAATCTCTTTTCAAATCCTTTAAATTTCCTAGGACAAGCTTTTAAATCACATACAACTTTTAAAAATATTTTTACACTCCTTAGATCTTGTGAACTTATTAGGAATATCTTGAAATATTTGGAACTCTAAAAATTCTATGAATTCCAGTGAAGTTTTTAAATCTTAAAATACTTTAAAACCTTTAAAATCCTAAGAAAATTTGTATAACTCTTGAAAAAAATTTTAATCTCTTAAAATCATTGAAACCGTTGAAAATTCTATAAAATCTGTTGCAATGTCTTGAAATATTTTGACAACCTGCAAAATTGCACCAAATTTGTCCAAATCTCTTCAAATTTATTCAAATGCCTGGATATCTTTCAAATCTTTAAAGACAACTGTAAAATTTGTAAAATTTTAAAACGTGAAAGTTTGTTGGAACGGATTTTAGAAAGATTTTTATTGAAGGTGAAATAAGATGATAGCGAAGCAAAGAATAATAAGATGATAAATAGGGATTAGACAAAAAAATTTGTGAACAGCTTTGACACAAACCTCTGAGGCCAAGTCCTCTTCCATTAGGCGCTCCTCTGTACAAAACGTTCTCAAGATAATTGAGTCCATTATTGTTAATTATATTGAATCCACATAAAAGCTCAATTTGTTTCCAACGATGCACGCGTTCTTGTAATTCCGTGGTCACCTCGTTGAGAGCTGTCCTCGCTTCCACGATACTTTTGTCCACCTCATCGATAGACTTTCCATGCGTCGAAACAAACGCACCCACCAAACTGGACCTCTTTTTTCGCAGCTTCTCGCACTATTGGAACAATTTTCAATTACTCAAGATCATAACTCGCTTCCATCTCATGAGATTTTCACAACATTTTACAATTTTGGAATCTAACTTGTACTCTATATGCCTAAAGGGTAGCTACGTCAGTGCCACCAATTTGAAACTATTGTGAATACAATTGAAATTCAATCGAAAAATGTCAAAAAAATTATGTTATAAATAATGCATTTTTTATCTTAATATAATAATAGTGACAGAAATTGATTGACATTCACTACATTTCTCTCATTAATAGTTCTCTAATTATTTCGAGGTACCCAATAGTTCGGGTTCAGATGGCGCTGTTTTCAACATCAAAGAGGTACCCGCAAGGCGTAATTTTTTCATGTTTAAAAGAGAATGAACTCATATATATATATATATATATATATATATATATATATAAACACTTACAGCTTCTCTTGCACTTTGAAGCTGTTTTTCAGCACTGATTTTTTTCTTCGTATAAGCTTTGTTTTCGATCTCATGTGTCATCTGCAGCCAATGCTGCAAACCGACAGGCGGAGACCAACAACGATCTTCGAGTTCACCTTCAGCACGTTGTAATTCCATTTTTAACATCTTTAAATTGAAAGAGGATAAGTTAAATTAAAGGAAAATAACATAGATCCAGTATGTATTAACATCATTTACTAAATTAAACTGCATACGGGTCATTTCCACAGTTTATTAGTTCTTGTGGCGATTCCCGACTTATGATACAAAATATCAATCAATCTATTTGTTGTAGAAAGTTTCCAAGATTTATGAAAAATTGGTTAAATTGATTTAATTTCAGGAATCCTCTTAAATTTTGAAGTTTATTACAAAAATGTGAATTCGTAATTTATTTGCAACCTGACTCACATCATGTGGCCCCCAACAATACCTAATTACGAAACGAAAGTAAGGAACCGTGTTTGTAATTTTGGAATCTCAAGCGTGTCCTGTACTTTCATTCTATGTGTATTTTTTGTATTATTTTTTTTTAGTTTTCTAACCTGAATAGTACTGATTGCTCACATGAAATTACTTTAAATGCTTAAAATGCAAGCGTCATTACTTAAATTTTTAGTGGATATTCAGGTGGTCCCCAAAAGGTTTTTTTAATCGAAAACTATAGATCTTTTCAAAATATAAATGAAATAATTCAGTATTATCCCAATTGTTTTTTATTCATTTGATGTTACGAATAAAAATATTAATTAAAAGATGATCATTTCTCGACTTTTTTGGGAACGTTGGAGTATTGCGTAACGCACTTAGGGCGAGGGAGGAGGGCTGTGCTGTAGTGCAACACCTATATTAAAGTTACATACAGTTAATAGAGAAAAAGCTTTACGTAGTGGGGGGGGGGGGGCAAAAATGTCAGGATAACGCGTAACATAATACTTGAACGCTCTCTTTGCTATTTTTAATTTATATATTATTTCCCATAACTCAGAGTCTCTATCTCTATTTTTGAAATAAATTATATGTAATTAAAAAGAACATCTGGTATTTATGACAAAAAAATGTTTAGAAAAATTCCACGGGATTCATTTATTGAATATACATGAAAAGTACTTAACCTTGAAATTATAAATATTTTCAAGGTACTCTATCTACCACATGATCCTATTAAATCCAATAGTATTTAATTATAATTGAGACTTCGCATTCTATATACCCGCATAAAATTTGCCTGGCCGCTTCAGACCGCTCGAGTTGGCCCCTGATGGCTTGAAAATCAGTTTTCGAAAATTCAACACTTTCACATATCAATTTTTAGAAAATTTCATGACGCATCTTTTTTCTCCCGAAAAAAAATTTGTATCTTTTGTATTTTTTAAACTTCATTTCTCAGACAAGAAAATATACTAAATATGTTCACTTCAACTCAGTACGAAAGACAAAGTTCTTAAGATAATTTGCAATTGAAAATTGATTGATTTTTTTTAATAAAAAAGTTAGCATTTTCTCGGGCAATCAGTGTCAAAATAATGTTAGACAATTTTCAAACGCTTCGTTTATCGAAGGAATTAGGAGTAAGCCCATACTTCAAGTGAAATTAATTTTTATTAGAATATAATGAAGTTTTCTGAAAAGTATTACCTTAATTGAATTATTCGTTAACAAAATGGGATCATTCAAATAGCATTTATCGAGCACGTAAGAGGTGATAACTTTTGGAGCCTCGACCTGTTCGACCACTGCGTCGCGTATTACAGGGTGATTAAAAACATTCAGAAAAATATATCGTACAAAACAATTTTTTGAAGAAAATGATAATTTTCTAGACCAAAAAAAAATCAATTTTCTACTGAAAGGGATGAATTTTGAACTAGAAGTGTTAATTTTCAACAAAAAAGTTAATTGTACACTAACTAAACTTGTTAGTAATTATACCACTAATTAGTTAAAAATTGTTTAGCACGTATTTAGTACTTTTTGCAAAAACAGCATAAGTACAGTTTGTAGAAAGTTTTATAAAGAACATAATGAACCGATGCAAACATTATAGAGATTACATAAAGATTACGGCTAATTTCTGAAGTGAAAATAAAACGGGAAACTTATACCAAATATTATTAAGTAAATAATTATGCCTTAAACTATTCATCCTATACTAAATTTATATTTCTTTTCCAAAATTTGTTAGACTTAGCAATGTGACTACCTTTTTTGATTTCATAAATCAAGTTAAAAATTGAGTGATGTGCCTGACTTTATACTGAAAAATTTCTGAGTATTTGCAATGTATTACTCAATAAAAATTCCTGCTTCCTTTATTTCCAGTAGTTTATAGTACTACGTGCATATAAAATATGTCCTAAATTTTACTTATACAAATTTTTACGAAATAAAAATAATAAAGAAAATAATCTTCAAAATAAAAAGTTTATTTTTTATTCATTTTCATAAGTATTGAAATTTTTATCTTCAAAGCTTTAAAATGAATTGTAGATGTACTTGTTTTCTGTTTACAGTATGTTTTTAATGTACACCTATTTTAAGGACATTGTTTACAAACATAGATATATTCTAGCGTAGCAAATGGCGCGTTGCAACCGGGCTTCGAAATTGTCACCTCTCACGCGCTCGGTCAATGATATTTAAGTATTCCTATTTGCTTAACGAATAATTCAATTCAGGTAATACTTTTTAAAAAACTTCATTATAACCTAATAAATATTTCTTTCACTGGAAGTTTGGGCTTACTAAAAATTTCCTCGATAATATTAAGAACTTTGTCTTTCTGACCGAGTTAAAGTGAGAATATTTAATAAATTTTCTTGTCTAAAAAATTAAGTTTTTTTGAAGTTTTACAGAAACAGTAAAAGATACAACTTTTTCGCTGAGAGAAAAAAGATGCGCCATGAAATTTGCTACAAACTGATATGTTAAAGGCCTGGCAAATTTTATGCGGGGTTATAGAATCCGGAGTCTCAATTTTTACTTCCAAAACACAATTTACATAATCTTGGAAGTCCTAAATTAGGTTAAAATGGCCCATAAACAAAATTAATATATATATATAATGTTTAAAACGATTTAGGTAAAGAAAAAATGTCTTTCATTAAAATCTAAGATATCATATATAAATCTTAAAATATAAGCATCTCACTAAGAACGTCGAATATCAACATAAAATAATAAATAAAATGTAATTTTTTACTAACTTCGATCTCTGCTTTGAGTTGCGAGACTTCGAGATCCGAATACGAAGTATGAAGACCCATTCCTTCATCTTTTAATCGCTTCTCCAAATTTTGTTTTTCTGCTGCTGCACTCTCTTGTTCTACTCTTGCCCTTTCGAGTTCTTTCTAAAAGGTGAAACAAAACTTGCATTGATGATTTTACCCCGTAAAAAGTCTTTCCGCAATTTTTAAAATTTTACTCTTATATTAAAAATACTACATTAAAGATACAAAAAGGACGTAAACGATGAAAAATCTGCCGTTTAAAGAAATTACAATTTTCTAACATTTAGATTAGAAACAATTTCAAAGAAAGATCTTAAGCCTCCCAGTACGATCAGGTCATGAATGTTTCATTGGTTCTGCCGTCTTAAATTCAATCGTCGTACCCAAACTTCAGATAAGTCACCTGTACTTGACAAAATATGAGATAAAATCATAAATGTCGTTATTTAACACATTCATGGAATTTTTTAATTACATAACACACGAAAAAAGGTTAATTTGACTAGGTCAGATCGCGTTTCGTTCCTAACCTCAAAAAAGTGAGAACGAAATACGATATGACTGTCAAACTAATCCCGGATTCGAATTCAGCGAACCCAAAAATGTATCGCAATATTTGTCTCATCTGGCGGACAAGACTTTTTTTAGTGTTCCTGTATTATCAACACATGTATAACGTGCGGAAAGTGGTAAATTCTGGAAAAGTGCGTACATTTAACTTTCCCGTAATGTTGCGCATGCGCTCCTCATTCCAAAATGACATCACTTTTAAGCACGATCAAGTAACGCTAACATTATCATAGATATGATCAGCTGATTCATAAATTATAACATTATTATGTCAATTATTAGCAATTAATTGTATATGTAAGGACCGATAATATTGGGAAAGATCAAGTTCATATAAATAATTGAAATTGAACAATGAGTAATCAAATAAATGAGTATATTCTCGATTGTTGTACAACCTTTGAGTATAACGTGATATTTCTTATACGACTGCTCGGTTCAGGGGCTGTATCCACCAAACGATAGAAAAGTGGATCGAGAAAATCGAAGGTTTAAATCAACAGCATAGATGGAGTGATGCTACGGTAGCTACTTTTATAACCGAACGATTCAAGGGGCTCGCACGCACTTGGTATGAAGGACTGGATTCTATTGCCTTA
>NC_046661.1:52532926-52535274 GCF_010883055.1 Belonocnema kinseyi | reverse complement strand
ACCTATACTTTATGCGCTCTGCAAAATATTTTCATTTCTAGGCTGCATCTAGTATAGTCTAAGTAATACAAAGATGCAAAAGTATTATGCACCTTTCAGTGGATGGAGCCTTCACTTTCCGATAGATTGCTGCCCTCATCACTGCTTATTGCTGACTCCCATAATTTCAATTTCTCGCTAGGAAACACACCGGTATATGGCTTCTGAGTACGCTGAGCACCTTTTATATCGGCAACAACGTATCTGTCATTTTCTAGAACCTCCTTGATTTCATATGGACCTTTGTAATTTGGCAATAATTTTCTACTTTTTCCTTCATTCGAGTCAACTACTCGCTGAATACCCACAGCATCGCTCAACTTGAACACTTTAGGGGGAGCCCGTCACAAATCGTACCTTCTCTTATTCTCCACTTGATTTTCTACAATATTTTCTGCTGCACGCTTGCGCATGTTAGTTCTATTTTGTTTTACCTTCGGTTCTCCGATTTCGTTTAACAACTTTGCCTCGGCTTTTTGTCGTGGTTGATAGCCAAGCAGTAATTCGGAAGGACTTTTGCCAGTGGCTTTATTTATAGTGTTATTTAACCCCCATTTAACTTTGTTTACCTCTCGATCCCAGATTTGCTCGTTCGAAAAACTCGAACTGAGTGCATCGAGGATCGTCCTATTGTAACGTTCTACCTGTCCATTAGCACGTGGAGTAGCTACAGCGGTGAGAACGTGTTTAATCCCTAGATCTCTACAGTAATTCTCAAATCTTTTACTCGTAAAGGCGGTACCTCTAGCGGTGATGATCCGATTCGGATACCCAAAAACGTTAGCTGTTTCATCAAGGAATCTTTCGACGAGTATCGCTTTAGTACTCGCTACCGCATTTAAAAATACAAATTTAGTAAAAGCATCTACTCCCACTATTAGGTAAGCATTACCAGTAGTACTACGCACGAAAGGTCCCAAATGATCGAGATGTACCGTGTGCATTGGTTCTGGTACTTTTTCAATTGGATATAAAAAGCCTGGATTTTTACCTGCAGGCGTTTTGTTATAAAAACAAGGCACGCATGACGAAGTATACCGTTTAACATATCGTTTCATACCCGCAAACCAATAATCACGCTGCATTTTCTCGATTGTCTTTTCGAACCCTCCGTGACCTACTTCGTCTTGGCATAAACGAGTAATTCGTTGCCTTAGCGCGCGCGGTACAGCCCATTTCGCCCCACTTTCTGTCCTACGAAATACTCTCTCGTTCTTAAGTAAATATTCAGCATGTATAGTCTTTTCATCTACGTCTTTAGCTGTGCTTTTTAAAACATTCTTAATGTGCTTTAATCTTTCATCCTGCATTTGAGCCATTAACAACAAGTCGCCATGTTCTATATGGAAAATACCAATCTCTTTTATCTCTTCGGCATTTATTAAATCACTAATAGCGTTGCGACTCAAAGCGTCCACGTGTAACATTTTTGCTCCCGCTCTATACTCGATGACGCAATCGTACTCTTGAAACTGGATCCACCATCGACCTATACGAGGCGCCAAATCGCGCTTTGAAAAGGTTTCCCGCAAAGCGTTACAATCAGTAACAATAACAAACTTAATTCCGATTAAATATATACGAAACCGACACAGGCTACTCACAACAGCGAGTGTTTCGAGTTCGTGCGAGTGATAACGCTGGTCTTCTTTTGTTGTTTGACGGCTAAAATAAGCAATCGGATGTAGTTGATGGTTTTCGTCTCTTCATCTCTTTTATACAGGGCTAATACTGGACGCGATACTAATTTATTCTTAATTTCCTGAAAAGCGTTATTTTGCTCGTCACCCCAACACCATATTTCATTTTTCTTAGTTAGCGTAGTAAGCGGTCGCGCAATTAATGCAAAGTTTTTGAGAAATTTCCGGAAAAAGCTCGCAAGCCCGACGAACTGACGGACCTCGTGTACATTTGACGGCGTTTTAAACTCAGACACGGCTTGAATTTTAGACTGTCCCTGTCGCACACCATTTTTATCGAACTCGTACCCAAGAAATTCTATTTGTGGCATTAAAATTCTACATTTTTCTAATCTGAGCGTAACGCCTACTTCTCGAACACGTTTCAGCCAAAGTATCAGAGCTTTTATAGCTGACTCAAAATCTTCGGCTCCGATTATGTAATCATCGATATAAGCTTCAATTATCATTTGTTCTTTTAATGGTTTTATAATTTTTTGTGTCATGCGAGAGCATACGGCCGATGCATTAGCCAGACCAAACGGTGTGTATAAATATTCAAAATGTCCATCGGGTGTTATAAACGCGGTCTTTTCGACATCTTTTTCTGCAACAGGTATTTGCAAATAT
>NC_046661.1:52500620-52532826 GCF_010883055.1 Belonocnema kinseyi | reverse complement strand
GTATTAGAATAATTTCCGGTATTTGTTGTCTTTGTGTTTAGGATACTACCAAGAATCCAGTTAGACATTCGCGAGGACGCGACCAAGGTCAGGAAGGCCGACATTAAGTTCCGTAACGCAAACTCAAGGCAGATGACGCCACCTCTACTGGCGCCAAAGGATGCACGCTTTTTTATCAATCCATATTAATATTTTTTCTTTTTCCTACTACATATATTTCTTATATTTTTTATTATTTATAATATCTATTTATAAGTGATCTTGTTTTCTTCATATATTATTCATTATCTCAAAAATACTCACACGACGCAACACGTGATTGTAACTGTGGCAAACGAAAACACGACACGCAACCGAGTCAAGGTTACAGAATAGAATCAGAAACGACACAACAAATTGACAATAAAAACCAGTCATGTGCGGCGAAGCATACATTAAAAAAGAAAGACAACAGAATCCGTGAAAAAAGCGATAGTTCATAGATAAAAAAATCTGCCCGCTGCGCGGGCACATTGTGTTCGAACGCTGAGCACTCGGTCTTTACATTTCTCCCACATTCGTGCACAGAGCTTTCAAAATTAAAGATCAATGAATCGACTCGATTTTGCCCAAAATGTCAAATTTTCTACATTATGCTCAACACTTTTATATGAAATATGATACATTTTTATGCACCTCTGTCTGGGATTGGGTATTTATATTTTTCAAAAAAAAGGACAAATTGTATTTATCGTGATTACTTTAATATTTGTTTCTTATTTTGTATTAAATTTTATTCTTAGCTGCGCTGAAACATGTATCATTTTAATAAATTTCTATCATTACAATTCATAAGTTGCATGGAAATTGAAACAGTCTTATTCTTATTACATGTTTTTTTTTATTTTTAATCTTATTTCTTACGATTTTTCTTACGTTTTTCCACCCTTGACTTTTACTCCTATCGCGCTTTTTTTCTGCAAATGTTCATTTTCGTTTGGTTTTTTTTTTCAGAAAATGTTATAAATTTGTTAATTCTTATTTTATAAAAAAAAACTAATGGGTATAAATAGTTCGTATTTTGATCTACCATAAATAGGTGTCGAAAAACATTTCAAATATTAAAAAAAAGTGGTCTCCAAAATTTTCAACATGCTCTGACTTTTAAAAATTTCTTTTAAAAAAAGCTGTTTGGTGAACTCGCCCTTTCTTTTCATAGCCTTAAAAAGTGTGCCAAAGGGGAATCCAATCGAATAATTTCTTTCAAAAGTTACCGTGTTTACGTACTACAACGAAACAACAACACCGACAGACAGACACCGACGTAAAAACTATTTTTTCTGGCTCAGGGGGTTTCAAAACGTCGAAATTTGATGAAATCGGCGAAACACATTTTTCACTTAAAACCAATAACTTCTCATTAGGATGAGAACGTAAAAAAATGGGAATAACCGACGAAAAGAACGCCACTTACACTAACGAAAAATTCGGATTTAGATTCCTAGCTACTCTATTCTGAAACCTTATCAGGTTTCCAGCTAACTTGATTGTTTCTTATTTTTTACGTATCCATATATTATTTACGCTCCTTTCCTAGCTAACTTGATTGTTTCTTATGTTTTACGTATCCATATATTATTTACGCTCCTTTCCACGCTTGTATTCCTATCGTCGATCTCTTTATCAGTCTTTCTCTGAAAATCTTCCAATACATCCGTATTTTTCAGTTGATCTAAATTCGATCTTCCTATATTTTCTCTCTTTTTAACTTTTACATTTTAAGATGGTATTAGGCTTTCTACTTCACAGTATGCTTTACTTTAGATACTTCAAATAAATACCTGAAGATCCTCGAGGGCGATTTCAGCCTTGTGCAAACTTTCCATGTCCTTCATCATTCTATAAAGATGTTTCTGCGAGTTCTTTTTCTGCTGATAGGCGTACCAACAACCGATCAGTGCGCCAAACAGAAGAGTTATCAGCACCAAATCTTTGATGCTGTGACCAGTGTCTGTCGAATAAATGATTAAATTAGTCAAACCGAATTATATTTCCTCCAATCTAGAAAAAAAAACTTTTGGACCCCGAAGAAATTATCTAGTAACTCATTCGGATAATATTTTGCTGTACCTTTTGGAGGGCCAAAAAGAACTACATCCATCGCCTTAAGGGCGAGTTTTTGCTTATGAATTGGGTCCTTGATTCCTAAAATATTGCTAAGATAGTGCATGTTGTTCACAGCCAATCTGGATAGAAAATGAATGATTAGAATAGAAAATTTTCTCCGCCTACAAATAAAAATGTCTTGATTTAATAAAATTACCTGGGAAGAGCCGCACCCGTTACTCGATGCTGAATAAAATTAGGAACATATTGAGGAAGCTCGACATTACTTGTCAGCCATTCGGAGGTTTGCTCAATCGTCCAGTTATGGACCTTTAATCCAGATAGAAAAATAAATTATATTAAAAATCTGAACTTATTTTAAATTTCAATAACAAAATTAAATTCTAACATGAATATAATTATTATTCGAATAATGAAATAATATTAACTAATTTAGATTTATTTGATTCATAATGGAAATGAATTGCATTTTAATATTGTAAAATTAACAAATCATGAATAAATTAATAAAAACATACGCTTCATATTAAAATAGATTGAAAACATTTGACAGCTTAAAGAAATTAAAATTCAAAAACTGTAATTTACAAGCATAGAAAAAAGAAAGACTACCCTAAAACTGTTTCCAAACCAATTTTATAAATTAATACCTCTGATCTGAGCC
Organism: Belonocnema kinseyi; assembly: GCF_010883055.1. Classification (NCBI taxonomy): domain Eukaryota; kingdom Metazoa; phylum Arthropoda; class Insecta; order Hymenoptera; family Cynipidae; genus Belonocnema; species Belonocnema kinseyi. The sequence goes on along the minus strand of NC_046661.1, from coordinate 52,530,056 downwards.
ACGCTTCCCACAATTCACGAACGCTAATTTGCATGTCATCATTGTGATGAAAGGCCCTTTGCCTTCGTTCGTAACCAGCTTCATATTGTAGTTCTTCTCTTAAGAACTGTAAAAAAATTAAGGCTAAGATTAAAGTAGATTGATTTCAGAAATGTAGGAAAACGAGTTGAATATCAAACTAAAGCCTAATTTCGAATGTTGAAATTGTGAAAACATTTCGAATTATTTAATTTTAAAAGGTTTCAGCCTTCAATTATTTACATTTGAATGCTTTATACAAAACTGATTATTTTCAAACGCTTACACTGCCCAACATGGATTTTAACACTTGATTCATAATAGCCGATTTTGATAGGTTTTTTTTTTCCAGCAGAAACTGAATCCGAAGAATAAAGTAGAGAATTGGGTCTTGTTTTATCGAGAAAATCGGGATCAAATGTCCCCAAAAACGTGTTTTTCGCCATTTTTGAGGACGTGTAAAAACGTAAAGTAAGCTAATTGACCCTTTTAAGAGGTATCAAATGAAAGCTTAGTTCTTGCCCTTTCGAAGTAAAACCCAAAAAACCTTAAAATGGTCAGACACAGTCTTTGTAAATGTGCGCGCATAAATTGCACTACACGCTTCCCCCTTGGCCATATTCCATACTTTACTTCATTCTTTCTCTTCCTGAAACAAACTATCTTTGTTTTCGCCACATTCATTGTCAGGCCTTTCCCTCTTACTTATTCTTCAAATTCTTTCATTATAGAAAGTTCATTCCACTTTCATTCTCTGCCAGAAGCACCACATCGTCCGCGTACGCACGAACATATTCTCTTATTCCCTACAACTGTACCCCCTTTTCTTTTCTTTTCCATTTTCTCTTTTAGGTGTGCTAACAATATACTAAATAACAACGGACTTAGCGGACATTCTTACCTGAGACCCCTTCCTGTCCAAAAACTATTCTTCTTTCTGTTCCCCTATCCTCACCCTTGTCTCGTCTACGTAAAGACCGCTTTCATCCTGTAAATGAACTCTTTGTCCACCTTCCGTTCTTTCATTGCCCTCCACAGAACTTTCCTATTCACCGAGTCGAAAGCTGCTTTAAAGTTCACGAAAAGAGTGAACAGTTTTAATTTTTTCTGTTCCAGGTTCCTGTTGATTAGTTAATTCAAAACAAAAATATTATCCACTGTTCCCATCATTTTCCTAAATTCTGTTTGATTATGTGGAATAATTTCTTCTTCTTCTACCTGTTCTTCTAATCTCTTCCTGATCACCTCCGCATATATTTTATGAGTTTTATGAGATATCATGAGACACCAAACCTGTTCTCTAATCCATCGACCATCCTTCCCCTCTCCATACCCTATTATATACTCCCCAAATTTCTTCTCTAAAATTTCTTTCGCCAAATTTCAACGCTTCATTCTCCATCCCATCATCTTCTGTCGCCTTGCTCCTCTTTAACTTCTCAATTGCTTGATTAACCTTCTCTCTAGTCACCTCATTCTCACCTTCCATTTCTCCCTCTTTGACCTTTCTACCTTCCCCCTCACCTTGTTATCCACCCCTCCTACTAATTTCTTAAAATATAACGTCCGTTCATCCACACTTATCTCTTCACTGTTCCCTTTCCATCCATTCATTTCTCTATTAATCACCTCCTATTCTCTTCCTTCCTTTATTCCATGTACCTCGCCTTCTCCTCCTGTCGTTTTACATGAAGCAATTTCTCGTGTTCCCCTTTTCTTTGATTATACTCCTTTCTGTCTATCTCTACTCTTCTCCAAATCTTTAACGATAACTTCATACGCTCTTTACCCTCTACACATTCCACATACCACCAACCTCTCTTCCTCACTTGGCCTAATTTCTTTAACTACCTTCTCTAGCCGTCCCCTCATCTTACACAACATTTTATCCAAGCCTCCTCCATCTTCGATCACCGCATTCTCTAGAAGTTATTCTCCTAATTTACTTCTAATTCGACGTTCAATTTTCTCAATTTGAATGAAATAATTTAATCCTATTACCGGTTATTATTGTTCAAAATAAAACAAAAAATCTTCCGCTGCACAGACACATTCTCATCGCGCAGGGCTCGCAAGCATAAGCGCGCCTACGGTGCCCGACTTCTGAATCTCGCGTTTCACGCTCGATAATGTATTTGCTGCGCACTCTGTCTTTCTACTTCACCCACGTTTGTGCACATACCTTTTAAAATTAAAGGTCAAAGCATCAACAACTGCAATTTAGTGATTGTGAATCCTCTTTTGTTGAATCTAATTCGGTTTTGAGGATCACGTATTTCGTGCTTCGCACTCGATATTGTCAAAAATGTGAACTTTTCTACATTATGTTCAACACTATCATATAAAATGTATATTACATTTATTTATCTACCTCGGCCTGGGATTACTAATTCAGATATTAAAAAATGAAGTACAAATTTTATTTATCATGATTACTTTAATATTTGTTGCTTATTTTGCACACAATTTTATTCTCAGCTACCCTAAAAAATGTATCACTTTAATAAATTAATAATATTATTATTGTACCAATAAGCCATTTCCCTTAAGGGTTAGGCGTGAGTTAATCGGTAAGGAAGGGAGTAACGTGGGGGTGGGGGTATTGAGTTTTAGATTGATCTAAAGCTCCCGTGTTATTTGAGTAATTAATACGTTTGTTCCGCCACACTGCTCCGACCCAGGTTGCTGATCAAGCTCTCTAGCTATCACCTCGAGTGAAGTGCCTCACAAAGCCGTCTTGTGAGGTTCTTCATTCGGGCCCATTAGTACCCAAGGTATTTTGTTTCAGACACCATTCAGTCCACTGCCATTCTTTTTATAAACTATTTGTCGCCACGCTTGTCCGTCCTGGCGTCCTTCACGTCCATGCATTTTCTCATGCAAGCTCTTGTGCTTCTATGGCTTCTTATGGATCTTCGAAGTAGGGTCTCATTTAGACATTCCAGCCTTCTTTCCGGGGTCTGCCTCTGGGCACTCTGTCATTTACTTGAACTTGATATAGTACACTTGTTTTGTTAATCGTTCATACAATTCATAATATGCATTTGTATTGAAACAGATGTACTTTCATTCTCTTATTTTTATAATCAAAACTAGTTTTTTTTTTCGTTGCTTGATCGTTCATCCAATCATTTGTTTTTGTTTTTAATTTTTTTTTACGAATAAAACAAAAACCACGTGTCCTATCAAAGAGTGAATAACAAAAAATTTGTAGATCTTTTTGGATGCACAATTTTTGTCGATTCATCTTTTATCTTATCTTGCATAGTTTAACCTTCAAATCGAATTTTTTAATTATTTTTTATGTATCAAAATTAGAATTTTCGATTTTCCAGACAAATAAAAAAGGTTCATTTTCGTTTTTTCTTTGGAATTTTGTATATGCTATAACTCCGGTATTTTTGTATTAGAAAAAGTCATTAGAATAAATTTTTCGTCTTTTTGAGCGCTACTAATTAGTGTTGCCACCGAGCGAGAAATCCCGAGGAACGAGACGAGACGGCACGAGACATACCTACTTGCCTTGGTATTTCTCGTCTCGTTTTGCCTCGTCTCATTCTTCCTCGTCTCGTTGTGTCCTCCCTCGTTTCTCGCCTCGGTTTTTCCGAGGAATGCGACAGATATGCACTAGCAGAGAGAACAGCTCGCGGAAGCATTCGAAGCATTCTTTTGCCACCCTGACGCGCTAATGCTAATTAGCGTTCTTTAATGTATACTTGAAGTCAAAATATAATTATGTATTATATATTTTTGGCCATTACTGATTAATTTGATATCAAACACGACCATGTTTTGACTTTTTCAAAGATTAAACTTCACTCTATTAGTATGCTATGTTTTTAATATATTCTACCAATTATAACAGAATATATGAAACAGAAAGTTGAAAAGATATGCATATTTTTAAGGGCATGTGATACTTACAGTTTCCCCGGCTTTTTCTCCACAAAAATGAAAAATTTTAAGAACTGAATTCGGAGATGCTATAGAATATCATGACGGACGTCCCCAGACTCTTTTTTGAGGGGTAATAACAAAAAAATTTATTGTGCTAAATAAAAATTTTATGCATATGCATTATTTTGAGGTTACATTGTTTTTCATCTCTGCCTTTCCGATAATCTGGAAATTATTTATGAAATAAATTTTTTTATTGCCTACAAACAAGGTCAGTTCCGGGAGATTAGTTACTATGTTTATTTGTAAGTGCAAAGTTTTCGGCCAAAAATATTTTGTAGTTTGGAAGTAACGCTCGGATGAATTGTTACACACATAACCTCGAAATATACACACACGTTATTAGCAATATCAAAAAATTTTATAAAAAAACACAAGAAAAGTGTGTGGGGGCGTCCGTTAGCATGATCGCTATCATTTCTCAGATTTTGAAGGCAAGATATTTCTTATCCTAGGAAAAAAGCCGGGAGAATCTAACACTGAAAAAATCGATACTAATTCCCAAGCGCTATGCACATTAATCACATTTTGATAAATTAAAACTTTTTTGAATTAATCCACAAAAAAAGTGTGTGGGGACGTCCGTTAGCATGTTCGTTATCATTTCCGAAATTTTTAAGACAAAATATTTATTATTCTAGAAAAAAAGCCGGGGGAACCTAAAACTGGTAAAATCGACAATTTTTTAAGTATCACATGCTCAAGTCCTTTGTAGTTTAAAGAATTTAACACTAATTCAATCTTTTATATTTTAAATTAGAATTTAAACATTTTGTGGCGTCTAATTTTAATGTATAATAAGTACTACGTAACAAATAAGCCAGTAATAATACTCATATAAACTCATATGATGATAACACAGTAAGTTTTATAATTCACCCCTACGAAATTCATGTATGTATATATTTGTATATTCATGTATGAAGATGAAATATTTTATAAATCGGAAACGCCTTAGCTCAGGACAAAAGACCCTTCGTTATAGGCCATTGTATTCCCGAGACGTTGAAACAAGAGAAAATTTCTTTAATATACCAGTACATTTTTTGATTTATAAAACATGAAAATATTTCAAATCTTTGAGCAATCCTTTAAATAGATTAAAACCTATACATTTCTTGAAATCTTTTAAAGCGTTTAAATTATATATGTTAGATTTTGAAATTTATATGAAACATTTTTTAATGTTTTTAAATTGTAGAAAAATTGAATTCTTTGTGAATTTTTTAGATACATTTAAAAATCATTGTGAATTTCTTGAAATCTTTCAAATCTTTCTATGATAGATCTTGAAATTTATGTAAAATCGTTTTAATATTTTAAAATTATAGCAAAATTCAATTTTTTGTGTGACTTTTAGAGATATTTCCAAAACCTGATCAATTCTTTGAAAAAGTTATGGTCTCATTATGGTGACTAATAAACAAAAACAACATTCATGATTTTTCCAAAATTCTGCGATTAAACTTTTTTTTATTTTATTCCGACTCACCTGTATACTTCAGATATGAACGTTATAAGGGTCCCCAAAGGAAAATTGTCAGTGATAATGCGTTTCCGAATTAAAACATTTTTACATTCTCATCAGAGAAGGTATTAGATTTGTGTAAAATTTGACTGCCCCAGTTTTTGTCAAATGTCCACATTTAGAGGCCCCCTGAATCTGAAAAACAAGTTTTTACGAATGTGTCTGTCTTTATGTCTGTTTGTATGTCTGTATGTCTGTCTGTGAAAACGATAACTTTTGAAAAAATTAATCTATTAGATTGCCCTGAGATACACTTGTTTAGTGTCCTAAATTAAAAGTCAAGTTCGTTAGCTAGCCATTTTGGATAAAAATTTAAAAAGTGGGCACATTTTGAGTATTTTTGAGACCACTTTGTTCAAAATTAAAAAATTCTTTGTAAGGTTATTCACAGTATTCAAAAAGACGAACAATTCATCCTAATGACTTTTTTCAAAAAATCAAAAATTACCAGAGTTATAGCATTTACAAAGTTCCAAAAAACACACGAAAATGCAAATTTTATGCCAAATAGCGCACGATATGAAAAAAGTCAAGAAAAGAAAAATGTTGCTTTTTGAATGCCCTACGAGATTATCATAAGAACTTTTTGAATTTTCTTGAAAAATCAAAAATTTAAATTTTGACAGCATACAAAATAATGAAAAATCCAAAGATTACATTTTTCGACCAAACTGTACAAAATACGGTAAAAGACGAGTACACCAAAATTTTGCATTTAAGAAAGATCTACAAATTTGTCTATTGTACACTCTTTTAGTCTCCTAAACTAAAGGCCAAGTACGTTAGTCAGCCATTACGGATAAAAATTTAAAAAGTGAGCACTTTTTGAATATTTTTGAGACCATTTTTTCCAAATTCAAGAATTCTCTGTACGGTTATTCATAGTATTTGAAAAGACGAACAATTTATCTAATGAATTTTTTCATCAAATAAAAAATTATTAGAGTTGTAGCATTTACAAAATTCCAAAAAACACACGAAAATGAACCTTTTAAGACAATTAACGGGCGATATTATATACATGAATATACAAATATACATATATGAATATGCAAATAAAGATACATGAATTTCAAGGAGTGAATTATAACATCGACTGTTAGTTACACACTTACGACTTACGACTGTGCAAGTAGTTACGCACATTCGAATTTATAAATGTCCTAACAAACATACTTGAAACTGTACTTCAAAAAATTAAAAATTAAATTAGTAGTAAATTCTTTAAACTCTACATGACTTGAAAATATACCTATATTTTTACCTTCATATATTCTATTCTTATAATTGGCAGAATAGATTTTTTATTGGAAAAAATGATATATTGATACAGTAAAGTTAAATCTGTGAAATGATAAAAAAATAGTCGTGTTTAATATTAAATTAATCAGCAATGGACAAAAAAATATAATTTTTAATCATATTTGTACTTAAACTATTTATCAAAGCACGCGAATTAGTATTAGCGCGACATAATGGCAAAACAATGCTCCTGCGCCCCGTCCGCTCCACCAGCGCACATCTATTCCATTCCTCGGAAAAACCGAGGCGCGACCGCGTAAGGACGAGACGGGACGAGGAAGAAATTGACAAGACAAACCGAGGAATGGGCTCAGGAAAATGAGACGGAACCGAGGAATGAACGAGACGAAAGCGAGCCAGGCTCGATATTTCTCGTTTCGGACGGCATCACTACTACTAATATACATACACAGAATTTTTAAATCATAAAAAAATGGACTCAAAAATTTAAAAAAAGGACTAACTTTTTAATTTTCATTCGAAATGGCTGGTTAACGAACTTGAACTTAAATTCAAAACACTTTAACAGTATACCAAAGGTCAATCCAATCTGCTAATTCTTTCAAAAGTTATCGTGCTAACAAACTAAAAATCTACAGTCACATTACCACATTTGCGAAAATTTGGTTTTCAGGTTAACAGGGTCTCAAAACGCGGACATTAAAAAAACGGGGGGGGGGGGGGGGGGTCAAAATTTACAAAAATATACCTTCTCTAATGGAATGTAATAAAACAAAATACTTACATCATCCGATTCTGAAAGATCGACATTTCCATTGGCATCGTCGTCTAGTTGACTGTGGAGAGACTTGATAGCTTCTAAGCCTAGTCGATCATTTGACGCCATAGTTAGGCACGCGAGGTCATCATTACAAGCTTCCGTACCTAGAAAAATTGAAATTTTTTAGAAAAACAAATTCAGAATATGTAAACTAATTTTCCAAAATTATCTGACTCATCTTAGAACGAACATTTGAATGTAATACATACGCAGAAAGATGTTTAATTACTTTAAAATATAATAAATGAAATTAAGAAATAAACAAGAATTTAAATAGACTTTCTACACAAGCATGTAAAATTATTTTTTTTCTTCAAATTATATGTAAATCATATTTAAAATAAAATTGATGCGGGAAGAGAAATTATATGTCTACTCGCAAAATAAATGTACTTTGACCATTCATTACTTTCTCCAGCTTTGCTTTACTTTACCCATGAACAAGTTGAAAGTTGATGTCATCATGAATGAATAGTAGCAGGAAAATTTTTAGTATTATATATTCGAAAGGTGAAGTTGTGAAGAAAAGGTGACATTGCCAAATATGTGCGTGACTGAAGCTTACAAAAAAAGAAGGATAGTTAATTAAAGGACTAGAATTAAATAACACTAACAGACAGGTTCAGTGCAAAATGTAAGAATTTTTTCCACATGATCTTTTGCAAGAGATAGAACATTTGCTGAAAATATTTTTGAGATACATTTTATTTCAAGATCAAGTAAATTTAAATCTTTTACATTTTAAAGTTTTTAATAAAACAATAGATATCTCAAAGCGATCAAGTTTATAATAAAAATCCTTAATTACATATGCCATAACTTACAATGAACTATTTTGCCGTAACTTGTAATTGTCCCTAATCTAATTGTTTTCATTGTTATTTATTATAATTTTTATTTAGACCGTAGTTACGGGTACCGAAAGTTCAGTCAAAGTAGCTTCAATTTTTCAGTACAAATAGAGCTGGAGAACAGGCTATTTATACCAGAATTTTGGGACAAATACCCAGATTTTTTCTATGAGTGTAGATACTTTCTTTTATTTAATCAACTTTTTATTTGCAATCATCGCAGAAATCAAAGTTATGACAAAAGGCAATCCGCAAAGAATAAAAATTATAAAGTTAAATGACAATTAGGACAAACAATAGTTAAAGCAATTAACGATATTCATAAATAAAAATTATGGAAAATATCGTTTCGAAGAAATAGAGATATGTCAAAGAGAAATTTGGATAAACAAAAATTATAGACAAATTTTATTTTGGCCATTTTCATGTGTCACATAAATAAAAATTACGGCAAATGGCAATACGCAAAACTAAAATTGAGATAAAATTTAAATTACGGAAAATAAAAATGATGGCAAATATCGTCTCGGACAAATGTAAATTGTAGCAAGTGGAATTTGGGTAATTACTGTCAACAGCGGGCAATTATTTTTATTACTAACCATTATAAAAAATATAACTTAAAGTATGAAGAAAATTAAAAATGGATTATTTTACAAGAAAACTATTATCTACCAACCTTGTTTGGAACTGCCTAATCGTTTAATATTACTAAAAATAAAACTTAAACAGCTTTCAATAATAATTAATCTATTGCAATACATAAACTCGATACAAAGAATCAACATTATAGCATTTTCAATTAGAACAATGTTTTTTTTGTATTGCTTACAAATAAAAGTAATTTCTAGCTAATACTAAGGGTTTTCCTGGTAGGTATGTAGATTATACCTAAGCATAAATACTAATTATTGATAAAAACTAAAGTTTGGCATTAAGAAAGGAATCCAAAAGATTGGCAATACCAATATTTGTTATTTCTTTACGGTAAAACGAAAAAAATTGCTTTATTACAAAGAATAGGATATTAATAAATTAATAACAAAAAGTGAAATTCAATTTACATGATGACCCTCCTTATCCAGAGAAAATAGTTTTCATAAAATGTGCATTATATTGATTATATAATTGTCAATGGAGCTTCTCACTTCAAACTTCAACCCACTAAATTCGGCAATTAATTAATTAATTCACTCCACATCACAAATAAAATCTCTAAGCTCATATTAAATATCCTTTATAAAGCATTTACGAATTTACGAACAAACATTAAATGAAAATATTGCAGTAAAATTTTTCAGGATCTTTACCTTCGAAACTTTTTCGACGCTTCTTTTCGAATTTTTCATTCTGTTCTGAAAAAAAGAATGATGCTTGACATTATATGCTACTGATACAGTACATTTTATCTGATGATTATATAAACATCCTGGTCGATAGTATTTCTTATTAATATAATAATTATCATACATTTTTTACATAAACTGGATGCCGACAAATTTACTACACTTTACTGCCATTTAGAGGATGAAAATGCTAAATTTAATTTTAACTGTTAGAAATAGTTTGAAATGCTAACAAATTAATTTTTTTTTAAGTTGCACAATGATTTATAACAAAAAATTTAATTATTTTAGTGTTAATAAAAGCGATCGTTTTCTAATATTTTGTTTAAATCGCAACTTTTGATTATAATAATCTAAGAATCGCAGATTTGGTAAAATCTTTATTTTGGATAAGAAAGAAACATTTTATCCTAAAGTGCTAATAAATTTTTTTACTTTAAATCGTATGTCCTACATGAAAACACTTTTAAAAATATAATATTTAAAATGACACCGGAAAAATGATAATTCTTCAATTTTATATTAATGTTAATTTGAATTTGAGCAAACTAAAATTGCGCGATAGCTAGATTTTTTTATATCAAGAAACTAAAATTTATATTTTATTTTCAAATTAATTTTATTTTGATTTAATTAAAAATTTTACTGGAAAAAATATGGAAAACGTTCAAAAACTTAAAAATAAAGTAACGAAAATGAAAACTCAGGTAAAAAGTGAATTTCATTAATGGACATTAAAAAATGCTTAAGAAATAGAGGTGGTAATGTACAGTTCGTGATTATAAATTGCAAATCAAATTTGAATTAAAAAAAAAAAGATTTTTGAGTTTAGATTATGCAGAGCCATGGTTATAGGAATAGGATGGGACATGTCACGACATGACTAGACATGGCGTAGTGGATGCAAAATAACAAGCGGGGCGGTCTACCATCTTGGATTGCTAAACCGGTATTGCGAGAGAAAGAGCAGAGTGTTTTCCTTCTCTCACCTAATCCCCTTGTTTTTGCATACCAACATGGTCTACTCCCCCTTGTAACTTATGATCAATTCCGCTTCGAAATAAGGAAGCATGTGACTAGGGAACGTTCATAAACTACGTTACCGGGGGGGGGGGGGTCCGTCGAAACCTACGGTTAGTAACAGGGGGAGGGGGGCAGTGTGGATGCAACGTTACCAAACATTATCTTAACGTTATGAGCCAAGATAGCGTTTTATTAGCACGTTCCCCGATGAGAAATTTAAACGAAGTTATTGAATTTTCCGACAGAGGGCCCTTTAACGATATGGTATTTTTATCTCCGTTTCTCGACTGTGTTAATATTTCGTTGTCCTCGGCAGGCTGTGTTCACTCAATGCTTTAGAAGTGCAGACCGATAATCGACGGTGGTGCCATCAAACGAGCCCGCAGGTTTTTAAGATAAGATAATAGATGCTTGAGGTTATATACAGATGATTTGTAGATAATGTAATTAAAAAACCAGTAGAAAAACAAATAAGAATACATAAATAATTACCGAAATAATTATTTATATATTTCTGCCTATTTTTCTATTGCTTTTTCATAAAAACATGTTCTAAGGAAAAAATAAAGATGATGGAAGTATGTTTGAATCAAACTTTGGCCCCTGAGCAACGTGTAGCGGGGGAAAGTACTACAGAGCCATCTAACGAGCCCGCAAAACAGGATCAAAGTATGTGTCTTAACGGTTGCCTATATTAGTGACCACAGCCTGGTCCTCGGTGAATGGATGATCAAAACCATCAAAACGAACAAGTCCATTCCGGCCGGCGAGAATCACTTTCTTATTTTCATTTTTCTTGATTAATTATCGAACTACACGGACACGTAGGCATATATTGTCAAATGAACTTGCCGGAAGCGCAAACTAACGCAGAATAAACGTAAAATCCATGTTTAGCAAATGTCTACGTATTTGGGCGCAGATCATGATTCAACAAAGCATGATCCTGCCAGGCGCTAGTAAAAAAAAGTCAACCAATCAGATTCGGCACCCCAGGGCACCCGACCTTCCTGACATCTTGGATCGAGTGCGGCAGTTGGCTTCCCCTTCCATTCGCGCCAATGCAGTGAGTATGGTGGGGGGCGTCGGTACACTCTAAGTCACTCCAAGTCGAACGTATTTGAGCATGGAATTGGCGGGACCATGGTTTGTTGGATCATGCCTCACAACCATGCGCGTGCATCTGCATGATTATCCACAGAACCATGCGCGCGCAATCGAGCAGAACTATCAGAAGTGTTTGAATAGGCAACACAATCAAGCCTTGAGTCCATGCACCAGAACGGCCGGATCTCGGAATGGCCGGAATGAGATGTTGACCAATCAGAAACGTTCCGCGGAAATAGTGTCATTCTCGCGCCGAACTGAGCCGAACTCAGCCATGAACCAGAATGACCGTTACGCGTAAAGACCGGAACACCAATCACAGAACACCTTTGACAAGAAGGTAATTCTTCATCTTGCCGAAGATGCTCTGTGATTGGTATTCCAGTCATTCCGGGTTGCGGTCATTCCGGTTCATGTGTTTAATAACTTTGGAAATGAACGGAACGCCTTTTGGCACGAACTTAAAAATTTCGAACACTTCGGCTGAGTTCGGCGTGAGAATGACACTGTTTCCGCGGAACGTTTCTGATTGGTCAACGCCTCATTCCAGCCATTCCAAGATCCGGTCATTCTGGTTCATGGACTGGAGGCCTCAGCTGTAATAATCTTTTTGCGATTAAGAATCGTGTAAAGTTTGAAATTTGATAAGATTGTACATTATTACAAATAGATGAAATAGAAGCAATGGAAGTATGCGAAGAGATAGCAAAGCACGCTCGTATTATTTGTAGAAAAGCATTTTGCACGTGAAGAAATTTAGACTGGAGGTACTGGGAGGCTAAAATAATATGCTTATCTTTTTTTGCATATTCGAAGACATATACTATAAATATTACTTTCATCCCGCACGTCATTAATTATTTTCGCACCTTTTCAGCTTGTAAAATTTATTAAAGAAATCGACCATTCGAATTTTTATTTGCCAGAAAAGAGAAACAACATTTAATTTTATTATTTATTTAGTAGAATGAGGTGATTGAATTTTGAGGATAGGTCTTGAGCCCAGCACTTTATATCAATTTTCAATTAGGGTCAATACGAAAAAGCAAAGGTTACTGAAATATTTTAAATAACACTAATAAAAGTCTAACCTTTGAAATTCATATCACTCTTGCCCATATTTACCTAATTTGCAAAATATGATGGTCACCATATATGTGCATAATAATTTAATTTCAATTCTACCGCTAATTATCAGGCACGCGCATGGTCGTTGCAGAACGTCGCATTTCGACGCGATGTCGATATGCGAAAGACGTCAACGAAGCTGGAGGCAGAAGGGGTACCCGCGCTTGATTGCCCCCCCCCCCCCCGAACCGAGGCGCGTGGGCTCACACAGACGGGAATTTTGAAGCTTTGCTCATGGGAAAATTTTTTATATATGGAGGTTGGATTTTTAGGCATCTAAAAACGTGAGAAACCACCATAGGAGGAATTAGCTAGGAATTGATTGCTATGGAATGGCGGTGCACACTTAAGAGCCTTCGAAAGAACCTTAAGAAGGCTAGGACGCAAAGCATTGAATCTGGGACATTGCCATTGAGTATTCTACATGGACATAGGAAACACGGGACTGGGCATGCCATCCTAACTTGGCCGAGCGGGGTTAAATCCACGGGAGGGGGGAGAGCCGCCATCTTACGATGTGCCATTTGATTATGCGCTGGAGCATTTTTGCCGACAAACTGCATGAAAATATAAAAATGTGGGCGCTGCCATGTTTATCGCGGGACATCAAAATGTGGCGGACCTCCCCCCTCATTGCATCAACCCCGCAATGGCATGCCTATTCCCTTGTTTCCTGTGTCCATGTATTTAATAGTTTCTTCCACGGACATAGGAAACACGACACTAGGAATGCCATCCTAACTTGGGCGAGACGGGTTGAATGCGCGGGAGGGGGGAGAATTCCATGAGTGGGGAGAGCCGCCATCTTACAAAATAACTTGTAAATCTTTCAACCTTTCTGAATTAGTTTTAAATTCTTTAAAAAGAAACTTGAAGATTCCGCCAAGTTCCTAATAATTCCTTGAAATCACATGAATTCTTAGAAATCTTGTAAGATTTCTTTAAAATCCTTAAAGTCCTCCGAATTTTTTTGAATTCCCTACAACTTCTTTGAAATAATTGAAAATATAGTAAAATTGACTAAAATTAATTCAAATCTTTTAATTCCAAAATTCTTTAAATATTCTTAGACTCCTTAAAATCTCTTGAAAATCCTTAAATCAATCAATTTCTTTAAAGACCTTGAAATCTCCTAAAATTCAAGACATCTGTTTTAATAGCTTTTAAATAGCTCGCTTGACTTTCTTTAAAATCAGTAAAACTGTCGTAAAATCTCTTGTAAATCATTAAATATTTAAAAACTATTTTTCGATTATTTTTAAATCATTTAAAAAGAAGCTTTGAGATTCCGCCAAGGCCATAGTAATTTCTGAAAATCACTTGATTTCTTAGAAATCCTTAAAGTCCTCCGAATTTTTTAAAATTCCCTTTAACTTCTTTGAAGTCATTTTTAAAACTTCAAAATTGACTAAAATTAATTAAAATCTCTTAAAATCCTTAAATTGTTTAGACTCCTTAAAATCTCTTGAAAATCCTTAAATCATTGAATAAAAAAAATTGAAGTCTCTTAAAATTTATTAAAATCTTTTGAAATAACTTTTTAAATAGCTTTATTATCAATCCTTTAAAAGAAAAACTTCAAATCCCGTCAAGTCCCTATAGTAATTCCTTAAAATCACTTGAATTTCAGAAAATCTTTAAGTTTTTGTTTGAAAATGCTTTAGATCGTCCGATTTTTGTTTTAAAATTCCTTCGACTTCTTTAAAATCATTTAAAATTTTCGAAATTGAGTACAGTGAATTAAAATTCTTTGAATTTTCTTAAATTCCTTTAAATATTAAAAAAATTACATCAATTGAAATCTCTTCCAATTCATTAAAATCTCTTTAAAAAACTTTTCAGTAACTCGCTTGACATTCTTTGAAATCACCTAAAGTGCCTTAAAATTTGATCAAATCTCTTGCAAATCCTTAAAATTTTTTGGATTCTTAAAAAACTCTAAAATTCCTTGAAAATCTTTCAATTTTTCTGCAATTTTTAAAAAAATTTTGAAATCGTTACAAATCTCTTGAGAAATCCTAAAATCACTTAAAATCTTTTAAATTCTCTTTGATATAACTTTATTTGATATGAAACTACTTAAAATGACTTATTATCGAAAAGTATTATGACATAAGTCGCCGGCAATTGAGGTTATAACCTCAATTGCCAACAATAATGAAATAAAAAAATTTTCCAAACAATAATGAAATAAATGGCTTTTCTTGCTTACAAGCAAATCTATGTCACGATTTTTTTACTTAATTTCGCCGAAATTAATTAATTTTAGTCAAACTCCTATGTAAACAATGCTTTGCAGTCCACCAAGTGGTATAACCTTACAGATTTTGATGTCACCGATCGAGCGTGACGTAATATTAGAATACTCAATAGAATGTGTTCAAGGTCTTCGTCTGTTTAAGGGGTTGCACGGGCAACTATAAGGCGAGTTTATGATATTCTTGCGCGCTAGTCCAGCTCTGAGCGAGTAGTGATGACTTATCATTTTCCTGTGGGTTCTGTAAAATGTCCAAAAATTCTTAACACATTGTGTAATTTTCAATTATTACACAACAATCACGAGACTTTTGACATGACCGCATTTACTAGTTGTGAGTGGTTACGACATACCTCACATGTTCAAGAAAAGTTTAAATATCTCAGAAATGCACTCTTTTATGATAAACGCAAGTTAGAGTGAAAATATCGAAATTAAGCGAATAAATTAAGCAAATACAAAAGAAACAGTCGTGGTTTGGCATCCGAATGGATTCACATTTTTTACGGTTAATTACTTCTGTTCGGTTTCTGAATTTGTAAATACTGTAGAGCGGAGTTACGGGCAAAGCAGCCATTCAGGAGAGCGAGCTAATCTTATGCCATAAACATCACATTTTATATAAAGATCCGTCAGAACTATGCGGACCTATGCAGTAAAAAGTTATGACGAATTTTGTACAGGTACAGTTAATAATACAATAGACTTTGAGGTACACATTCTCATCGTGACACTCGCTCTACTTGCCCGATTTTTGACACATTCGTTAATGCATATTTATTTTCTGAATTACCTTGCAATAAAAACTAAAATCTATTCTTCATACATTATTCCCTATCTCACGTTGTTATAATAAAAATAGGATTTTTATTGTCATATTATTTTTTATGGACAAAAAAAAATATTCTGTAAATCTTCTTTTATAATTTCTACTCGTCCCATCTCTTTGACATAACATTGGAATTTTCGACTTTTTCATATCGCTCGAAGACAACGAGTGGACAGTTTCGCGCGAAATCGTCGAGTCACTGTACATGGTGTTTTTCGCTCGAAGAACGAGGGAAGTTTTCGGTGTGCCTCACAGTGGGGGAAAAAGCACATTTTTTGACAAAAATCTACTGACAGTGCAAATCTTAACGGATTTTGATTTTTCTTTTTTAGAATTGACCGTAAGGCTTCCAGGTATAACATTTAACTTTGCAATTTTACTTTGCAATTTTTATTTTGACCTAAATGAAATTTTTTATTTAACAACAAACTTACAACTTTTTGTTGGTAAACTTTTCCATGATACCATTTCTTCTAAGATTTTGAAATTCTTTAAAAAAAGTTCATAATTCAATGTAAAAACAAACTACAAATAATTTATTAGTGGGTTAGAGTAACAACAATTTTTTAAATGTTATAAACAAATTAATTAACATAATTCATTTTTTCGTGATTTGCAATGATTAGCTAATTTTAACCCAAGCTGTTGTATAAAGTATTTCAGATAATGATGTGCGCTTATAATAAGTTAAGAATAGCTAATGATTGCCAATTATTCAAACAATTTTTAGAAACAAATGCATATTTTCACCATTTTCTGATGAAAGGGCTTGATTTTTCTACGGAATCAACTTAAAATGTTTTTCCTAAGACTCCTTGCTATCATATTTTTCATATTGACTTAAAAATGTTAGTTACTTAAACAGTTTCTATAAACAAAAGCGCACTTTGACCATTTTTTTCATTAATAGGCTTGATTTTTTGCGGAGTTAATTCGAAACACCTTGCAAAAAAATCTATGCTATCATATTTTTAATAGTGACAGCAAATTATAATTATTTAAACTATTTTATAAACAAATACACATTTTGACCATTTTTTTCATTGAAAGGCTTGATTTTTTGCGGAGTTAATTCAAAAAACCTTGCAAAAAAATCTATGCTATCATATTTTTAATAGTGACAGCAAATGATAATTATTTAAACGATTTTCTTAACCAAATACACATTTTTACCATTTTTTCATAAACAGGTTTAATTTTTTTTCGGAATCAATGCGAAATATCTTGCAAAAGATTCCTTGCTGTGATATTTTTTATAGTGACCTGATATATGACAGCAAGGCTTTTTTTGCCGAAAATGGACAAAAATCTAGTGACCGCCCAATTCTTCATAAATCGTAAATTTGGTTTTTTATTTGTGTATAGAAATTGTTTAAATAATACAAAAATTTTGGTCACTATGAAAAACATAATAGCAAAGAGTCTTAGGCAAAACATTTTAATTTGATTCCGCAAAAAAATCAAGACTTTTCATAAAAAAATTGTCAAAGTGTGCATTTGTTTATAAAAATTGTTTAAATAATTGGCAATCATTAACTAATCTTAACTGCTTGTAAGCGCACATCATTATCTGAGATACTTTATATAAAAGGTATAGGTTAAAATTATTTAATCATTGCAAATCACGAAAAAATTACTTTTGTTAATTAATTTGTTTGCAACATTAGTAAAAAAATTTTGTTACTCCCACCCACTAATAAATTATTTGTAGTTAGTTTTTAATTGATTTATGACCTTTTTTTAAAGAATTTCAAAGTCTTAGAAGAAATGGTATCATGGAAAAGTTTAGCAACAAAAAATTGTAAGTTTGTTGTTAAATACAAAATTTTCGTTAAGTCAAAATAAAAATTGCACAGTTAAATGTTGTACCTGGAAGCCTTACGGTCAATTCTAAAATAGAGAAATCTAAATCCGTTAAGAATTGCACTGTCAGTCTATTTTTGTGCAAAAAATATGACTTTTCTCCCACTATGCGCCTGCTCAAAGGAATCAGTCCCATGTGCGGCCGTGAATAAGTCAGTGTTCATATAATTAAAATCAATAATTTTTATAAAATGCACAGAAATGTATATAAATTGTATTTATCAGAATTTTCTTTGTGAACCGTAAGCTAGTTATTTTTGGAATTCAATGAAAATAAACTGTTTCTTACGAAATCTATGTGTTATAATTTTTTTTCTGACTGAAATCAAAAGTTATACAGTTTATATGTGTTCTTGTGCATTTCATAATAAATGTTTATTTTAATAAAAATAATTGTATTCAATGTCCACTTTGAATTACGCGCCAACTGTGGCCAACCAGCGCGCGAGCCTAACGCAAGCGCAGTAGCTCAAGGCGTCGCCATTATCATTAAATTAAATGAAATTGAGATTAATGAGTTAATCGCGTGCCTGATAAATAGCGGTAGAATTGAAATTAAATTATTATGCACATATATGGTGACAATCATATTTTGCAAATTAGGTAAATATGGGCAAGAGTGATATGAATTTCAAAGGTTAGACTTTTATTAGTGTTATTTAAAATATTTCAGTAACCAGTAATGATTATTAATCCCAAAAGTGATTGGGAGTAATAATTAGTGACTTAGAAGAGTCAATAAAAGGATTCCTCGAGGTTGCATCTCTCCAGGAAGCATCATGTCTCCACTATGCCTAAGGACATCCAGTTGGTTCGCCGTATTTGAAGAGAGCGTGCTTGATTCCGAACTTGAATCTTAACTTCTTATTCATAAAAAAATCGGCCCTTTTCAGAGCCAACCCATTTTTTAAGGAAGGAAAAAAAATTCTTCATCTTCATGTTTCATTTGCTTATGGCATTTCTAGCTCGAACATCAGTTGAATTTTTTCACCGACTTCAAGTGATATTTCTCTCTTCTTCGAGTTGAATTAACCTCTCGAATTACTCGAGTGAAAAAATTGAGCCGAACATCGGTTGAATTATTTCAACCAATTCAAATGCAATTTCACTCGTGAAAATTTAGAGAGTTCGTTTAATAAATTAAAAACTATGAGTGCTGTCCAAAAATGCACAAAGAAATATTGCAGGAATTTTTAAACGTTGAAATTCCTCCAAAACTTTTACCCATATTTTGCATCGTTGAGCTTAGAATTTGAATTTTCGATTTTTACATGATCATTCACGAGAGTGTAATGTATTCGTTCAAATTTTCGATCTCTGGTTTTTAACGGATCTTTACGTTTCGGCAGTCACAGAATCCGAAAATCATAAAATTTTATCGGTATCTGTCTGTCTCTATGTATGGTTACCTGAATGTTGTAGCCACGCTAAACTTTGAGGTTTGAAATGAAGGTTAAGTTCATTAACCAGATATTTCCAACAAAAATAAAACAATGTAAAGCATTTTCGAAATATTAGAAATTTTTTTTCAAATTTAAAAATGGTTGTCAACAAATATTTTGAAAAATTTCAAAATACGCAAAATTTTTTTTTTTAATAGGTTAAGAAATACCAATCCAAATTTCTACTAGATATAAAATATATTTTTTCCGAAACTATTGCCGTGAAATTCCTTATTTAGACAAAAGTTGGATCATTTTCAAAAATATGCAATTTTGGCTTTTTAAGAGATCCATAAGTTTAAAGAATTGTTTTTAGTAGATTTTAACAAGATTTACAAATTATCTTGATGAATTTTTTCAATTGGACACAAGTTATTGAGCGCGAAGCGCGAGTTTCGTAATGAGTATGTAATCGCCAAAGTCGTAGGTGCTTTGAGAACCTTCTTTAAAAACAAATCGAAAAAAATGTCAGTTACAATTTATGGCTATATTTACTCAGAAGTTTAAATCACAGCTTTCGATTTAATTTATAGTATTTACGATATTTGAAAAAAAATTAGCTAAGTGTACGCAGTAAATGTACGAAAACGAGCGCGAAAGCGTACCCGTGTGCTCTAGGCGCGTTCAACTCTGGCGCGAAGCGTCGCATGGAATAAGAATGTCCCCGCGCAGCGGGGATATTTTCTTCATAGTATTTTCGACGAATAAAATCAAAATTTCAAGTCCTATAAAAAAATGGTTCAAATAAATTTTGTAGGAGTTTTAGAAAGCTGCAATTTCTTGTTGCCGATTTTTTTCTTATCTCACGCATTTTGGTTTGAAATTTGTATTTTCGATTTTCTGTATAGTACTTTCGATAAATAAAACCAAAATGATAAGTCCTATTAACCAGAAGTTCTTGATACTATCTGGTCTTGCACCAGAAAAGTTCTTCGTTGGTTTTTTCTCCTCTGCGGCAGTGCTTGCTGGACATTCCTCCTCAGATGTTATGAGGTTGTGGCAAAACTCCTTAATGCGGATGATGTTATCAGTATCTTCTGTCACCTCTAGTGTTTTCGGGATCTAGTATACCTCTCTCTGAAAAGTATCTACCTCGTTGGGTTAGGGTAAATTTTTGACAAAAGAAGGGAGATCGCCATTGCATTTGTCAGGAAGAAACTTTTAACTTTCACTGACCCATCTTTCCCTCTTCTGTATTTTCCTCCTCGCGTCAGATAACACCCTTATTTGATCAATAGTAGGCTGCTTGGTTTTCAGCAGCTTAGACTTGATCAGTATGTGATTGTACATCCTTAGTAGCAGTAATAGTAGTCTATGACAGACTGAACATGCCTCCCAACCAATCTTCTTGTTCAGTTGGTGCAAGCCTCTTTTTACTCTTTTGATCCATCGTCGGTCTTAGTCTTTGATTTGAATCATCCTTAATGTCTTAGTGTAGTTACTTCCTCTGCGCCTGCGGCTTGTTCATACGGTAGTTGGAGAAGCGACCCACGTATATATCCCTTTTTTGAGAAGTAGACGAATTGACTTCGAAATGACTAATTATAAGGGCTGAAGCCAGGCGTGGATTTACCATAGAGGCAACATGGACATTAGTTCGTAAAAAAAGGCGGCACTTTTGTTATCCGCCTGGGGCGGATAATTCTTAAATCCGGCCATGGCTGAAACTCCGGACGTACGGTTTGACGACCGATTGCCGGGAGCCCTGCGCATTCGATTGTTTTGGACCGTACTTACTACAACTATATTTGGTGTTAGCATTGTTGTTCTCACCAGCAGCTAGGGAAAGGGTTCGTTCTTTCTTTTAGAGGCCCGCATACAAAGATAAGGCTGCATACTCTGAGAGGTCACCCGATACCCCAGAGTCACAGTTTAAAACACATCATCGAGGCGCACAGGCAGTGTCAACAATGCGTCGGCATTAGTAGCGGAGAGACAAAAACGAACATTAACCGCAGTGGATAATTGTATCAGATGTTAGCACATGCGTCAGTTGATTTTCAGTATTTAGTTATTTCAGTGTTTTTATTTTACACAATTACTAATTCATAATTTCCAGTCGGACCAATCCATATTGTGGCGACATTCACAAAAAATTCAGTACTGCGCCAATATGGGTTAGCCGCTACTGACTTGCCATTATTGGCGCAATAATGGCTATCACGAATATTTAGTACTGCGCCAGTACTGGGAAGATAGTAATCCACCAGTACTGGGTAACAGTACTACGCCAGTACTGGTCAGCTGATACTGGCCTGTCATTACTGGCGCAGTAATGGCTATCATGAATATTTAGTACTGCGCCATCTCTGGAAAAACAGTACTACGCCAGTGCTGGTGCAGTAATAACCACCATGAATATTTATTACTGAGCCAGCACTGGAAAGAAAGTACTGCGCCAGAACTGGGTAATACTACCAATCCAATACTATATAGCCATTACAGGCTTGCAAATACCTGGCGCAATAATGGCTATCATGAGTATTTAGTACTGTTTCAGTACTTAATAGATAGTATTGCACCAGTAATGGGTGGCAGTACTACGCCAGTACTGGTTAGGTGCTACTTGCTTGCCATTACTGGCGCAGTAATGGCTATCATGAATAATATTTAATATTATTTACTTATTTCCTAATGTATTTCCATCTTGAATTGAATTTAAACTTTCGCGCGCTTTGTACATGATCGCCAGAAGTTGGTACGATCTAAATGGCTACCAACGGCTACCAACATCAACTCAACGTCATTTTACTCGGCATCGTGAAACGTTTTGATTGTTCTTATGGAAAAAGTGCAGTTTTTCGCGAACTGTTGCGATTTATGAGCAGTAATTGAAGGTAAGCCCAGGATTCTATCGTAAAAGAGTGATTTTTTTTATATCGTCAAGCTGCATTGTTACAAAAAATTTACTCATTTTCGTCAGAAATTCAACCATTAAGATTGATGCACGTGTTAAAAAAAATAAACTACAATATTTTAGGTTTTCTTCATTTTATATTCCTCATTTTCTTTCACGTGTAGAACGCGAGGATGCAACATTTCGGAAAATTTGGACTCTGATTCCATTTGCTCTTGGGAACAATCAGAGGAAACTGGAAGCGAGGAAGAAAATATTGCTACTGATCAGATCTCTAATCCGCCATTGCGGGCGCAGTACTGATTCCCAGTACTGTGCCCGTATTCCATCATCACTTATTGTCAGTACCGTGACCGTATTCCGCCAGTATAGGTGCAGTACCGATTGCTAGTATCGTGCCCGCATTTCACCAGTACGGGCGCAGTACTAATTGCTAATACCGTGTACGTATTCCGCCAGTAAAGGCAGTACTCAGCCAGTGCTGGAAAGCCAGTAATGGTAAAACGTTATCATCCAGTACGGGCATCAGTTCAGGCGCCTGTACTGATTGCCAGTACCAAGCCTGTATCCGCTAGTACGGGCACAGCACTGCGTCAGTTGTTAAAGTCTGATTGGGTTAAAAAATTGCAAAGAACTTGTTTCTCAATTGATAAAACTCTGTAGTTCTTCACAAAGTTTATCACTAAAACGAAAATACTTTTAATGAATGTAAATTTGACTATTTCATTATTGTGTTAAAAAATTCCGTGTTTCTTGTGAAATCTCATCTCTTTCTAAAGATAAATGTATCTTTCATAAAATTCAACTACTTGTTTAAAATGAGCGTTTTTGTAGAATATTTTACTATTTCCATGAAAATAACTTTATAGTTGCAAATTAACTTCCTGACTAAAAATACAAAAAGAAATATTTTTTATATTAAAAATGCCACTATATTTGCAAAGAATTTTAAGATTTGATACAAAATTTAACTGTTTGAAAAGAAAATTATTAAATTAACTTTGTTTATGTGAAAACACATAAACACACTACTTTGTTGGAAATTGATCTACTCTGTCAAAAAGGAATTTCTTTGTAAATTAAACTGTTTGGTTGTAAACAATTAGTGTTTACTTTTAATTCGGATTTTCAAAACTTTGAGTACATATAAACCACTTGAATACAATTTCATGATCGAGACCAAACTTGGAGTTTTCTCTTAAATTTATATGCATTGATGATATTGACGTTTTTATTCAGGTATAAATTATTATATGTATCAGATAACAAAATGGACAAAACTAACAAAAAAAATATTTATTATCACGAAGAAAAATCCAACAGAAACCGTTCACACGGACCTGAGTGTTTACGTTTCTAAAGAATGATTTAGTACCCTGCCAGTAGAACCACCGTAAATAACACATATGGACACGTTTCACGACGTCTCATTGTATATTTGAAATTTTAATTTGGTTCTTTAATTTTCTATTTCAATTAATAACTCTTTTATTTTTGTATGTCTTAAAATGCTTAGAATAAAAAGGCCTTACACCTTCTTGACTTTTAATATTAGTTTCAGTATAAATAATGAAGTTCCTCAAGTCTATTACAATTACAATTTTTGAAATTCAAACATGAGTGGGGTCTTAACTTTCATCATTTATTATATTAAAAAGTCAACATGAATTAAACTATTATAAAAGTTGTATAAATTTCCCCTTTTTAAATGTTTCAAATTTGTACATTTTGTATCTTATCTCCTGATCAACTCTCAGCTTTAAACTTTTAATATTTAATTATTTCGCTCTGAAATCGTTTAATATTAATCAAGTTTGAATTTTAAACCAAAGGAATAGAATAATTTTATATGAAAACCTTAAACAATTATTTTATTTTTAAATATTTCAAAATGGAAATTTATCTTTAAAAATAGGCCTAAGAAAATGTTTGTAATTACACTTTTTTGGGGGATAAAGTTTCGAATAGCTGAATTCTCCGATTTTCTTCAAACTTCGTATACTTATGTTTTTTGATGCGCAAAATCTTTCAAACATAAGTTATAGATCTCATAAAAATACATATTTTTTGTAACATGCATTTTTTTGTACGAGTGATAGTTTTCATGAAAATGAGTGATAATCGATTTTCATAAAAAACAACATTAAAATCCTGTCTTTTTGCGTTCATCTAAGCCAACATGCACAATATCGCTAAATATGTTTAAAAAAGTTGTATAGCTCATCAAGTTACAGATTTTTTATTTCAAACATTTTTATCTGCGAGTGATAGTTTTCGCGAAAATTAGTGATACATCGATTTTCATGAAAAAAACTTTAAAAATCAAGGTTTTTTTAGTTTAGCTCAGTCAATATACAAAATGTCGCAAAATACTTTTAATTAAAGTTGTAGACCTCATTAAGATGCACATTTTTTTATTTTAACATTTTTTCTACGAGTGATATTTCTTGAGAAAATTAGTGATGCATCTGATGAATTGTAACAGCTTTCAATGCAATAAGCTAAAGGTCGTTCTTTGCCGTCCGTGCTCATAGTACTTACAGGCGTGTGCTTCTTGCATGCATTCATTATTTTTGAGGTTTCCTTCTTTCGGGTCCTAATTAAGATGGATGAAACATGTAATATTTTCAGTCTAAGTATGATTCTCCAAAAAAGAGAAAAAACACTTTATTGGTCGCGACAAATCGAACTCATTCCAACTGAACGATTTTGCTCAAAACACAAGAAGAAGATGACTCTTTTGGAATCTCAAATTATTTGCGGCTAGTTCTTGTGTCAGAAAGCAGGCAAGTACCGCCATACTAATACCGTTGCGGAAAATACGTGGTTTGAGAGGTGCCACATTTCCGCAGCGTTCTGTATGCTCATTTCACACTGTTTCGCTGTAGGGTTCAATTTTGAACAAACGATCCGGGAAATCAGCCTCGTAAACATCAGCCGTCGAAAACACGAGCGTCGGTGTATAGTGGAAGGATCATGGATCCTCGGAATGATCCACAGAGGACATCCCTACAACTATCGGTTCGAAATCTGTCTCGAAAATAAGAGAGATCAGGCTGCTTTAATCCTTAATATAAAATCTCTAGGCGATATTGTCGAGTCCAATTCTCACGATCTTCAATTTTGAATGCAATATGCGTGTGACAAAAGGTGCACTATAGGTGAAATTGTATTTTTCTGGTTTAAAATCTAATATAACGAGAAGAAATAGAGATAACTCAACAAATTAAAAAAAAAAGTAAATGTTACGTGGATTAAGGATAAATATGTAAAAATGCCTAAATTTGCTTATTGTAGGGGTTGAAGTTAGGGGTGAAGTTGAGCATGTTTAAAAAATCGATGACCTTTGGCTTTTCTTTTTGCTGAATCTCAAGAGAAAATCAGGATATCAATACAATTTTTTTTAAATCATAGTAAATGTAATGCAGAATAAGGAAAAAAATATTAGGATACCATCAACACGTAAATTAGGGGTTGAAGTAAGGGGTAAATAGCTATAAATCAGAAAATTCGCTGAAAACATTGTAAAGGGTTTTTGTGGGTGGTAAAACGATTCTAGTAACCATTTCTTCAAAATTATCAACTGTATGGGATGGTTTCTCGATATCATGCTCCTTTCTAGGGGTGGAAATGCACAGCGAGAATCTGAAAACGCGAAATATCGCAGAATAGAATTGCAAATGATTTTGGTTAAAAATTCTTGTATTTTGTTGAAAAAGTTATCTTTTTTGGTAGAAAATGAATCTTGTTAGCCAGGGAAAATGAAAAATGTGTTAGCATAAGGTAGAGATTCTTTAAATTGGTATTTTTTGCTTTTCTGTATCAAGAAAAATCTTGAATTTTCGTACACTTTTTTGAGACGTACAATTTCGAGATTTCTCGTGGAAATTTTTTTTATATAGATTTATGTAGAAATACCACTTTTTTACATTAAACTGGGAAAGAAGAATGCAATGTTAAAAATTTATTATAATATCACTCGAGTTTTTTAATCCTGCGAACAGATCCTGCTCCTAACCTCAAAATCTCAATAAACTGTCATCGCCTTTTACGCCAGCAATGGAATTTGGCAGTTTAAGTTGAAATGAATACAATACTTCACACGAATATTCCTTAATGTTAATGTTCATACTCATAGAAAATAATAAGTTATAACTAGAATATTCAGTTCAAACTTAAAATACTATATTTTTACACTATAACCTCACTCTGAAGCAGAAAAGTATCATTGAACTTGATTGCACTTCACTTTCACCACAAAACCAGCTTCATAAAACTTATAAGCTTCCAAACTTTTATATGCTTTCACTTGTTTTGCAGTGTAAAAACTGTAGGATTGAATCAAATATGACACTACGAGGTGTGTTAAAAAAATAAGATGACTTTATGGTTTTCTCAAAAAATATTCATTTATTCCTCAATATTTATGTTGCCCCCTTCAAAGTAATCCCCCTCAGATATAATACACTTGTGCCAACGCTTTTTCCAATCATCGAAGCACTTCTGATAATCATTTGAATAATCAGTTGAAAATCGATGTCCTTTCATGGGTCTCTTCAGTTTTGGGAAAAGAAAAAAGTCACTGGGGGCCAAATCCGGTGAATATGGAGGCTGAGGCATGACTGTGGTGCTGTTTTTGGTCAGAAAATCTTTCACAAGCAGGGATGAATGAGCAGGTGCATTATCGTGATGCAAAAGCCACGAATTGTTTTCCGAAATTCCGGACGTTTTTTGCGTATCGCCTCTCGCAAACGGCGCATAACTTGAAGGTAATACTCCTTATTGACCGTACGACCTTGTGGTAAGAATTCCTGATGCACTAAGCCACTGTAATCAAAGAAGACAGTGAGCAAAACCATCACATTTGACCGAACTTGACGTGATTTTTTCGGTCTTGGAGACCCACGAGTCATCCCCAGTTATAACCCTTTTGAGAAAATCAGGATCCTTATTGACTTCCTTCAACATCTCCTGAGCGATGGTCATGCGATTGATCTTTTGATCAAAATTAAGCAGTTTTGGAACAAATTTCGCTGACACACGTCTCATGCCCAAAACGTCCGAAAAGATAGCATGGCATGAGCCAACCTATATGCCAACATCTTCAACAACTTCTCTGATGGTAATTTGGCGATTTTTCAACACCATTTCTTCCACTGCTCGAACGTTTTCATCTGTTGTTGACGTGCTGGGACATCCAGGGCGAGGTTCGTCTTCGACACATCCTCTCGGCCTTCTTGGAACAGCTTGTACCACTTGTACACATTTTTCTTACTCAGAGTAGACTCACCGTATGCAACTGTCAACATTTCAAGAGTTTTAGAGCACTGGATTCCATTTTTCACACAAAATTTAATGCAAACTCTTTGCTCCATTTTTTTCGAAAGAAGAAAATCGCCGAGCACATCAAACCCTTCTAACCTTTTACGCCTTTGCCAGAAAAACAACACGAGCTATATAGTCAAAACTGTGAACATATGATCGTGACGAGTCTACCAACACAGCAAAACAAAAAATTTAAAACTTGAATGTACGTAGCCCGCGAAAATTGAAGTCACCTTAATTTTTGAACACACCTCGTTTTCGATTTTTTCCAATTTTTGGATATATATGGTCTTGGCATCTGCAGACAATTTTTCCAAATATTCACTCTGCATTTCGAATAAACAAAAACAATTTTAAAAAACGACGGCCATACATGCCAACTATAGAGACATAGGGAGGAGGATATACGCTAACCAAGCATCTCTAGTGGCGCCATCGCGCGCCGAACATAAACACATTTTCCAATCCACTTTTCAATCGCATTTGTCAAATGCGTATTGACGAGTATGTTTTTGTGGTTAGTATGTTCTTAAATTTATTAGAAATGAGTGCAAAAACTGTGAAAAAAAGTTAAACGTGCCGGAGAAACGTGTTGTGTCGTTGGATGTTTCTCAAGACGTGGAAAGAATGCAAATTTACATTTTTACTCGTTTCCAAATAAACGTGACTTCTTACTACACTGTAAAAAAATTGCTGTAAATATCCACTGCGTTTTTGTAATTGTAACAAGAACTTGTAAGATAACTGTGTTCAAAATAGTGAACTTCCAACTTTAAACAGTAAAAACACAAAATTAAATGTAGTGCTTTCACAAAGTTTTGGGACCTTTCTGAAAGTAGCAAATAATGTCAGTAAAATCATTTCCTATTTTCAGAGACGTGAATTCCCAAATTTTTGTAAAAGCACTACATTTAATGTATTGTTTTTACTTTTTACAGTTTGAAGTTAACTATTTTGAACGCTATTATTTTATAGGTTTTGGTACAATTACAAAAACGCAGTGTAAATTCACAAAAAATTTTTATAGTGTACTCAATTATGAAAAAAAAGATGAGATTTCGAATCCTTTTTTCTCAGAGGCCCTGGGGGCCCCTTGACCCCCAGTCCGCCCCTAGCAGGGTTTACAGGACAAAACAAAGCCGACGACTGCTATTACCTCTAACACTGGATAGTACTAATTTTCATTTTTTTTTGTACTGTTAGCCACTGGAATTTCCCGTAAAACTGTTCCTTCGATTAAAATAAGCCTATCGCGATATTCTTCCTTGACCTAGCTGACGTAAAAACTTTGTACAAGTTTTTCACTTTTGGAGATACCTTTCTTGCGAAAAGAATCAAGTTTCACTTCTTGGAAGTGGCTTTTAATTACTAAACTCATGAAGAAAGCACGAAAAATCTTATTACATTGAAAAAAGTAATGATTCGCAAAATATAACGAGAAAAATCATGCAGGTTCAACATGTATTGTGGGTGTACCTAGGTGCAGTGGATAGAGTTCTGAGCCCAGAGCTGCCAGGTCGTGGATGAAATTTACCCCCACCATACCTACCGTTTGGGAGCCGCAAAATAGAAAGTGCATGATTACCACTGTGAGTTCGTATGTAAGCCGAAAATGCACGTTTTGACTTCGGAGTTCTGCTGTACGATGATTGCCGATCTGAAGGCCTCGGAAGACTTCGGTGGTCTTCTATTTATATCTCGCTCTCCATTTGAAAGAAATTGAAGAAATTGGCGAGTTGGATGTTTTGCGTGATTCTTAATTTCATGCATGCGTCGATTTTCAGGTTATGTTTTCCAAGTGTACATAGAGTGGAAATTATTG
>NC_046661.1:52496948-52500520 GCF_010883055.1 Belonocnema kinseyi | reverse complement strand
ATAGTTAACTAACTTTTAATAGAAATAGTTAAACTTTCAACTAAAACAATTAGTTTTCTGCAACAAAAAAATTTTGAATCAAATACATAACTGAACAAAAAATTTTTTTAAATTGTTTTCAACATAATAGTAAAATTTTAAATAAAAAAATTACATTTTCATCCAAAAAGCTAAATTGTATACTAAAAAAAGGCATTTCTAATAAAATAAATGAACCTTGCACAAAAGAAATTTATTTTCCATGAAGACTAATTTTCTGAACAAAAAATTAATGTTTAATCATAGTTAAATTTTCGACAACAAAGATGAATTTTCTACCAAGAAAAAAGGTTATTCAATAAAATACAAAAAATTTTAACTAAAAGATCACTTTTCATTTAAACATAGAATAGTTAAATTTGTGGTTAAAAAAAATTAATTTTTAACCAAAAAGAAAATAAATTTTCTACCAAATAGTTACATTTTCAGAAAACAAATTTATCCAACCAATTGATGAATCATCAAACAAAAAAAATATGAGAAAAAAAAGGTTAAAATTCCTTGAAATCGCTTGAAATTATTGAAACTGATTGAAAATTCGTTGAATGTTCTAAAAATATCCTGAAAATTTTTGAATCCTTTAAAACCGCTTAAAATTTTTGAAAGCTCTTGAAAATTCCTTACAAGTTTAAAAATACATTAAAAGTTTTCAAATCCTTTAAAATCTCATACTGAATTATCGAAATCAATTGAAAATGTTTTGGAATCTATTAAAATATCCTAATATATCTCAAATCCTTTAAAATCTCATATTAAATTACTGTCAAAAATTGAAAATTCCTTGGAATCTTTTAAAATTCTCTCAAATTTTTCAAATCCTTTAAAATCTTTTCAAATACCTAGACATTTTTATAAAGATTTCTAAAGTATTTAAAATTTTTTTAAATAACCCTTTTAAAATTGGTTTAATTCTTTGAAATTTCCTTAAATTATGAAAATCAGTTGAAAATTCCTTGACATTTTTAAAAATATTCTCAAATATTTAAAATCATTAAAAATCTTTTGAAATCTTTTAGATTTGTTAAAGCTCTTGAAAATATCTTAAAATTAAAAACACCCTGAAATATTTAAAATCCTTAAAAAGTTCACACTAAATTATTAAAATAATTTGAAAATTACTTGAAATCTATTAAAATATCCTAATATATCTCAAATCCTTTAAAATCTCATATTAAATTACTGTCAAAAATTGAAAATTCCTTGGAATCTTTTAAAATTCTCTCAAATTTTTCAAATCCTTTAAAATCTTTTCAAATACCTAGACATTTTTATAAAGATTTCTAAAGTATTTAAAATTTTTTTAAATAACCCTTTTAAAATTGGTTTAATTCTTTGAAATTCCCTTAAATTATGAAAATCAGTTAAAAATTCCTTGACATTTTTAAAAATATTCTCAAATATTTAAAATCCTTAAAAATCTTTTGAAACCTTTTAGATTTGTTAAAGCTCTTGAAAATATCTTAAAATTAAAAACACCCTTAAATATTTCAAATCCTTAAAAAGCTCACACTAAATTATTAAAATAATTTGAAAATTACTTGAAATCTATTAAAATATCTTAAAATATATCAATTCCCTTAAAATGTCATATTAAATTACTGTAATGAATTGAAAATTCCTTGGAATCTTTTAAAATTCTCTAAAATTTTTTAAATCCTCTAAAATCTCTTGAAACACCTAGATGGTTTCCTTAAAAAAATTTCAAAATACTTTAGAAATTTAAAAAAAAATAAGTTGTAGGTGTTTCAAAAGATTTTAAAGGATTTGAAAACTTTTACAGAATTTTAAAAGATTCCAAGGAATTTTCAATTCATTACAGTAATTTAATATGACATTTTAAGGGATTTCATATATTTTAATAGATTTCAAGTAATTTTCAAATTATTTTAATAATTTAGTGTGAGCTTCTTAAGGATTTGAAATATTTCAGGGTGTTTATAATTTTAAGATATTATCAAGAGCTTTGACAAATCTAAAGGATTTCAAAAGATTTTTAAGGATTTTAAATATTTGAGAATATTTTTAAAAATGTCAAGGAATTTTCAACTGATTTTCATAATTTAAGGGAATTTCAAAGAATTAAACCAATTTTAAAAGGGTTCTTAAAAAAAAATTTTAAATACTTTAGAAATCTTTATAAAAAGTTCTAGGTATTTGAAAAGATTTTAAAGGATTTGAAAAATTTGAGAGAATTTTAAATGATTCCAAGGAATTTTCAATTGATCACAGTAATTTAGAATGATATTTGAAAGGATTTGATGTATATTTTAGGATATTTTAATAGATTTCAAGTAATTTTCAAATTATTTTAATAATTTAGTGTGAACTTTTTAAGGATTTTAAATATTTCAGGGTGTTTTAAATTTTAAGATATTTTTAAGAGCTTTAAAAGAATTTTACAGATTTTAATAGGTTTTTAAGGATTTTAAATATTTAAGGCTGTTTTGAAAGATCTCAAGGAATTTTCAACTTATTTTTATAATTTAAAAGA
This sequence comes from Belonocnema kinseyi, assembly GCF_010883055.1. NCBI lineage: Eukaryota > Metazoa > Arthropoda > Insecta > Hymenoptera > Cynipidae > Belonocnema > Belonocnema kinseyi. Next base: position 52,497,990 of record NC_046661.1, on the reverse strand, counting down.
ATTCCGAAGAATTTTAACAACTTTAGCATTGCAATTTAAAAAAATTCCAAAATACTTTAGAAATCTTTAAAAGATGCCAAGGTCTTTCAAAATATTTGAGAGTATTTTAAAACGTTCCAAGGAATTTTCAATTTTTGACAGTAATTTAATATGAGATTTTAAAGGATTTGATATATATTAGGATATTTTAATAGATCAATTGATTTCAATAATTCAGTATGAGATTTTAAAGGATTTGAAAACTTTTAAGGTATTTTTAAACTTGTAAGGAATTTTCAAAAATTTTAAGTGGTTTTAAAGGATTCAAAAATTTTCAGAATATTTTTAGAACATTCCAACGAATTTTTAATTAGTTTCAATAATTTCAAGCGATTTCAAAGAATTTTAACGTTTTTTTTTCCCACATTTTTTTGATTGATAATTCATCAATTGGTTGGATAAATTTTTTTTCTGAAAATGTAACTATTTTGTAGAAAATTTATTTTCTTTTTGGTTAAAAATTAATTTTTTTAACCACAAAGTTAACTATTTTATGTTTAAATGAAAAGTGATCTTTTTAGTTAAAATTTTTTGTATTTTATTGAATACTCTTCTTTCTTGGTAGAAAATTCATCTTTGTTGTCGAAAATTTAAATATGATTAAACATTAATTTTTTGTTCAGAAAATTAGTCTTCATGGAAAATAAATTTCTTTTGTGCAAGGTTCATTTATTTTATTAGAAATGCCTTTTTTTAGTATACAATTTAGCTTTTTGGATGAAAATGTAATTTCTTGGTTTAAAATTTTACTATTATGTTGAAAACAATTTTTAAAAATTTTTTTGTTCAGTTATGTATTTGATTCAAAATTTTTTTGTTGCACAAAAATAATTGTTTTAGTTGAAAGTTTAACTATTTCTATTAAAGGTCTATTAGGGGAAGAGCAAAATAAGATCAAAGGGGAAAAGTGTAAGATAGTCCGAGGAGAAATGGAGGAAGGGAACGAGATAACAAGAAAAGAAGTGGATGAAGCAATAAATAGGTTAAAAAGAAACAAGGCGAC
>NC_046661.1:52491356-52496848 GCF_010883055.1 Belonocnema kinseyi | reverse complement strand
ATATAAGTAGTAGTTAAGTTAGACTAAGGATGGAATTGTAAATATATGTACAGGGAACGGTGGCCCTCAAACCCGTAAAAGGGAGAGATTAAATACATACAACTATTTCTATTATAAGTTAGTTAACTATTCATTTATATCAATATAATATTTTATAATTTCAATTTATAATTTCAATTTATTTCAATTTATTATTTAATTTCAATTTATAATTTATAAATAATTTATAATTTCCGAGGCCTTCAGATCGGCAATCATCGTACAGCAGAAAACCGAAGTCGAAACGTGCATTTGCTAGCTTAATGTACCTATTTTCGAGGTACAATAAGCTAGCACCTCCACAATCGAACAAAATTCTGAGCTATGAAAAATTCAAAAATTCGATTGTGGAGGTGCTAGCTTAATGTACCTTTCGTCTTACATACGAACTCACAGTAAAATCATGCACTTTCTGTTTTGCGGCTCCCAAACGGTAGGTATGGTACGGGTAAATTTCATCCACGAACTGGCAGCTCTATCTGAGCCGATTATATTACTTTGGTTTGGTTAGAAATTAAGCTATTATTATATTGTCTTGAAAACCTAAACATTTTGTAGCAAATTTACTTTTTGTTTAAAATTTATATTTTGGTGTTGAAAAATGAAGTGAAATATTTTCTGCATGAAAGTTCCAGTTATAAAGAAAAATTTATTTTTTATAACAAATTCATCTGTTTTAGTTCAAAATGGATCTTTTTGGATAAAAATGCAACTATTTGGTAAAGAATTTAACTATATTGCTAAAAATTCATGCTTTTTAGTTGAAAAGATTCGCCTTTTTGGATTAAAAATTCAATTTTTTTCGTAGAAACTTATTGTCTTACAAAAATAAAATTCTTAATGTTACTCAGTTAACTGGAATCTTTTTTGGATGGAAACTAAACTTTTTTTGTGATAAAAAATTCTTTTTTCGTAAGATAAATTTCATATTTTTTGATAAAAATGCAACTATTTGCTAGAGAATTCAACAATTTTGTTAAAGTCATTCTTTTTTGTTAAAAATTCGTCTTTTTGGATTAAAAATTGAATTTTTATGGTAGAAAATTATTTCTTGTTAAAAAATTCATGGTTTGATCATGAAGACTCGATTAAAATCTTTTTTAACAGAAAATTCAATTATTTTTTTTGAAAATGTATCTTTTTGATTTAAAACTTCATCTGTTATAGAACAAATTTCATTTCTTGTATGAAAATGCAACTTTTTGGCTAAAAAATTTTTTTTTTGCTTGATAATTCAACTAATTTGTTTAAAACATTTGGTTGAATCGCTTTGTTAAGAAATCACTTTTTTTGTTCAAGATCTATATTTTAAATTGAAAAGTTATCTCGTTGGTTAAAAGTTTAATTATCTTGTTATAAATTAATCTTTTTTAATGGAAAATTCAACTACTTGGGTCAAAGTTAAGCTAGTGGAAAATATTTCTTTTTTTTGTTTAGAATTCACTTTTTTAACAGAAAATGGAACTTTTCCATTTATTAAGAATGATATTTTTTAGTTAAAAATTCGCGTTTTTTTAAACAAATTATTTTTTAGTTTGAAATTTTCTTTTTTTGTGTAAAAATGCATCAGTTTCGTGTAAAATTAATTTTTTGTTGAACGGTCATATTGTTTGTTTAAAAATTGAATTTTTGTAAAGAGTATTTTTCTTTTAGTTTGAAGGTTCAATAATGTAGATAAACTATGACACTTATTTGTTGACAATTTGTCTTTTTAACTGGAATATTCAACTATTGTGTTAAAAATTCAATTATTTTGTTGAAAATTCCAGTATTTTGTTAAAGAGTTATCTTTTAAAGTAGAAAAAACTTTTTTTTGTTTGAAATAAATTAATACGTTTGAAAATTTTTAAGTATGTGAAACACTGTAATTCCGGAATATGTCTGAGCTAGAAAATAATGTATATTCGACCGCTGATATAACCTGAACAATAAAAATATTGTTAAAAATCATACATTCTTAAATTCTTTTAAATTCTCCTAAATTCTGTCATATTCTCGGTTATATAATATTTTTCATCAAGAGTTTATGCTTGAGTTATTATTTGCTATTAATATGAACATTAAAATTAAGTAATATTCCTTTGAAGCATGGAATTTGTTGTAATTTTTGTTATAAAATTCCATTACTGAAATTGATATTTTGAGGTTAGGAATAAATTTTAGGAACATTAACATTGAGTAATATTCCCTTGAAGCATGGAATTTGCTATAATTTTTGTTATCAAATTCTATTTGTGTTTTTTTTATATTTTGAAATTAGGAATAAAGTTTAGAATACACGAGCGAACTTCTGGTCGCAGAATTATATAATTCGTGTAATATCTCAGGCGATATCACCAAACCGTTGCAGGATTGCATTTTTTTGCTACTTTAATGCAAATCATCCACATTAATGTACAAAAATCGATAGAAAATTATTTTTTGCTATTCAAATTTACGAAAATATACTACAAGAACTTTACGAAAGTTAATCTTTTTCTCAGTTTTCTTAATACGAAAAAAATACTCCGTGTTTGAAATACATTGAAATATAGTAAAATTTTCCATTTACATTTCACAATAATTTCATTCAAATTTGCAAAATTTTTGATGAAAAAACAGCTATTTTAAACAGGAATAAAATGAAAAAGAGCTTCGCATGTTTTCAACCTACTTCTTTTTGATAAATTTTTTTAATGCGAGCAGTTCGCTCTTGAATTGTCAAAAAGTTGCTATCGCATTTTATATCAGCAATGAAATTTTATAAAAAATTCGATGCTTCACAGGAATGTTACTTAATGTAAGTGTTTATATTGAATACAAATAATAACTTCAATATTAATTAACTTACAATAAAAAATATACCTCTGCTGTACTATCTTTACTCAATGGCAAAAAAGTACCATTAAACTCCTTTTACTTCATCTTCAACACAAAACAGCTGCATAAAATGAATAAGCTTCCAATGTTTTATATGATTTTAAATAATGTATGGTTTAAGAAATGTGGGATTAAATTAATTATGACAGTTAATTCATTATAGTGATCAACGGCACTTCACTACCATTTTCACGCAGATCTTTATCTTTCAAAACATACAGATCAGAATTTTCAATTTTTTCATGTTTATAGATGTATCGGGTCTTCATATCTCGCGAAAATTTTGCCAAATACTCAATCTGTATTAAAAAAAAAACCCCAATTTTAAAAACCTCCAGCAAAATATACATAATATAGAGGTGTACTGGCTCTTTTATTATAACCTGGTTGATGAGAAATTAATTCTTGACCAAATAAAAAGGAACTTTTAACAAAATAGTTGAATTCTCAATTAAAAAGAATAATTTTCAATGAAGAAGTTTTATGTTTCGAACAAAAAATAAGATTTTTCAACAAAATACATGAATTTTCAAACAAATAATTCAATTTTTAACTAAAAAAGATCAAGTTTCAATAAAAATATCAATTTATAACCAAAAATAGAACGGTTCAGTTTTTAGTTCCGAAAAATTAATATTCAACCAAAAAAATGATATTTTCTACAGATTATTTCAAATTTTAACCAAAACAGATTAAATTGACACCAAATGGTACAACTTTTAACCAAAAAGATGAATTTTCAATCACGAAGATTAATTTTACACCAAAAAATACCATTTTTTGCACAAATAATAGAATTATCAAGTAAATTAATTTTCAATCAAAGAACAATATTATTCAAAGCGATAACATTTTTTTATATAGTAAATTATGCAAGACGTTTTTTCCGATATAAGACAAAAAATTCGAATGTGCACGGAGAAAAATGGATGTTCAAACTTAACATCTAGATGTTCAGTGTTAACATATTTTATGTTTAACTATAATATTCGTACACGTGAGAAAATCAGATAAAAGGTATGAAATATCAATCAGATGATACATTCAGTCAAGTTGAGGTTATGTTCAATATTTTTAATTCAAAATAAAATGGGGGCAAGTAATCGGAGAACGCATAATCTGTAATCAGAATTTAAAATTCTATTTATTTTAAGTTACTTAAACTCCAATTTGATTTTAAATTGATAACCATTTTGTAAAATGTGTTAAGTAAATAAACCTGAAACTTAAGATCATTGTTCCCTCCTTCAAACAGAAAGAAATCGTTATCTAATTTTATTTAAATATAGCTAATTTTGATTCGTTGGAAATATTCCAAAATCGTAATTTCCATAATTGTAATATTGAAAATATATAGCCGTCAAATGTAGTCGTGAAATACCAATGCGCGATGCGCATGCGCTTAGCCGGTTTTAACATCTGAATGTGTTTCAGTTTCACACACAAGTATTTTTACGCCTGACATATCGAAAAGTATAATATCGAATAATAAAAGTTTGGCATTAATATCTGCATGTTAGGTGCTATAATCTTACCCCGTGAACATCTACATTTAAACATCCATTTTTCTCCGTGTGGATATCTAAGCTATAAATAACGAAAAACAAAACAAAAATTAAAGAAAATAGTTGAATCCTCAATAAAACAGATAATATTTTTAAGAAGAAACATAATTTGCTAACAAAAAGACGAATTTAAAATTTTAAAAAATTAATTTTAAATTAAAAATATTAATTTACATCTTAAAATTGTAGATACATTTTTAATCATTTTTTAGCAAAATAGTTAAATCTTCAATCAAGAAGATCAGTTTTTAACCAAGAAGTTTAATTTTATAACATAAAAGACGAATTTCCGAACAAATAATTGAATTTTTAACCCAAAAACATGAATTTTTTAATTACAAATTTCAATTTTCCATCAAAAGTGGGGTAGTTAAATTTTCAGTTGAAAAATTTAAATTTTAACAAAAAAAAAGGAATATCTAACTAAATAGTTGCATTCTTAACCACTAAGATGAATTCTCCACCAAGAAGGTTAGTTTCCTACAAAAAAAATAACGATTTTTAAAACAAAAACTTGAATTTTTAACCAAAAAATTTCATTTTCTTAAAAAATATTAATTTTATATCAAAAATGGTATGATCGAAATTTCTCTTAAATGAATGAGTTTTTAACTAAACAAAAAGGACTTTTTAACTAAATAATTGAATCCTCAAAGAAAAAGATTAATTTTCAACCAAGAATATTACTTTTCTACCAAAATTACGAATTTTCTACAAAATTCTGAATTTCCAAATTCTCTATCAAAACAGATGAATTTGTTATCAAATAGTTAAATCTTTAAAGAAAAAGATTGATTTTTGAACCAAAAGGAATCATTTTCTACCAAAAAAGAAAAAATTTTAAACAAAAATGGTTTTAAACGTCATGGAGGACGTCATGGATGGCTGCCTCCTGACAAAACTAGTGAAAAATACTATAAGTGTCAGCCGAATGTAAGCGTAAAAACAGTTATATGCATAATATGTGAAGCGGTATATCACAAAAGTGAGTATGATAGATTATCTAACAAGAAGTATGTTGGAAACAAC
>NC_046661.1:52489123-52491256 GCF_010883055.1 Belonocnema kinseyi | reverse complement strand
CTGAAGTTACCTTAAACATAAAACAAAAACCAAAAAGGATACCTAAAATTATTGTCAAAAACACTAATATAGAAAACAGTGATAACACAAATATAAAGAAAATCATTACACACTTATTAATAAAAGACAAAAGTATACAAGCTAAAGATGTCATTATTAAAAAAATTATATAATTATAAATTGTGTTGATTGCGAAAGTGTAACAGCTGCTGAAAAATTACTAAAAAGTGAACTGGATGAAAATTGTAAAATTACAATTGAAAAATTAAATAATCCAAAAATAAAAATAGTTAACATAGATAACTCTATAAACATGGATTCAGAAACAATTGAAAATTACATAAATATAAGAAACTTCAGAAATTTTAATGAGAAGGGAAAAGTTCTTCACATGTACACTGTGAAAGAAAAAGGATTAACCAGTGTAATAATGGAAGTTAATACTGAAGTTTATAAATATATCAGAGAAAAGAACAATAGAATCTTAGTTGGCCACCAAAGGTGCAAAGTTTTTGACGTAATTAATGTCTAACCTTGTCATAATTGTGGTGGTTTTGGACATAGTACAATTAAATGTAGGAACAGTTTAGTATGTTTGCGCTGCTCACTGAAACACAAAACATCTGACTGCAACACTAACAACATTAAGTGCCCAAATTGTTCATATAGTAATGACAAATACAACACAGATTATAATACAAATCACTCTGCTTTTGATCATAACAAATGTGAAATTTATAGTAAGAAAATAAAAAGATACATAACCTCAACGGATTATCCACTGCAACCTACATTACCTGCAATGAACAGTACAAATAATTATCGACAACAGAGGCGAAACAACAGATTTGACTCACCGTTACCAACTGTACTAAAAACAAATGTACCACAACCTCAAGACTCAACTAATAAGGAAGAGTTATAATGGTAAAACACATCAACTTCATTGAAGACATTCAGAACCAAGTTATCAAACATGAAGGTGTGTATCACAATATAAAATCTCTCAATAAGGATGGAAACATTAAAGACAGTCGCATCTTATATGTAAATGTTCGTAGTATTAACCATAATTTTGATAAACTCGAAATTCTTATTAAGAGATTAAAAATTAAACCGTATGTTATAGTATGCGCCGAATCATGGAACATTGATAATATCGATTTATTTAAACTACAAGGCTTTAAAACCTATTATAATGAAAGTAACCTAAACAAATCAGACGGAGTAATTATTTATATAGATGATTGTGTCAAAGAGACTACAGAAATAGTACAACTAGGTAATTTAAAACTATTAAATAGTAAAATATTTTTAAACAATAATGTAAATCTAATAATAACTGCTTTATATAGATCACATGATATGTCTTGTCTAGAATTTAATATGAATCTAAACAAATTTTTACATAACACTAAAAACTATAAAAACCATCTGATTATTGGCGACTTTCACATTGACATTTTAAAACCAAATATTATCAGTGAAGATTTCTTAAACAATCTACATGAAAAAGGTTTTTATCCAGGTTTCATTGGTATAACTAGACCATTGAATGAAAGTGGAAAAGGATCATGCACTGATAATATATTTATAAAGAATAAAAATATACAAACAAAAACTTTCAAAGTATCGACTCCTTTTACTGATCATTTTCCACTTTTCATTGAAATAAATAAACCACCTAAACCGGAAAACTTTGAACACAATACTTCTACAATTATAAAAAAAAAATGAGCAGTATTGCAGCATCAATAGACTGTGGAAAATATAAACTAATTCATGATCCGAATGAAGCCATGAATGGGCTAATCAAAAATATACAAGATTGTATAGATAAAATAAAACAAGGAAAGACAAATAATAATCGCAACAATAAAAACAAACCAAGAAAAAGTTGGATTACCAAAGCCATTATTATATCCTGTGAAAAAAAAAAATACTTTATAATAAGCTTAAGCATGATCCAACAAACGTGTATCTCAAAAAACAATATAAAAGCTATATGAAAATTCTAGATAAAGTAATAAGAAATTAATAATAACATAAACTACATACTAGATAATGATAATAATAAAATACGGGATCAAAAAGAAATAGCGTCACACCTCAACTCCTATTATTGTAAAGTAG
>NC_046661.1:52486490-52489023 GCF_010883055.1 Belonocnema kinseyi | reverse complement strand
GTCGATTTGGCCGGATTCGCTCAAAGTTGCTGAAATAGTACCAATTTATAAATCTGGTCACAAATATAAAGCTTGTAACTATAGACCGATATCTTTGATATCTAATATTACTAAAATTATAGGACAAATAATACATAAAAGACTATACAATTTCATATCGAAAAGCAAAGTATCAAGAATAAAGGAGCGAAAGATGGATTAACTCTTATTACTAAAACTATTTATGATAATCTAGATAAGAGTAAGCCTATAGCAATTACTTTTTTAGACTTAGCTAAAGCATTTGATTGTGTCAACCATGATATCCTGCTAGATAAATTATATAATTATGGTATCCGAGGAAAAGCGTACGATTTAATGAAGAGTTATCTGTCAAATAGGCTTCAAAAAGTCAGAATATGAGATAATGAGAGTGCTTTTGAAATAATAAACACTGGTGTACCCAAAGGAACAATTCTTGGGCCACTACTCTTTATAATATATGTTAACGATTTACTAACACAAATGCCAGACAACTCTATTATCTCCTATGCTGATGACACTGACATTTTTTCTATTGATGAAACTTGGAAAGAAGTAGAAACAAAAATGAACAATCTACTTGTAATAGTAGAGGAGTGGCTAGCACTAAATAAGTTAGTTTTGAATTTAGAAAAAACTGTATTTATTACTTTTGGTAATTACTGTGATAGCGTTCCTGTAAACTTAAGAGATAAAATTAGACGATAAATACATAAAGAAAGTAGAATACTGTAAATACCTAGGATTAATTATTGATCACAATTTAAAATGGGATGAAGACCAAGTATTTAATTTACATTTCCTATAAAATTTATAAATTTATGCAAACTGATATATTAAGAATGATCTACTATGCTTTCTTTTACAGCATTATAAATTATGGAATAATTGCTTAGGGTGGAGCCTACATGAATTATCTGAACTTCTTGCAAAATGTTCAAAAAATACTATTGAAAATTGTAAATAAAAACATTTTTGTAAGTGAAAACCCAATGAACCTTAGGCAATTATTTGCCTATGAATCACTCCACTACTACTATAATGTTAACAGTGTTAAATTTTCTAAGTCAAATAGTGTAACTAGAAATAAAAATATACAAATACCAAAAAATTACAAAACTGTTAATGATAAAAACAGCTATATCAACGCTATAAAATTGTTTAAATAGTCTACCCAATGAATATAAATTACTATATATATATATCTAAAAGTTCGAACAGATATACGTTGAAAAAATGGATAAAATCCGATATTTTAGCCTAATGTTGTAATACAGTCCAAATGCTTTTTTATGTTAACTACAACAGAATTTTTCTTTTATATTTTAGTTTTAAGTTATATGTAAGTTAATTTTAATCAGTACCCCCGCACAGGTAATTTTTGTTTGCCTCTGGGTTTGCAGGTTGTATATATTTCTATTGTATATGTGTAACTTGTAAAATGCTGAATAAAGATTTCAATAATCGATATTTCTTTTACAGAAGTTTGTTTTTGACTAACTAAAAAGGAATTTTTAACAAAATAATTGAATCCTGAATGAAAAAGATTAATTTTGAACCAAGAGTATTACTTTTCTACCAAAAATGACGATTTTTCAACAAAACTCATAAAGTTTCAAACAAATATATGATTTTGTTCAAAAATATAATTTTTCAACAAAAAATAATATAAGTAGATTTGACAATTATAGAAATTAATTTTTTAACAAAACATAGGAATTTTAAGAAAATAGTTGAATTCTCAATCAAAATTTTTAATTTTAAACCAAGGCAGATAAAGTTTCAATTATGAACTTAATTTTCAACGAAAAACGGGATAGTTCAGTTTTAAGTAAAAAAAATTTTAACTACAATGAAAATTTGTTTGGGCGAGCTGCTTGCCCACGCGGTGGAGCTGGAACACCAAATGCGTCACGCGCTTCTCGCCTGCAACTTGGTACATATCCTTTCTCATATTGGAAACGCTGTGTTCCCACATTGGAACAGCTGTAGTCCCAACAGTATTGGTACAGTAACGCTCCCTTTAGACGGGAGCACGGAATCCTCACGCCGAGTTTCGTGCGGAGTTATACATATAGTTTATACTCGTAGGGCCATTTCATTCTCTTTTGTGGGCTGCTGCGTTCCCAACACACGGGAAAGGATCTGCTCGCACGTTTGGTACTATAGCTTACTTAAATGTGATCTGGCCACTGCACCAAGCGTCGTGGTGACGCTGCACAGTGGGGTGAAATCGGAAAACGAGGTTCAAAATGACATTTAGAACGCAATTATGCACCGATTTTAGAATTTTTTTTTTTTGAAAAATTCAGAACTAAATTTTTCAGAAAATGGTGAGAGTTGATTTTTTATTTTTTTGTTTATTTAAATTTTATTTTAATGCAAACATCGAAAAAAATGTCGATTTTTCTAATTTTTTATCTTCTAGACAAAATTTTTCTTATACTTCTCGTCCCTTGAATTTAGTGCACAGGGGTATAAGAAATATAAAAAAATTCTTAACTTGCATAGT
>NC_046661.1:52484556-52486390 GCF_010883055.1 Belonocnema kinseyi | reverse complement strand
CTGAAATCATATTTACAATGATGTTTTCTAAAAAAAAATTTACAAACCAGCAATAGTTGTTTATTTTATAAATAAATTATATAAACAAATGCACACTTTGGTAGATTTTAAGCGAAAATAAACCGCTTTTTAAATAATATTTGAGAAGCGTCAGGTTGTGTGTCATGACAACAGATGGCGCCACAGGTTACATGCACATGCGCAATAATGAATTCACTTGGTCACAGCTGATTTGTCTTCATTTCGTATTGAACACTCAACTCGTAAGCAGCTCTGATTTGGAAATTCATGGTCAGAAGAAAAATTGAATGCTTTATTTACAGGTTTTAAACTGTCAGGAATTCTTCTCTCTGACTCTTTTGACATTTCTTTAGTCCCTCTATTTAAACATCTATTAATTGAGAGTAGATGAAGTTATATATATTTATATATGTGTATGTGTAAGCGTGTTATTTAATTCATTTAAGAAAACTGTTTTTTTTTCAATCGTTGTTCACTTATCCTTTAAAATGCATACCATTGAGGTGCCCATTAGAGTATTATGCAATATTTCGATCGAAAGTTTCAAGGAAAGTGATGCAGATTTGTCTAAAGCCATACTGAGTTATATAAGAAGAAATTATATGATTGCAGAAGACCATGTTGAAATGGTTCGAGACAAAATAATGCGTTACTTCATCCCTGTCTTTAAAAGGAATTGGAAGTCTTCTTTTAACAAGAAAGAGATATTTGAAAAAAGACATGCTGTATAGTTAATTACAAATTTTAAAACTACGCAAACCATATTGAAACCTGGCAGACGATCTCGGGAAGATTTTGAACATAGTTCAAAGTCAACCAAGAGAAGGAAGGTGCAATCTATTCAGGAGAGTTACTCTCCGCTTGAGATTGAGCAGGCTTTCCTGAGTAATCTGAAAGCTTCTGGAAAACACAAATTGGTAAATAAAATAATCCAGCTGTTGCAAGGTTCCGAGAAAACTGAAGACGAAACGAGTGCAATCAGATTTGGGCATGATGAAACACTCGCACTGATAGAAGACGATAAAATATCCAGGCACCAGTACGAAATCATACGCCTGGAAGCAAAAGCTACGAATGCTGACATTTATGTCCCATCTACAGATCTACTGGAAGCGAAAAAAGAATGCTACCCTCCTAGTTCAGCGATTCACATAACTGGTCAAAGCGTTACGATTAAACTGCAAGAGCTGCTAGATCATACTGTCAAGCGTTTAGTTAAGATCCCCAGCATCCAGTCATATATTTTAGAGGAGAGAGTAAAAACTATGACACTTTCGCTCAAATATAGCTGTGATGGAGCATCAGGCCAAGGCTCATATAAGCAGAAGCTTCCTGATGGCATGATATCGGACGAAAGCATCTTTATGGTCTCAATGGTGTCAATTATGTTAGAGTCGGAGGGTAAGCAGGTTTGGAAAAATCCTCATCCTGGCTCTACCAAATTGTGCATACCAGTAGAATTTCAGTACGCGAAGGAAACCCCAGATTTGACGAGATCTGTAATAGGGCGGATAAAAGGAGAAATAAGTCGACTTTTGCCCACCAAGGTTGTATTTGGAAAATTTAGGTGTCAGGTAAGTCATGCGATGTTCTTAACTATGTTGGACGGGAAAACAGCTCAGAATCTTAGCAGCACACTGAGTGCAGCGACTTGTCACTTATGTAAAGCGAACCCTTCAGAGATGAATGACATAAGTAAAGTGATGCAGATGAAGGTCCTTGAGGAGAACTATCAGTTAGGTCTTTCGCCTCTTCATGCCAAGATACGCTGCATGACTCTAGTTTTGCATATAGCTTATCGTTTAGGATTCTG
>NC_046661.1:52481558-52484456 GCF_010883055.1 Belonocnema kinseyi | reverse complement strand
CCCTCGCGAGAAAACAATACAGAAACAAAAACATTTTGAACTTTACATTTTCATTAAAATCCGAGTTTATTTAATTCAAGTAGCATATTTGCGATGACATCTTTTGGATATTTATTTATTTAGTTTCAGCATTACCAACTTTCCTGACTTTATACGAAGCGGACTTTCAACTCACGAACTCGTACTTCTGTTTGAATTTTTGGGGAAAATAAATTTTGGGAGAAATAAAATTTGGGTTAACTGAGATCTTACCATTACTTTGAAGAGCATATTTTTTTGTCTTTTTTATATTTTGTAATTTTTTCATTGTTCTGATTTATTTTTTATTTTTATGATTTTATTATTATATAATATATTTGAATTTATTTTAATTATACATGCCATTTAAATTCAGTGACACCTTTTTTCTTGAGCCGCCATCACCACAGAAATTCACAGAGATGGTCTGCGAGATTGCTCTTGTACACTCGACGTTTTGAGTGTGCGCTCCGGTATCATGATTCACGAACTGATTCACACAATCCACAAAATTCACAAAAAACGAACTGATTCACGGAATGATTCACAGTTTTGTGAACGAAACCATGATATTCGTGGTTAATATAACCCTTTCAACAATCGGTGTAGAGCTCCGTCCCTTCCGCTACGTGCTTCTTTATTAATTCTACTAGTAGTCTTGCGCGGACCAAGATGCGCGCCTAATAACTTTTTTTATAAAAAAAGAATAAACCAAAAGCCTATCTTTGCTATATTATTTATATGTAATGAATGTCACAAAATATTAGTATAAAATAATTAGAAGGCACCACAGGATGAGTTATGTACCTGTAAGTGCAATTAATCTTGTACAATAGGATTCAAACAAATTTCGTCTTTTTTGGTACAAAATTAAATTGAATTTTTTATTCTCAATTAGCTTTTTTTGTTACAAAATTAATTTACACTTTAAAATGATGAACCACATTTATTATAATTTTGTAACTCACGTTGATACTAATCATATTCTTTAAATAAGGCACTTTGCATTTTTAAACCACAATTTTTATAAATCAATTTAGCAAACTTTTTAACATGCGTGTCAAGTAATTTACCACCTTCTCTCTCAGTATGTAATATATTCCTTTCTGTTGACTTAAAATGCATTTTATTTATAATTTGAACAACTATTAAAAAAAAAGTTGAACAAAATTTCAAAGTAAAATATAAACTTTTTTGTTGATAATTTACAAATATTTCCACATCTATAATTGCGTCAGAACTGTATGCATTAACTTTTGCAAATTTATAATTATCACAAAATATTATAAATACGCCAATATGAACTAAGACATTTTTTAAGAGAGTACCCGAGTAAAAATGCTTCGACTTGAGGTCGACTTCAATTGCCCCCAATCAAGACATGCTGAAGTCGAAAAGTTCGACTTGAGCATGTGTCAGTTTTGAAACGGAGGCAGGCCTAAATTTATGTCTGGTAGAGAAGTTTCTATTTCTTAAAGACATATATTTATGTCTTGAGTCGAATTTTTATGACCCCAAGACGAACGGTTCGTAACTTCGAATGTATACCTGTTCTAACAAAAAGGGTCATTCTGACTGTCATAAAAGCTGATTTTTTTAATGATTAAACGATATTGTATATTTTTTACAATAAATATATTCAATCAATCTATTCACGGATTTTGATTTGTATTATATTTGTTTGACGAAGATACCGAAAATGTTGTTTGTTTTTACGTAACTCTAACGGCTTAGGAGATTCTTCTAGAATGCTACAATTTTTATTTTTTTGAATAAAATTTGTGAGGGTTATACTCGTTCAGACCCACATATTCTGAATTTTTTTATTAAAAATAACTAATTTGATCATTACATATGTTTGATTTATCAATTTTAATCTCATTTCTGAGTAGAAAAAGGTTCGTCTTATGACAAGTTTACTCCGACCATCTCTATCAAGTCAAGGCTCGTCTTGGGACAAGTGAACGCCGTCTATCCTCTCGTGACCATAAAAGCAAGATGAAGGCTTATTTATCGACACAGTTTTAAGACGAAGCCAGGCATCGATGTCTTGGAGACGAACTTGAGTCGAACTCAAGTCGAAACATTTTCACTCGGGATGGTGGCTAAGTCTCACAATCTCCTCTAGACTTTTCACATTAAAATTTATGAAAAAAGTAAATATATTGCTTATTAAACATAAAAGCTCTAGAACGAACAAAGAAAAAAGAAAAATTTCAACAAAATTCTTGAGTTTTCAACCCAAAAAGGCAAATATTCAACCAAATGGTATAAATTTTTATTTTATCCATGTTCAGTCACAGAATCAATTTTCTATCCGAAGAGAGGAATTTGTAACCAAGAAACCATTTTCAATCAAGAAAGAATAAAAAAATCAACTAAATTGTTGAATATTTTCAGCAATAAAGTTGAAAGAACTGTTTCCTCATAGTTTAAAAATCAATTAATTGGTTGAAGATTCGTCTTTTTGGCAAAACATTAATTTTCTTGGTTAAAAATTAATCTTTTAAACATGGATGTCAAAATACAAATAATTTTTTTATAACGGAAAGACACTTCTCGCAAATTTTAATCTAAAAACAATATAATGTGAAATGGATTCGATTTCCTACGAAATAATGTTTGTAACACTGTTTTTGGTTGAAAGTTAATATTTTAAATTGTAGTTTGATCTTTTTTAGTTAAAACTTAACTATTTCGTTAAAAATTAATGGATTTTGTTAAAAATTCGGCTGTACACTGAAAATTTTTTGAGCAAGCAGCTGTCTTAGTGGCAACGCAGCGCACAGTGGGGTGAAATCGGAAAACGAGGTTCAAAATGACATTTAGAACGCAATTATGCACCGATTTTAGAATTTTTTTTTTGAAAAATTCAGAACT
>NC_046661.1:52468720-52481458 GCF_010883055.1 Belonocnema kinseyi | reverse complement strand
TTAAATAGATATTCAGAAAGAACGTTCAGGTTATGTTAATGAAATCTTGCCGAGATTGGATATTTTGCAACATAAGTAGTTGGGTCTTACAGACATCTTATTAATTCACACAATTTAAGAACATTTAGAAATTTTCACAATTTAATGTTATAGAATTCTCGGTGGAATTTGATATTATTTGATAGAGACAGTTAATTCTTTTAGAAAATGTATAGATAAGAACAATTTGAGGTTATGTTATGGAATTTTTTCTGAACTTAGCTATATTTCATCAGAAACAGTTAAGTCTTTCCTGAAATATAACAGTTTGAAAATTTTTAGGTTATGATGGCGAATTCTCTTCGGAATGAGATATTTTAAAACATCAAAAAGTAAGGTCTTTTTAAAAACTTACAAATTCGAACAATTTTAGGTTCTAATCTATAATTTTTCTAAACGACTTAACTGTCTCTGTTGAAAAATATTTGACCAACATTATTTCTGTAGCCAGTCATAGGGGTGACTTCCCGCCCGCGACGGAACCTGGAAAAGGGAAAGGGGATTAAACAACAATGATAACTTTGACTAATCACAGGGGTGCCCTCCCGCCCCCATCGGACCTGGAAAGGTGGTAGGGGTTTGACCAACATTATTTCTGTGACCAGTTACAGAGGTGCCTTCCCACCCCCACGGGACCTGGATAAGGGGTAGAGGTTTCAACAACATTATTTCTTTGATCAGTCACAGGGGTTTCTTCCCTCCCCCATGTGACCTGGAAAATGGGTAGGGGTTTGACCAACATCATTTCTGTGATCAGTCACAGGAATGCTTTCCCATCTCCCACGATATATGGGAAAGAGGTAGGGGTTTGACCAACATTATTTCTGTGACCAGACACAGTGGTACTATCCTGCCGCCATGGGACCTGGAAAAGGGGTAGACGTTTGACCAAAATTATTTCTGTGACCAGTCACAGTGGTACCATCCCGCCCCCATTGGATTTGGGACAGGGGTAGGGTTATGACCAAACATGATTTCTGTGACCAGTCACAGGGGTGCCTTCCCGCCCCCACAGGACCTGAATAAGGGGTTTGAACCAAATTATTTCTTTAACCAGTCACAGGGGTGCCCCCCACAAGACCTGGAAAAAGGGTAGGGTTTGACCAAAATTATTTCTATGACCAGTCGTAGGGGTGCCTTCCCGCCCCAATGGGACCTGTAAAGGGGGTAGTCGTTTTACCAACATTACTTTTGTAGCTAGTCACAAGGGTGCCTTACCGCTCCCCATGCGAAGCTGGAAATGGGGCCAGTTAGGGCCTGTTACCACAGTAATACACAGTTCCCAAACAGTTGATCGTTAGATGTATCACTAATTGACTCGGAAACTATCAGTCGTGGAAAAAATGCTTTAAAAGAAAATTTTATCTCAATGAGATCTACAAATTTTGTAAAGAATATTTTACGAAATTTTGCATATTGGCTTAGATAAACGCAACAATGGCTTTTATGTTTTTTTCATGGTCTCACCATGAAGATGGCCTAATCGCCAATTTTCACTATCACATTCGTAATCAGCGCATCAAAGTACATAATTATGCGTAGTTTAAATAAAATCAGAGAATTCAGCTATTCGTAACTGCAGCCATATTTTTAATCAAAATGTCTATCATGGTCAGCTTTAGCAATCAAAAACTTCCAGTGGACGAAATGTTCAGTGTCGTTCATGAGCCGTTCATTAAATGCACAAGAACGCCTATGCAGGATCGACTGATTTAATCCTTCCAAGAACTGCTGGCCTACGTAGTTACACAGTCATGTGGCAGTGTGTGACAGCATCAACAAATTGGTCGCCACCAGTTGACAATAGACTGTTTACGTTTCCACATACAGTACAAGTCCGATAACTTGCCGCCCGATAAGTTTACACTCCCCTTAAAACGTCATCACACGTACGGCGGGCACACTAATTGTGGTTCTCCCAATATGTGTGCTATTTTGCTAACGATTTTCGCCCACGATTTACGCATGAGTGCACCTAATATCGTGCTACTAGCGGGGGTACCCAATAAGTCCGCAATTCCTGGAATTTTCCACCCCTACAGCCCCGAAGTTGGAAAGTTAGACTTGTACTGTACTGATTTAATATCAAGGCCAGTGCGAGGTAACCCCCGAAACTGTTCTTCTATAGGCGTTATTGTGTATGATGATTTTATTGTTGTGAGCGCAGTGCCGTGAGATTGAACTCGTAGCGGAGACTTGGAGACCACCAGGCGCAGGGGTAAGGCTGTCTGACAGATATAGACATAGAAAATGTTATATTCTAACGAGCACGGAGCACAGTATAAAGCATGTGTATGACTAGTGATGGGCAGGAACAAAGTAAGCAAAAATTATTGCAAGTTATTAGCGATTTATGTGGAACTGTAACAAAGCTTATAAACCAATATGGAGAGTTGCTAACTAGCACTATAAGCATCATGAAAAGCATGGATGAAACTATAAAAAAAAATTAAAGTTAATGACAACAAATCTTAATGAACGAATAGGCTGAACGATTGAGATACAATAAAATTTGAAATAATTAATAAAGAAACCGGTACTAAACGTGATTATAAACTCACTGCACAAACAAAAATTGAGTATTTTTATTACTATTTTTCATCAGAACTTAGATTAAACGATTTGTTATACATAATAGACTCGAACGCAAACCCGAATAGGGAACCTGACGAGGCCTCGATTGAAAAACATAAATTTGAAGAGACATTTTAGTAAACCATCTAGATCAAAATTATCGTTCAAAAGTTGGTCCCATGAAAGATCAGGTAGGAGTGTTATACAAAATTAAAGAACTAAAACGATATAAAACGAATTTTACGTCCGTAACTATCAGAAAACAACTATATAGTATACAATATGTACCAGGAAAGGATAAGGCCTCTGAATTTTGTGAAAAATTTTAAGAGGTGATTAGAAATTTCGAAAATCTACCTAAAAGTAATCCTTTCTCCGACGAAGAAAAATGAGATGCATTCTGTAATGCTATTATGGCAACAGTTCCTGAGGTGCAAGCCGTCGAATTCATGACTAAGACTATGGGTAAAAGTCTGAATTATGACCAAATTCAGACATTTGTCAGACAGATGTTTTGAATGTGATGACTGGTCATTTTGAACGAGACTGTGCTTACAAGGGCATAGGGCTAAAAAAATGTTACTAATGTATTGAATTTACGACGCACAACGCGGCAGATTGCCCTCAACGATTTGCACGACTAAAGATAAAACAAAGAGCTGGACGTGGACCAGGTTTTCAAATAACCAATGAGACATAAGCCAGGTGGAAAATTCTTTAACAATAAAACACGGGGCTTCAAACGGAAGTTTTATGATAACGAAGGAGGTATCGATGCAAAGAAATCGAAGTTTATAAATAATAAGACAGTTTTTATTTAATGCACATAACGACTGTTTAAGCGAAATAAATGAACAAAGCAGTAGGGGCTTCAAAAATAATGACATGGTTTCCGTAACTATAAATGATATTGAAGAAAATAAACTCTTTGAGAAATTTTTAGCACATTCCGTTGCAACAGAACATTTAACTAACTTCAGAATTATTTTTAAAACATTTAACGAAGTAGATCAGGGAATGATAAAATGCTTGAATAAAAACTCATTAGCGGATTTGAGAACAGAGGGTGCGGGAATGATAGAGGTAGCTCTAAACGAAAATAGAACACTTGAATTAGATAATGCAATATGCGCGAAAGCTCTTTCTAAAAATTTATTATCGTCACGTAAATTTTCTGAATTAGGACTTAGTATTTACTTATGTTAGATAACGAAACAATTGATATTTTTGACCTAATTTCGATCGTAATCATCATCACGGCAGTTTATAATAGGCCCTACTGGATTATTGAATTTGAAATCAATAAAGGGAACTTGGAAGAAAATCGTGCAACGAACAATAACAAACGAATGTTTGTTAATTTAAAAACGGCTGAAATAAATGAAAAAAATAACCAAGAGATAAGACCCGCAGTGTAACTGCACGTGAAATGTTAGAACAGGATGAAAAATTATAAGCTGGAAAAGAAAACAAATTAGGTAGTCAAACTGTTACTAAGAATCAAACTCAAGTAGACATTAACGAAAATCCCATCTCAGATGCACGAGAGAAAAGAGAAGAAAGTTTATTAAACAAAAATGAAAACGAAAAGAAAATAGTATACAAGCATTCAAATTTTGATACGACAATTTGGGATAAAAAATTTAGTGATATTGATGAATTACTTATTGTAGAATTATCCGAAAAAGAATCTTCTTTTGACGATAAATACAATAAATTTCTTAAAAACAATAAAGCTATGCTTTGGCACACTGTAAAAAAATTTTTTTGGTAATTTTGCTACTTTCAGAGAAGGTCCGATTATTACCTACTCTCAAAGTAACGTTTTCACTGACAATAACGAATATTCACTTTCAGTATGGAATTTAGCTTTAAGGGTTATGTAAGTTGTCAGACTGATTCTGTACAATTACAAATGCATTATGAACTTTAGGTGACGTTATTGTAACCAAAAATAATCGTGTTTTTATTCAATATGAACTGCAGCATCTACATGAGAAATGTGAATAATGGTAATTTGACTAGAAATGGTAAATTTCCCGTTCAAATAAGGAATACAGCAGAAAGCAGTTTTTTAAATAAAAAAATTCTTATTTAATATTTTCGATCAATTTTGCAAATAAATTTTTCCATAATTTATACCGTTCTGAAACACGCTCTTTTACACATAATTTTAATTTTCCAATTTTTTTCATTGGTTGGAACTTCTAGCATGCAAGTGGTATTCACCCTGTAATCAAAGTGGTAAAATTGCACCAATTTTTTGTTGGTAATTATACCATTCTAAGTGGTACAACTTTTATTTATTTTTTACAGTGCATGCGAGGTTAGGTCATCCGCCGATCGCATATCTAATGTGTTTACAAAATAAATTCTCAGAAAATAAACAATTGCAAGACGCAATCTTTGATGAGTACCCTAAGGGATATAAATTCATTTCAGTTTTCATTGACGATTACTCGAGATTAGCAATGGCCTCTCCAATGAAAGCTAAACGCGATACGGGATACTATTTACAGGCCTTTGTACAAAGTACACGAAATTTACTTGGTAAAGATGCGAAAGTATGCTACTTAATATCGGATCAAGGTACTAACTATACAGGGGGTTATACGGTTGAAGTTTTAGAAAGACTGGGAACCGAACGGCAATTTGCATGCCCTGATACGCTAGAGCATAATGGTGTTGCTGAACGATTTAATCAAACGATCCAAAAGAAAGTAAGAGCATACATGTACGATTCTAAGCTTCCTGAAAATATGTGAAACTTGGCCTTAGGTGCTGCTATATATGCTTATAATAGAACCCCACATAAATCTAACGATATGATTACACCCATACTAAAATTTGCACCTCGCCATAGTTATGATATGAATCAGCTCAAAAGATTTGGGTGTGTCGCATACAAAAAGGTTCAACGAAAAATGGGACCAAAGTTTAGATATGAAGGTCGGCGAGTAATAATTGTTGGCTATACTCCTTCGGGATATCAATTCCTTAAACCAGAAGGAGGAACGTATTACGAGAGCAGAGATGCACGATTTAACGAAAAACTAGTGCATGGAGACAAATATGCTAAGTAGGGCATTAAAGATTGGCCCTATGCACAAGAAGGTATAGACAAAGAAAAGTGGTTTTCAGAGTTTTAAAATGAAACGAATAAAGATAAATAAACTGAAAGAACGAAGGGAGAGTCTAGGGGAAAAAGGGGCTGACCAAGAAAACTGTTGATGAGCAATAACGACGAAAATAACGACAATAAAGTGGCAAGTGAGGTTTCTAAGCGATGTGATAATATCATTAACGATACAAGCTGTCTGGATATACAGGATGCTACGAAAGAAACTCCTGAGAATTTATTCTTGGATAAAGAAAACAGTAAAGAGATAAACGAGATAAGTAATTATACAGAGGAAACCTTTTGTCCACTTCTAGCACACATTAACTAGGATCCAGCATCATACAAAGAGGCAGTGCAAACAAAAGATCGAGAAATTTGGCAAGAGGCTATTAACGATGAATTGCACTCTATGAACGAAAACGAAGTTTAAAAAATAATAGATAGACCTCTTAATCACAAATATGAAAGAAAGCCGAATATTATTTACTCATGGTGGGTACTAAAAAGAAAATTAGACAAGAACAGTGACACAAAACATGAAGCAAGATTAGTGATTAGAGGTTTTAAAGGCAAAAATAATTACTACTTGAGATGTCTACCAATTAGACGTTAAAACTGCTTTCCTTAAACACTAAAAGAAATTAATTGCTGATACAGTTATTTTCCGGGTTAGAGCAGCAATCTGTATGGCTGGAATAGACATGTCGATGGCTGATCTAAGCGCAATATGATTGTACCAGCAATTCATTTCTTTTAGTGATGAGGTAGCATTGAATATCGGTTTGACAAACGATGAAAGTGAACCTTGTCTGTTTACATAGAGAGACAAAGAACGATTCTTAATGTTATTGCTGTACGTTGATGACATATTTGTGGTCAGTAACGATCAAATTAAACTTGACGAAGTGAAATCAAAGTTGAAACACGAATTTGAAATGAACGAACTGGGCGAAACACATGAGTTTCTTGATATAACGCTCAGGCAGGACAAATAAAATCAAACGATACAGTTAAGTCAAGAAAAAAATATAGATAAAATTCTTTCGAGATTCAAATTTAACGAAATGACTCATCAAAGAAAGCCAATGGTCACCAGTCAAGTAAGAAAAAGTAACGAAAGAAAATACACCTTACAGAGAGGCCATTGGGAGTCTATTATACCTTAAAAGTGCAACACGCCAAGACATATCGTATGCTATTAATGTATTGAGGAGACATTAAGTTAATCCCACAGAAGACGATTGAAAAATGGTAAAACGAGTTTTCAGTTACCTCAAAGGAACGAAAAATTTAGGTCTAAAATATTTAGCTAAACGAAATGATCTGCAAGCCTTTTCAGATGCAAGATTTGCGGACTGTATTAATTCTTTAACGACGTGTGGATTTTGCATTCAATTGTATGGTGACACTGTGGCATGGAAGACTCATAAACAATCATATGTTGCCCTATCTACTTGTCAGGCTGAGTACTTTGCAATGAGTGAAACATGCAAAGAAATGATAGCAATAGATAGATCCCTGAAATTAATTCTTAATAATTCATTCTGCCCTATGATACTTTGGCGTGGCAATAAAGCTGCAGAAGCTAGTGCAAAAACGAATGAAGGAAATAGATTTCGACATATGACAGAAGTACGAGAACATTATGTGAAAGAATGTGTTGAACGAAATTTAGTTGAAATTAGTTGGATTTCTTACAAAAATCAAATAGCTCACATATTCACCAAACCTCTTTCATTTGAAATTCATAAACGATTAGCTGATAAAATCACGAACGATATATAAACCCCTAATTGTATAGCTTTAAGCTTACAATTATTTGAAAAAGAATAAGAAAAAACATACAAAAATTAAATATTGTTATGCTTATATGCGATAATCTTTCTATTTGTTACAAGAAATAAAAGAGTGCGGAGAAACAATGAATAGTGCCGTTAAAAATATATATATTGTAACAAAAGTGTTAGAAATAGTAACTTCAATATCTGTAGAACCTTAGTAAAGAAGAGTGAGATCTATTACAAGCCCATAGTCGAGAGGGAGTGTCAGAATATTCAGGGCACCTACGTACTTGTGTGTGAATGTGGGGACTGGCTGAGTTTACAAAGTTCAACAAAGATGGAGGCGGGGCATTCCACTCCGTCTTCACTAAACAAATTTATGTTTTACCACAACATTATTACTAATTTCACAATATAAATCCAAAATTCAATATCGATTTACAGGAGAAAACATTTCTTTCTTTATAAAACATCGAAGGTATAACATCAAAACTCTTAAAATAGAATAGTGTATGAACTCCGTTGCGCCCTACCATGGAGGTCGAGTCGAAGGCGCGTACACTGGGAGGCAATGCACTTTTTTCGTTTAAAAATGTCCAGAACCTTCAACTTTTGTCCAATTTTCAATTATTTTTTTTTTAATTAGAATTTATTAAATTCTGAGGAGCTTGATGCTCCGAACTTTTGTCTCCTTTATTTTTTTATTGATCATTATTTAACTCAAAGTATGAAAAAACTGAAATTTTGTACATAACAATTTTGTACGCTGTAATAACTGATTAGGTAAACTTTATTTTGTCTTAAATTGATGTTTAGGGACTCATAAAATACAAACAATTTGTTCATTATTCCATTTATGTGTTATAAATAATTTTATGAACAAATTAGCAAATAGTCTTAGTATAGGTAAACAAAAATTCTGCTTGCTAAAAGTGCTGCATATTAATGTAGGAATGACATTTAATCACAAAACTAATTGAAAAGTTTATAATAACAATTGTTATAAGCAATTCTGGTGTAAAAATATTCAAACTTAAGGTTTTATAGAAAACAATGATTATTATAAACTTTTCCATTAGTTTTTTAATTAAATGTCATTCCTTCATTAATATGAAGCACTTGTGCAACAAAATGTTTACCTATAATAAGACTATTTGTCAATTTGTTCGTAAAATTTGTTGATAAAAAATAAATGGAATAATGAACAAATAATTTGTATTCTATGAGTCCCTAAGTATTGCACAGACGCGTACGTTACTTAAAGAAATTCTTATGGCATTTATACTCAATATACTTATACTAAATTAACCCTCAATTGTCACACGTCTAACGAATATCGGTAATTGTCACACAGGGTCCATTGGACCCCAGCGTAGAAAACTGTGGATAATTTCTCGAGTTTTGAATAGACTTACCTGAAACTTATTGTGGATGTTCCTGAAAGCCTCATGAACAATATGCTATTGCTAATATAAAAAAATTCAGATGTTAACATAGTGAAAAAAATGCAAAAAATGAAGTAGGCATTATAGAAATATTCCCGATTGAAAGAAGCATGGGGTACATTGGACCCCGAGAAACAATTAAGGGTTAAATAAAGGTAGGTTACTGTGCATGGCAGTTTGCTCAAACAAATTAACATGGAAAAGCGCCTTCGACTCGGCCTCCATCCCAGGGCGCAACAGAGTTCATACACCGTGCTTCGAGATCCAGCCCAGTGCTAAACAATAGAAAAAGATTGCCGAGAGGACAGATAGGTCCGTTAACTTCAGATCGTCTTAAGGGCATGCGATAATTCGTCGTGTGGTCAGTCAGGTACAATTCCCCCGGCTTTTCCCCCAAAATAAAAAATTTTTAAATTTTAAATTTAAATTTAAATTTTCACTTTTTAGTTCTCTTTTATTCCGATAATCTAGTTTTCTGTCGTACCGATGCTGTCGCTAAGCGTTCTAGAATAATTATGGCAGACATTTGTAACATGCATAAACTTGAAATGTACACACACGTTTTTAGCAAAATCAAATTTTTTGGAATTAACCCACACAAAATTTTGCAGGGACGACCGTTAGCATGTTCGTTATCATTCCTCAGATTTGGAAGAAAAAATATTTATTAATCTAGGAAACAGCCGGGGGAATCTAACACTGATAAAATCGATACTAATTCCTAAGCTTCATGCAAATTTATCAAATTGAGCAAAAAAAAATTTTTTCAATTAACCCACGGAAAAGTGTGCAAGGACGTCCGTTAGCATGTTCGCTATGACTTCCCACACTTTCTAAACAAAATATTTATTATTCTTGAAAGAAGCATGGGGAACCTAAAACTGGTAAAATCGATAATTTTGTAAGTATCACATGCCCTTAAGCCGAAAATATTGAAAAACCTTTTATTTCCAAAATCTTAATAATGGAAATCTTATGTTTAGTATCTAATTTTGTTCACCTTTATGTTTACATTTTCAAATAAAACAGTGTAGGCGTGCACACAAGCCAGAGAAGGAGGAAGAGAAAAGCATAATTTAAGGGTTGTATACTGATCAAAATAATATTTATAAAAGAATATATGTAGAAAATAAGAATATATCATCAGAAAGAACTTTTTTCTGTCTAGCGTCCTGGAAATCCTTGAAAACCTGATAAAGTCCTTGAATTTATTTTTACCCTGATAAAACTTGGAAAAGTCCTTGAATAATGCTTATGGTCTTGGAATTTTTATTCCCTTATATAAAAAAAGTTTTTTGAAATTGTTCTTTGCTCTACCGTCATGTACAATAATCTTCGAACTTGTCATAAGTGCCATCTGTGGAGAACTCCTATCACTGTGGCTGTGTTAAGTGATTGGCAGAAGTGCAAAAATGATTTCAAAATCCATCAGCAGTTGGATCCGATGCCTTAAGACAAACGGACCTCTCTTTCTACTATTTGAGATATCTCTCTTTCTATCGTATATGGTCGATAGATGTAACGACATGCGCCGTTTCATCTGGTGATTATATTTGTTCTTCACTTAAATTCCTTTTCGTACATAAAAATTGGTATATTAATGAATTCGAATCAGGTGTCCGTTTGAAGCCCTCAGGTCAACATCAAGGTCAAACCTACAAAATTCATCGCTCAACAACTAAATCAGGGTACCTTCAGGTTTAAATGGTCACTGAATTCGAATCCGGTGTCCATTTGACGCCATCAGGTCAGTATCAAGGTCAGTTTAAGGTTAAATTTACAAAATTCATCGCTCACCAACTAAATCAGGGTACCTTTCGATTTAAGTGGTCGCTGAATTCGATTCCAGTGCCCTTTCGAGACCGACAGGTCAGTATCAAGGTCAGTTCCAGGTCAGTTCATGGTCAAACCTACAAAATTCATCGCTAACCAACTAAATCAGGGTAATTTTAGGTTCAAGCGGACATCTTGAGATGAAGGTTAAGAGATTTTAATGGTCAAATTTGGAAAAACCTTAAGAGTTTTTATGTGGGTTCTGTGCTGTTTAGAATTTGTAACCTTGTCGCTATTCAAAAATGCTATAGTATCAGGTACTTTTTTAATAAATTAAATTTGAACTTGCTTGATACAGCGTGAGAAACGCTTTAAATACAGTTGAAGTGGTTTCAGCGTTACCCATTCTGAACCACTTCTTTCAGAACTTACCTGTTACAGAAACGGGGGTGCCAACGCCAGGTTTATGCAATATATAAAATATGATTTCATTACTTGAAGGTTCACGCCAAATCATAGGCAGAGATATACGAAGTTTTTATTCCTCGACTTTGCAATGTCTGCTAATGTCACTGAGCCAAGTCGAACAAATGAGATGAGCATCCCAAGAATGGTCAAGACTTTCTTTTGCGCCACTATAACAATTAATGTACATACTTTTTACAGCATCTGTTGAAGACCTTCTTTTTTTGGTTATAATGTATCTACCAAATACGACACATTTTGTGTTGTATGTGGTAGATAAATGATACCCACAAATGGAAGGTCTTTAAGAGATGCTGTAAAAAATATGTACATTAATTGTTACGGTGGCGCAAAAGAAAGTCTTGGCCATTATTGGATTCCTCATATCATTTGTTCGACGTGTCTAAGCGACATTAGCAGACATGGCAAAGACAATGATAAAAACTTCGTATCTCTCTGCCTATGATTTGGCATGAACCTTCCAGTTATGAAACGGATTATTACTTTTGCTTATGCAGGACTTAAGGTTTTAATTCGAAAAATTTACAAAAGGTTCATTTGCCCTGTTATTGATTCAGTTACGTATCCTGTATATACCAGCAACATTCAAAGAGATAGTTTTACGGAAAAAAATCAATGCAACAATCAGGACAATTTAAACAATGCAGAGTGTATGGAAGAGTCAGGAAATCAAGAAGGTAGAGAAGATGATCTAGAGAAAGAGAGTCCGCATCGGATAGTGAAATTTAAAAAAAAGGATACTTTAACCAAGAAACATAATGACCGGGTGCACCCGGTCGCGCCCCAGGTAGTTTAGCACGTATTCTACGAGAACTCTTTCAGAATTTAGATTGTTCCAACAGCCAAAATTACTAAAAATTGTGAGTCGACGATCCGGGTACACCAGAACGAGCACCATTTAGTACAATACGTATTCTACGAGAACTTTAAAAAATTCGAAGTTTGCGAATAATGAAAAAAATCAAATGGTTAGTCAAAGACCCGAGTGCACCTGGTCGCGCCCTAGGTCGACTCTAATTTTTTAGTGATTTTGGCTGCTGGAATAATCTAAATTTTTCAAAAAGTTCTCGTAGAATACGTATTATACTACCTGGTGCTCGATCTGGTGCACACGGATCGTCGACTCACAATTTTTAGTAATTTTAGCTGTTGAAACAATCTAAATTTTGAAAAAGTTCTCTTAGAATACGTACTAAGCTACTTGGGGCGGACCTGGTGCACCCAGGGTGTCGAATCACCATTTGGAATTGTTTTCATTATTGACGAAATTTAAAATTTTTTAAGTTCTCGTAGAAAACGTTTTACACTACCTTGTGTTCGACCTAGAGCACCCGGATCGCCGACACACAATTTTTAGTAATTTTGGCTGTTGAAACAATCTAAATTTTGAAAAAGTTCTCGTAGTCTGAACACACTGTATAAGATATTCACAGCTATCCTAAATGATAGGATTGTTCGGGCAATTGAACCTGTGTGGCAAGAAATCTATGAACAACGAGGCTCAAAGAAAGGCGTAGCC
>NC_046661.1:52466023-52468620 GCF_010883055.1 Belonocnema kinseyi | reverse complement strand
GTGCATAGACAGATTGATGCCGCTTTGGAAAACCAGATTTACTATCTCATCTGGAAAAAATCGTGTGACAACTAACAAAGTCACGTTTCAGAGAGGTGTCTTCAACAGGCGTCGAGATATCCAGCTACTAGACTTGTATCATAAAATTCCAAGACATGTAAGGTAGCATTCCAATGCCAGAATTTGGAACCTACAACATTGTGTATTGCAGCGTTACCTTACGTTTCGGAAATAAACTTCCAATACATGTAGTAGAAGTTTCAACAGAAATTTTTGACAGTGTATATTTTTGAAAAGTTTCTTAAACTTTCCGATGCTAAAATAAAAGAGGGAGTATTTGACGTTCCACAAATTAGAGTTCTACTAAACGATGATGAATTTGAGCGAAGAGTGACTTGTGATGAAAAAGAAGCATGGCAAAGCTTTAGGCAAGTTTGCTCCAAATTTTTAGGAAATCATAAACACCCTAGCTACAAAGAAATATTTGCTAAAATGATTGTACATTTTAAAAAGTTAGGGTGTTTGATGAATTTAAAGATCCATTTTTTGGATTCTCATATTTACTGGTTCGCTGAAAATTTAGGTGATGAGTGAAGAGCAGGGAGAGAGGTTCTATCAGGACTTTAAAGGCATGGAGCATAGATAGCAAGGTGTATGGGATACTCATATGATGTCTTGACTATTGCTGGTGCCTAAAAAGGGATATGAAGACCGTTCATAAACGAAAGAGTATTCGAAGATCATTTGAGTAAAAAAATACGCGTCCTTCAGAAAAAAATAAGTCGTCTTAAACAAGTATCACATTTTTATTTATATGCAGCACCATGCTTTAAACATTACATGAACCTGGCGTTGGCGAAATGGCGACCCCGTTTCTGTAACAGGTATGTTCTGAAAGAAGTGGTACCTCCACCTGGTTCAGAATGGGTAACGCTAAAACCACTTCAACTGAATTTAAAGCGTTTATCACGCTGTACAAGGCTAGTTCAAGTTTAATTTATTCAAAAAGTAGCTAATACTATAGCATTCTTGAATGGCAACAAGGTTACAAATTCTAAACAGCACAAAACACACATAAAAACTCTTCAGGTTTTTCCAAATTTCACCATTAGAATCTCTTAACCTTCATCTCAAGATGAAAACCGACATAACGTCAAAATAATGCATAACATTTTTATTTAGCAGAATAAATTTGTTTGCTATTATCCCTCAAAAAAGAGTCCGGGGACGTCCGTTATGATATTTTTATAGCCGGGGGACCTGTACCCGATTGACCACACGACGAAGTATCACATGCCCTTAAAGTGTATGGGTCCTCTCGCCCGCTGGCTCTTCCTATCCAGTCTACGCTTTGGAAGTGTCATGAGAGATGACCCCGGCCACGGTGGGGCTGATTGTTCATTTGGCCGAGATTCATTCAAATGCATAGGAAGAAACGTAAAAATTCGATTTTTATATAATAAAAAACATTTTATCGAATATTCTTCTGCAGTACGCCAATCAATAAAGCTTCTTATATTTTTCAAAGCAAAATTTATTGTGAAAAAATGAATGTAGCTCGAGTTTTATACGAAAATTCGATTTACTTTTTGGCAGGCAGTTCAAATAGAAGTTCTGTCATCTCTATTTAAATTTTGATAATATTATTTATTGTCTTAATTAAAGTGAATAATTATATTAATATTACATGATATGATTATTTATTAATGATAATTGAACATAAAAATAATTCTTGAAATGTTGTTTTGAGTTACAAACGCAAACAATATGAAATCATATATAGCCTAAGAACGAACTAGTATTCGAATTCATTTTTCCTTGAAGTTTAATCATTGATTTGTTAATATTGCACCGCAATTGAAATATTATGATTATTATATTAATTGAATAAGCTCATTTTATTGAAAAGTAAGATTTTTCACGGTCGACGAAAATGAAAAGCTTTAATGGTGAATAAAGTACTTTAAAATGATTGTAATTTTTATAATCCTTTTTTTTTAATTTTGGAGTAAAATTCAATTTATTGTTTTAGCCATGGAGTTTTTATTTTTCAGCTAAAACTTTTTGTTGCTGTTTCTGTAAAAAATGACATAAGAAAGGGAGACTTAAAAAAGTATAACAATGGTGAAACATTGATAAAATTGCTTTATAAATCGCTAAATATATGAAGAACAGTTTATAATATGATGGCACAGAGTTTTTATTATTTTATAAATTATTTTACTTTCTATTTAATATATAAAAAAATTAAGGCAAAAAAGGAAATCTATAGAAGTTTTTTATTTCATTATGATTTTAATCTTCCAATATTGGTGTAAATTGGAAGTCGTTCTTACTATAGTTTCAAATTTCAAAAACATATTTGCACACGCAATATTTGGGAAAATTAACAGTCTTAAATAAATGTTTATTATCGTTTCAAATTTTATGACGAATGTTAAAAAAATAAAAAACAAAACAATGGAGAAATATTAATATATATACCAGGTGTATAAATATGAAACCGGTATTTTTTCAAGAAAAAAAACACATTTATTTCAAGAGAATGATAACAAATATTTTATTCAAAGTATGCGCCCTCGCTGGCTACACATTTT
>NC_046661.1:52464567-52465923 GCF_010883055.1 Belonocnema kinseyi | reverse complement strand
CTTAGTATATCGTTCGACAATCCCCAGAGCTAGATGCAGTTGCTCTCTGTTTTTAGCATAGATCTTAAGATCGTCCATGTAAAATACATGAATGACCTTGTATTTTCGATCTGCAGGTTTGCCGCACAATTACCCGTTGGAATGGCGCAGTGCTAGAGATAGTGGCAATAATGTAAGGCAAAAGAGGAGTGGGCTCATGGTGTCGCCCTGAAAGACACCTCTCTGAAACGTGACCTTGTTAGTTGTCACACGATTTTTACCAGATGAGATAGTAAATCTGGTTTTCCAAAGCGGCATCAATCTCTCTATGCACCCAACTATTTGCGTAGGAACCTTTAAGATTTCCAAAAGACAGATGATAAGTCTATGAGATGTAGAATCGAAAGCTTTCCGATAATCAATCCAGGCCATCGATAGGTCACGCTGGTAGAATGCTGCATCTTTGCAGACACATCTATCGATGAGCAGGTTCTCCCGACATCCGGCTACGCCTTTCTTTGAGCCTCGTTTTTCATACATTTCTTGCCACACAGGTTCAATTGCCCGAACAATCCTATCATTTAGGATAGCTGTGAATATCTTATAAAGCGTGTTCAGACAAGTTATTTACCTGTAATTCTTCGGGTCAGCTAAGTTGTCTATTTTCGGCAGGAGTATTGTGCGCCCTTCCACCAATCACTCTGGAATCGGCTCTTCCGACTTCAAATATGAGGTGAAAATACGGGCCAAATGAAAAACGGGTCAGCAGCTTTGACTAGTTAAGTGTGTAATAACGGGTCCGGAGTTCACGCGCGAACTTTCGAACCTTGGCGGTAAAATTCCTGCCAGATGTGATGTAGTCAATCACACATTGATTGCGGGACGCGTACTGTCTTGCCCAGACTATCTTTATGGCAAGTTGATGTATTCGTCTTTTGGTCTTATGATCAGCCGTTGGTTTTGTTTTACGGTTCGCATCGGCCAAAGCTCTCGCTGCATTATACACACAATAATAGATAGCCCAGAGGTCGGATTCACCGGAAAAATGTCCACGAAGCTCGTCATCCATTTCAGCCAGATCTTTAAGCTTGAGAGAAACCTTGGTGTTGATGTTTTTCCGGGTCGTAAAGCATCGCTCTTCATCTATTGGATGCCTGCCCGCGGTTGGTCTTAGTGTCGCCTCTCTTTCTTTTTTGCCGGCTTGTTCTAGCTGTGATAGAGTAGGCGTTCCGCTTACATAGCCCCTTTTACGGAGTAGTTCAGCATGGTTTCTTAGACGTTGCTGCGAAAAGTGCGATAGCTCCGGGTGTTCCTCGCACCACAGAGCATGCAGCCGTGCCATGTAACCCCGTTCACGGGCTACACTCGTGTCGTAGC
>NC_046661.1:52439159-52464467 GCF_010883055.1 Belonocnema kinseyi | reverse complement strand
GATGTGACATCTATAAAGGATACTCTCCGAAGCAGATACAAACGTCTCATCCGACAGATTTGGTCTTCCGAACTGTCGGCGAGGAACAAAGTATCTGCAACATTTTTGGCTCAATTTTTTGAAATTTTGAAAATTAACAATAAATAATTTTTTAAATAATTACAAAATGTTTTTAGAAAAATGTAGTACTCCAAACAATGAGAAAATACTAAAACAATTGTTTAAATAATTTACATATATTTAAACAATTAAAGATTGTTGTAAAATTCATGGTAAATATTTAAATTGCCCATTAGTATTTGTTAGAAAAAGACGACAGAGATTGCTAAAAAGTAAAAATAAGACGTAAAAATGTAGTTTTTTTATTTTTGGCGGGCAGCGTGGAGAGCAGCCCCATGCATCGCCCTCACTTTTCTATTTTCTTACAATCCGGAGGGGAATTGTCGGTGAAACTAATCCAACAGATGGCGCCACAAAAAGTAGGTCTGTCTTTTTTATTGAATTGCATTAAGGGCATGTGACACCGCTAAATACCTATATTACCGACCACACTTTTTCAGTTCACTGAATGTTTTTTGAACCTAAGAACTTTTTTTGTGAATAAAATATCGAGCTGATACTTTGGGAAATGTATTAGAGTACAATAAAGTACGTTTAGGTACTGCATTTTTGTAGGAACTTCACTGAAAATTACTTCATCTTTTTTCTGAACCTCAACATTTTTTGAACGTTCGAACTTTTTTTATACATAAAATATCGATCTCAAACTTGGAGAAATGCAAGAGTCGAAAGAAAACTACGTTTAAGTACAAAGCTTAATAATAAAAGATATAAAAAAATATATTTTAACAATCAATACCAACGGCATCAGGCGGTAACGTTGTACACGAAAATACGAAACCTGGTGGCCACTAGACGAGGCTCTAGAGGGTTCGTATTTTCGTGTACAACGTTACCGGCTGATGCCGTTGGTACTGATTGTTAAAATATATTTTTTTATATCTTTTATTATTAAGCTTTGTACTTAAACGTAGTTTTCTTTCGACTCTTGCATTTCTCCAAGTTTGAGACCGATATTTTATGTATAAAAAAAGTTCGAACGTTCAAAAAATGTTGAGGTTCAGAAAAAAGATGAAGTAATTTTCAGTGAAGTTCCTACCAAAATGCAGTACCTAAACGTACTTTATTGTACTCTAATACATCTTCCAAAGTTTCAGCTCGATATTTTATTTACAAAAAAGTTCTTTGGTTCAAAAAAACATTCTGTGGACTGAAAAAGTGAGGTCGGTTATATAGGTATTTAGCTGTGTCACATGCCCTTAAGAAAAAGCAAAAATAATTAAAAACTTGATGCTGTTGGCAAATAAACAAAAAAAAAGATGAAAAAATAACAGTAACTATTACTAATTATTTAAAAAAAGAAAGTCATGAAAATATGTGGTTTAATATGAATATAATTTAATTTTGAGATACATTTTGAAAGCAGTTCGAACTTTATATTTTTGTGATTTATTTTGCTGATATTATTGATTTTATTATTTGCTAAAGTTAAAAAAAAATTATTTTCTGTTAAAATTATTAATGTAACTAATGAAAAAATTAATAATATTAAAGACCTCAATGACAAAAATATATACATCGTAATTGTAATTTAAATGTTTGAGGGAATAATTTTTGTGAAAAGTCAATGAAAAAACTAATAAAGGAGAAAATTTTTTTAATATTAATTAATACAGTGTATACATTTATTTGAATTAAACCAAACAACATATATACATTTATACAGTGCAATCGTTTATTTGTTGCTTAA
This sequence comes from Belonocnema kinseyi, assembly GCF_010883055.1. Taxonomy (NCBI): domain Eukaryota; kingdom Metazoa; phylum Arthropoda; class Insecta; order Hymenoptera; family Cynipidae; genus Belonocnema; species Belonocnema kinseyi. The sequence goes on along the minus strand of NC_046661.1, from coordinate 52,462,657 downwards.
CCTTGAAAGCTTTTTTCTCGCTGCATTCAACCCCTAATAATTGTATTGAACATTTTTTATTTAAAGGAGATTTTGAATTAAATAGTTAATTATATTATTGCAAACTTCATTTCTGAAATGAAGAGACTGTAAACTATTAAACTCTATAAACAAACGTACCGTACTCATGACGCACAGTAGGAGGAAATTCACTTTTTTCGTTCAGCTTGACGCTCTGAACGTTTGTCTTCTCTATTTGTTTATCAATATTTTTTCCACTCAAAGTATGGAAAAACTGAAATTTTATACATAACAATTTTTTACGCTTTAATAACTGATCAGGAAAACTTTATATTGTCTTAAATTAATGTTTGAGGACTCATAAAATACAAATAATTTGTTTATCATTCCATTTATTTTTTGCAAACAAATTTGATAAACAAATTAACAAATAGTCTTATTAACGGTAAAATTTTTTGTTGCTGAAAGAACTTCACATTAATGTAGGGATGACATTTAATAAAAAAATAATTTAGAAGTTTATAATAACTATTATTATAAACAATTCTTGTGGCAAAATATTAAAATGTTAGATTTTTCAAATTATTATTTCCTTCAAGCGCGAGAAAGACTACAGGTATTCCTTAAAACAATAAATATTTAATAATATTTAAGAAAATATAACAATTTAAATTTTTGTAAACACATTAGATAAAGAAATTCATAATTTTGGTCCTTCCGCATAGAATTTTTTTTTACACTGGAAATGTTTTAAGCTGTTGGACGAATAACTGCTAGTCACAAAAATATTTGAGAAGTTAAAAATAACTATTGTTATAAATAATTCTCGTGACAAAATATTCAAATGTAAGGTTTTATCAAAAATTTTATTTTCTTTAATCGCTACAATGGCTACGGATATTACTAAAAAAATGTATGTTTGATCATATTTAATGGAACATAACAACTTACATGTTTATAAACAATTTACATAAGAAAATTCCCAATGTTGGCAGTTTCACTTGGAAAAAGTCGGATTTTCAATCGTAATAGATTGGAAATGAATCATAACACTGCATTCTAAGATTCACTCAATACAAAGTGTTTATTGTTAACTTTTCTAATATTTTTGTGACTAGCTGTCATTCGTCCAATAGCTTGAAAGATTTCCAGTGTAAAAAAAATGTCTATGCGAAAGGGCCAACATTTTAAATTTGTTTATCTAATTTGTTTACACAAATTTAAATTGTTCTATTTTACAAATATTATGAAAATTATTTATCGCAGTGGTTATTATAAACTTTCAAATTATTTTTTTTATTAAGAGTCATTTCTACATTAATGGGAAGCACTTATAGAAGACAAAAGTTCGGAGAGTCAAGATCCATAAAATTGAATGATCTTTAATTTAAAACAGAAAAATTCAAAATCGCAAGAGAATTGAAGGCTCTGGACATTTTTTAATGAAAAAAGTGCATTTCCTCCAACTGTGCGTCATGAGTACAGTAAGTTTTTTTATAGATTTTAGTAGCTTATAGTCTGTTTATTTTAGAAACAAGGTTTGCAATAATATAATGAACTATTTAATTCAAAAGCTCCTTGAAATTTAAATTCAGAAATGAAGTTTGCAATAATATAATTAACTATTTAATTCAAAATCTCCTTTAAATAAAAAATGTTTAATACAATTATTAGGGATTGAATGCAGCGAGAAAAAAGCTTTCAAGGTTAAGTAACAAATAAACGATGGCACTGTATAAATGTCTATATGTTGTTTGGTTTAATTCAAATAAATATATACACTATATTAATTAATATCAAATCCATTTTCTCATTTATTAGTCTTTTCACTGACTTTTCACAAAACTTATTCCCTCGAACATTTTAATTACAATTACCACTACTTTTTAAAAATATTTCCTTCAAAACTTGAAATTTTTAACATTTTAAAGGTACAAAGATTATTTACTTTGCAACTTAAGTTGTAGTCTTACACATTTTAATTATTATTATATTTATATTGGATATAAGTAATATAGTTTTTATTAATTATTCTGATCATGTATATGTTTTAAAATATTTTTGTCATTGAGGTCTTAAATATTATTAATTTTTTCATTAGCCACATTAATAGTTTCACCAATAAATATATTTTTTTAACTATAACAAATAATAAAATCAATAATATCAGCAAAATAAATCACAAAAATGTAAACTTCGAACAGCTTTCAAAATGTATCTCAAAATTAAGTTTTATTCATATTACACTATATATTTTCATGACTTTTTCTCTTTTTAAATAATTAGTAATAGTTACTCTTATTTTTTCATCTATTTTTTTTTTTTTTTGATCATTTGCAAACAGCATCAAGTTTTTATCTATTTTTGCTTTTTCATAATGCAATTCAATGAAAAAGACAAACCTACTTTTTGTAAAAAAATAATTTAATTTCTTAAATAATAATATAAAATATGCGAAAAAGCGAAGTAAGTTTCACTTATTTAACAAGGGACTTAACGCTTGTTGTTTCTAAATATTTAAAACGCTTAAAAACGACCCAAAGGTAATGAATAATAAAGAAAGAAGAAGAAAAGAAGAAGAAAATCTAAAGCTTATAAAAAATTAATAACTTTTGAGTTGAAAAACGCTTTAATAACCTCAGTGACAAATAAATATTTTCTGATTTTTAAAAACCTCTGTAAAACGCACAGTTTTCGATTTATTTAGTTCTTTTATAGTACGTTTTTAATTCAGTTTTTAATTTAAAATAACAATTCCAAACAAAAATAATTTAAAATATGTAAAAAAAGAATTGATCGCTAGTTTAAATATTACCCATTTAAAAAAGTGCTCACGGTGGCCGTATGGAAAATATTTATTTGCTTCCTCCTTGCATTCTCAATTCTTTTATTTGAAAACATTTTAATTGTCAATTTTTTAATTATTCTATCATAAAATGAAATGCATTCTAAATAAACTTTTTAAAAATTTTATTGAATTCTTTTTCCATAAATATTTTGCTTTATGAACGCATAACATTTTTTTAAATTATCAAGAAAATGTAACAATTGTATTTTTAAGCATTTTTTAAAGCTTATAACTTTGTATAATGCTGTCATATATTTATTACATTCTCATCATTTATGATTGAGAAAGTATTAGAATTGTCGGAAATTTGACATCACACTTTTTCAACGGATCTCCACGTTTCAAGACCCCCTGAATCCGAAAATCAGGTTTTTACTATGGCATCTGTTTGTCCACGATAAATCTCGAAAAAATGAACAAATCAAATTCATGTTTGGCACACTTTTTTTAGGTCCTAAAATAAAAGACGAATTCTTGAACCAGCTATTTTTGATAAAAATTCAAAAAGTGAGCGCATTTTGAAAATTTTTGAGACCACTTTTTTCTGAATTTAAAAATTCTATGTACGGATATTTATAGTATTAAAAAGAACAAACAATTTATCCTTATGACTTTTCTCGATCAAAAGAAAATTCTCAGAGTTATAGCGTTTTCCAAATTTTTTTAATCAACCGAACATCAAAATTTGAAGCCGAAAAACGCACGATATGAACAAAAGTTAAGAGAAGAAAATTATTTCTTTTCGAAAGCCCTACAAGACTATCATAATCAATTTTTGGATTTTCGTCAAAAATCGAAATTTCAAATTTTGATTGCACAAAAAATAATGGAAAATAAAAAAATTCATTTTGTGGACAAACTATGTAGGATATGAAAAAAGATGAATTAATAAAAATGGTTATCCCAAAAAAGATCTACAACTTCGTTAAGAATCACTTCTTGATAGGACGCGTACTTTTTGTTTTATTCGTGAAACATAACGTTGAAAAAAAATAAAATAAAAAAAATGTGTGGAAAAACGACGAAAGTTACGAGAAAAAATCCAACAAAATCTGTTTACAAATGTCTGTCGGAAAACGAGCGCGCAGCGCGAGTGTCACGATGAGAATGTGTACCTCAAAGCCTACAGAGCTTTGAGAAATTTAATCTTTGACTATACTTAATTAAGTAGATAATTCAGAATATGAAGACGCATGTAAATACTGCCATCTAAAAGAGATCTTTTTGGTAAAGTTTTTTCCAAGCATTCCAAACGCAAAGAATAAATATCCGAGCGCGAAGCGCAAGATTCAACCATCGCGCGCCCTAGGCGCGCTCAAATTTGCGAGCGAAGCGAGCCGCGCGCATAGCGCGCGATGAGAATATGCCCGCAAAGCGAGCAGATTTTTTTGATTATTTACAAAAATGTTTCACGGTTAAAAAAAATTCGAAATGATTTAATTTTAAGTAGATTAATACATACAAATAGTCAGCGAAAAAAATTATAGACGCAGTACATTTATAACCTTTTAATAATTTTAGGAATGAAATTACTTTTGAGTCTTGCATAATTATTTCAAAATTAATAACACTTTTTTTAAATGTATTTGAACATTTTTAATTCTTACCCACAAAAACTTACCGACGCAATAAACTTATAATTTTTTAAATAGTTTTATGGGTGATTTGATTTGTGTATCACCGTAAAGTTTGTAGTTTATCAAAGTTGCAAATTCCTATCTACATTTGCATAAATAAAATTGATTATGTGAACCAATGTTTTGAATTTTATAAATATGATTGAATTTCAAAATAATTGTTAGCGGCGAAGAGAACCAACTTCATACCATGAAAACTTGTCGATTATTATATTTAATAACATACTCATGCAATAAGAGTTAAATTAATTTAGACCAATATATTCATTTTCATAGTATGTGTGCAATGTCTATTGTATCAAGTCTACAGTTCTTATGTTGAAAAAACTTATATGTTTCTATCTTAACAACACAGGTATCTTCAAAGTAAATCTGACATTCGTTTCAAATAAATAATTATTTGAAGGAAAATATTCAAGCATTATTTTAAGAGAAATTATTTCTTCGCTGAATACATTCATTTTCTCGTCTCAAGAACATGAGCATTGTTTCAATTAAAATAGTAGTCAAAATAAGTATATGAATTTACTTGGATCAAGAATTTTGCTAGTTTTAGTTACTTATCATGAGAATATAATATTATTAATTTCATATTTAATTAAACTTCACGCAAATAAGTATAATGAAACAAATTAACTCAATAGTGTTTTGCTTAGAGTAAATATATTCTTGATTTAAACAGTTGTCCTGATTCTATTATTTTCTTGATTCAAGAAAATCGGTCCCTTGTAAAAAGAAAATACTTGCTTCTTTCAAGTAAGATCAGCCAAGTAAATTAGCCTACTTGATTCAATGCAATTTTTTTTTCAGTGTAGGTATCACCTAAAATGTTAAAATCGACAAGTTTGATTGTCGATATTAGAAAATACAAAAAGGTTTAAAAATCTCTTTTTTTAGTTCCTGCCGAAATTTCTCACCCACTCTATAATTAGTGAGATAGAAAAAGAGAACTTTTGATGTTTTTATATTTTCAAATATCGACAATCAAACTTGTTATTTTTAACATTTTAGGCGTGTGTATAGTAGGAGCGGGTTTAGGGGTCTTGCCAAACATTTTCACTCCCTCTATAATTAGTGAGATAAAAAAGGAGAAGTTTTGACGTTTTTATATTTTCAAATATGGACAATCAAACTTGTCATTTTTAACATTTTAGGTGTGGATATACTAAGGGTGGTTTGTAGGAGTCTTGCCGAAGTTTCTCACCCACTCTATAATTAGTGAGATAGAAAAAGAGAATTTTTGATGTTTTTATATTTTCAAATATCGACAATCAAACTTGTCATTTTTAACATTTTAGGTGTGGGTATATTAGGGGTGGTTTTTAGGGGTCTTGTCCAACTTTCTCACTCCCTCTATAATTAGTGAGGTAAAAAAAGAGGATTTTCAACGTTTTTATATATTTAAATATCGACAATCAAAATTGTGTTTGGCAGTTTTGAATAATGGGTGATTTGTAAGGGTATGTAACTCCTCGAAAAATAAAAATTTCGAAAACTTCTTCCGATGGAATATCATTTTTTGTTATCCTAAATGATTTAGGCAAAACAAAATTCCCGAAAAAAATCTTTAATTTCGTTCATATGAACGTTCGTAACTTCAAGTACATCTAAAAAAGAAAATGTCAACCATGAATTGATTGGTTAAAAAACAATAAGTAATTTTTAACAACAACAAAAAAACAATTTTCAAACAAAGTAATATATTTTCAACTGAAAAAATGAATCTTCAACTGGAATAGTTAAATTTTAAACAAAACATTTTTATTTTTTTAGTTTTAATGTTGTTTTTTACGGCTAAAAACAAAAACTACGCGTCCTATCGAAAAGTGATTCAGAACAAATTTGTAGATCTTTCCAGGGCGCGTAATTTTAGCTTATTTATTTTTTCTTATCTTGCCTAGTTTGACCAAAAAATGGAATTTTTTATTTTTCATTATTTTTGGTATGATCAAATTTGGAATTTTCAACTTTTCGAACAAATTAAAAAAGTTGTTGTGATAATTTTCTAGGGCTTTCAAATAGCAACGTTTTTCTTCTCATTACTTTTTTTTCATATCATGCGTTGTTTGGCTTAAAATGTTTATTTTAGTTTTTTTTACACTGTAAAAAAAGATTTGTGTAAAATTACGAAGTTTCGGAAAATTACATATTGTATCATTGTAAATATCACACACTTCACTGTGTGATTTTACAAAAGTATGTGAAATTACATCCTCTAGCGATGTATATAAAAGGACCCTCGAACAGCAGTGTAATGTTACACACTCGATAGAAATAAAATTACACATTCCCTCGTACGAACTTTACATTCAGAAGGGAAAATTCAGTCGCAGCCATAAACATAGGAAACAAGGGACTAGGCATGCCAATGCGGGGGGGACGTCCGCCACCTTTTGATGTCCCGCGACAAACATGGCAGCGCCCACATGTTTATATTTTCATGCACAGTTTGTCGGCAAAAACGCTCGTGCGTATAATCAAATGACACATCGTAAGATGGCGGCTCTCCCCATTTATGGAATTCTCCCCCCTCCCGTGGATTCAACCCCGCTCGCACGATTTAGGAAGGCATGCCTAGTCCCTTGTTTCCTATGTCCATGGTCGCAACGTATAAAAATACCACGCGTCGGTAAAATCACTTTTCTGTGATTGAAAATTACATCGAGATTTTTAATTTGACCAAAGATCTTTAATTTTACCCTGGCGGAAACTGTAACATTTTTTATTTATAATTAATTTAAAATTTAGAATAATTAGAATGATTAATGTAATTAATCATACAATAAGTGAATACGAAAGCGTCTCTTGTGTTCGTTGTTTATCAATGCCTTCATCCTTCAATTTTGGAGGATTTTTATTCTTAATGTGAGGAAATTGACAGCTATGTTCAACTTTTTTGACAGCTTTCACACAAAAATATACCGAATTCGAGCTATTCCTATTTTGTCTTTTACATTTTCTGCTATTGGAACGGGAAAAAATGCGGTTATTCAAAACGTATATTTTTTTTTATTTTTGTTACGGAATATTTAAACATCAAAAAAATACCCATAGTATCTTATGTGTTTTAGGTAAGTAGTAACGTGTCCCGCTTGTGTTTCTTCAATCTCCATGAAATTCTACGAAGTTTGAGCTTCGAGTGTTCGAACCTTGTCGCCCTGATAAATTTTATTTTATTCTTTCACATAATGAATTTTACATTTTCCTTTTATTTAAATCCACCAGAGATTTAAAATTCAATAGATTTTTTTTACAGTGTATTTTGAAAATGCTCTAACTCTGATCATTTTATTTTTATAGAAAAAAGTCATGGGGATAAATTGTTTTGAATTTTGATCTAAAGTAGCTGATTTACGAACTTGTTTTTTCTTTTTAGGCCTTAAAAAAGTATGCCAAAGCAGCATTCAATCTGATCAATTTTTCGAAAGCTATCGTGCCTACAGAATAGACTACAGACAGACAAACACCTTCGTAAAAATCGTTTTTTCTGATTCAGTCGACCTCAAAACGTGGAGATTTGATGAAAACCCAAAAAGTGAAATTTTACATAAAACCAATACCTTCTCATTAGGATGAGAATATAAAAAGGGCTAAGAAAATATCGCACGACTTTCAGTTGATATTTCAGGATCCTTAAACGAGCCTGAAACTATGCAAGAGAAACGAAAAGAAAATAATTTTTTGTTGGTAAATTTGTTTAAACAATAACTGTTTCAAATTTTTTTGTTATATCCAAATTTCATATTCATGGAACCCTAAGTGAGCCTTAACATAGGATAGAAACAGAAATTTGTTTAATTAATTTTTACTAGAATTGTTTTTAAAAAATGGTTTAAACCATTTATTTTTATTATCATATTTCCAGACTCCTAAATGAGCCCTAAATTATTCTATGAGGTAAATTTTCCGTAAAATCATTTTTAGTACGTTTTACAGCAATGTTCGGTCAACTTAACGTTAAGCTAGCACAAACACTATTTTTTTTACAAAAAATAAGAGCCAAAAATTTGGGACCACCGGCCCAAATTAACCCTAAATTATGAAATGGGTTACATCTCTATACCTTGATAGTATTGTGCCAGCTTAAATTACCTAAAGATAAGTTGTAAACCAAAAATTGAATAACTCTCATAAAACAAAAATAATTTAACAAAAAAAATTCAAAATGAGTGATGAATTTTTAAACAATGTGATGAATTTCCAATGAAAATAATGAATCTTAAACAACAAAATTATTTTTTAACGAAAAAGTTTAACTTTCAACCAAGAAATTAAATTGTCATTCCGAAAAACATGAATTATGAACGAAAAACGTAGTAGCTGATATTTTAACCAACAAAAAGATTTTAAATTTCAATCAAAAACAGTTGAATTGAACCAAAAAAGATTAATTTTCAACATGAGATGAATTTTCATGCAAAAAGATTAATTTTCTGACAAACAGAACGAATTTTTAACAAAATACATGAATTTTCAAGGGAGACTTGGAAAAAGGGATAGAGAGGTGACAGATCACTGTTCCGTGACTACTCACTAACAAGTATTTTTTTGAAAGGGAAGCTGAAAAAGGTTTCAAGATGTGACCAATGACTTCTGTGACTAGATACCAAACTAAAAAATTAAAATACGGTAAAAAATGCCTTAATACAAAAAAATGAATTCTCAACAAAACAGTTAAATACCGTAATATAAAGCTACTTTTGCAAATGAATCATTAATATTCAATTTTATATTTGAATAAAAAATTATTAAGCACGTTCTCCAACAAATTCCTAGTTACAAAAAATTACCTTTTCAGGTATATAAAAATTCACTGACATTTTCAGGTTTTTCAGGTAGGTTAGACACCCTAGTTTTTATTTTTGTTTTGACCAAAAAACTATTCAGGCTTCGTTTTGATAAACTTCAAGTGATTAAACTGTAGAATTTAAAATTGGAATCATAGTAATATTAATTTACTTTTGTATATTATTAATTAGCAATGCAATGTTTCGCAATGTACATTATTGCTAGTGTGAGGTAAAGGCTTCGCACGTTTTCACGTCACCTCATATAAAAATGATTCCCCTTCACTTGGACCAGGCTACTGCAGACATGAGTCTACAAACCCCTGAAACTCGAAGTGACGAAACATGAATTAGTTAGGAAAGGACAATGAAAAAACAATGAGAAATCCAAAGGACAGAAAGACAATGTAATTGGTGAAAATTGGGAAAACTCACCAGCAGCCTCGTGAGCCACGGCCTGTGCAAGTCCATCAGAGAGACTCTGTGTGAAGGAAGGCAATTTCGAGGTTGGGGTATGGGTAGGTCCAGCATAGTAGCTGCTGGATGTGGAGTCAAGGGCGCCGCCGCTGGCGAGGACGTCGACGCAGCACCAGAACAGAAGGTGAAGGATAAACAGTACGACGACGTCGGCGATCGCCGCTCGCATTTTAGGTTAGGCTCATCCACCGCGACACTGACAGCTCGCGCCTCCCGTTCGTCTCCTCAAATCACCCCAAATCCCGAAGATGATGACGCGAATCAACGATTCAAGTTGAGTCGAAACTTGCCACCACTTCACACCGCCTTGACACCACTCACGAAAATGGTTAATCGCGAAACCCCGAGTCAAGGTTAACGATTCAGAAAAAATCAAAAACGGAACCCTCGGGCCTTAGACTGAGCTCCACGTGCCAGGTACACGATTACGAGGACGATAAACGCCTCGAAGATGATTTTTTTACTTTCCTCGTTGACTTCATTAAAGCGGCCCCCGGCTCCCACGATCCTTTTCACCGTTTCCAATTTGATTATTTTTTTTCGGATCAAGTACACTGCTCCGCGAAATCAGATGTTCGACCAAGGCCACTGACCATAGATGATATTGCAGCAAGTTTCGCACATAGAGGAGAAACTCACTAGTTTTTTTTTTATCTCTTAAAGTACATTTATACCTCTGCCTGCCTGCCCGGTGCAGCCGTACATAGGGATGGGGAGGGGAGGGACGTCAAATGACGCTGATCAATTGGGTCATCTGACTGCCTGACCGGACATTTTGGAAAAAGAGGAAATCATCTGAAAAACAGTTATTGGAATGTCGTTTACTGGATAATTTAAGATGAAAACAAAAATAGAACAATTTATTATGTAATTGCAAGCTGTTCATTTGGTCAGACGGAAAATTTCTTCCATTTGCGTGATTTGAGTTAGACATAACCTACAAAAATAATGCGAAATTAGACACAAAACAACACATAAGCTCCCCGCCGTAAAGATGGGACCTTACCTAGAGTTCTAAATTTCTCGGACATTTAAAATCCGGTCACGTTCTCGTGACTGGGACCGTCATTTTAAGACAACTTGAGAATTTACAGAGAATTTAAGAGAATAAAATTATATCAATAATAATAATAAATAATAATAATCAATATTTTCTTTATATCTTTAAACCTTATAATATTGTAAATTTATTTCCAAAAACTATGAATTGCAATAATAAAAGTTTCATAAAAATAAAACTACGAATAAAGTTAAATCTTATCGAAATACAATATCAAAATTTCTTTATAGCTGACATATTAAATTAAATAATTAAAATGAAGTAATGCAAAAATGTTAGATAAGTATTATTAGGCCTTTAAATATAAATGTATGAATTATTTTATTATATTTGTGTTTTACTTGTACAGATTATTAAGAACTGGCTTTTTAACTATTTAAGTAATATTTAAATTCATATTCAATACGCTAATATTACAATTTTATGTTTTGAAAAAATCAGTTATATATTTTTTCAAGTAGTTTATTTTACAACAAGTTAAAATAGTCTTATGTTCTAATCTGAAGATTTTAAAACATTTACGAACATGTTATTTTTTTTTTAACTTGAAGCTTTAAAACTGGATCATTCAAAGAAATAATGACCTCATATGTATACTAATTGTGCGAAGAAAAATGATTTTTAGAGACAAAAACTGTAGTCTTAACGTGTAAAACAGTCTTATGTTTATAAGAAATCTTTAAAATTCTAAAGCTTAATCTTATATTTTCAACAATATTATCACGATTTAAGTTCCATAACTCAAGTGTACATAGAAGAAATAATTAGAATATATTTGTACAAAGTACAAAATCCCTTTTCAAGATACGAACTATAGTCTTAATACGTAAAACACCTTGTTTTATGATAAAATTTTTAATACTATAACAATTTTCAAACTCAGTATCAAATATTCAAGAATATTTTTGCGTTTCAAATACCACTTGTAAATATTAATATAGGCCTAACAGGTAGAACATTATTATGTTTATAATAACCCTTTTTACACCATAAAATTCCTAAAACTCAGCATCAAATGTGAAAATAAATAAGAACTAATTGTACAAATAATTACGTAATGTCTTTAAAAAATTTTGATACTCCAAGCAATTACCATCTATTACATTTCATTCCGCAAATACGATTATTTACAAAAAATTTGGGAACAAATAATTGTTTAAATAAGTTAAATTTATTTAAACAATTATAAATTGTTTAAAAAGTCCTAGAAAATATTCAAATTGCCCATTTCAAAAATTGAAAATTTTCCCATGTTATTCAATGGGATTTTGAATTGTCCGATGACACGGGTTAACATTTGAATTTCGAAAAAAAATTACGGATTTTCTTTCTCTGAAAATGGAAGCTTTTTGGGAATTGACTTGCACTCTAGAGAAAAAAAAATAACAATGCTTTTTTGGATCACCCTGATATACCCCTCTATCAAGGGAATGCTCTTCGGTAACCATGTGACCAATCTAGTCCCCGGTTATGAACATTTTTTTTTGGTGTTCACTGTGTCCACACGGATTGAGATATCATGTTTAAACTTTGACAGATAAAATAAAAAGCACTAAAGAAGGTTTGTAAGCATCAATATATTAGTAATTTTAAAGAAAGTTTATTTATAAATGAATGGAATAGAATATTACCATTCGAGTTATAACACTTTGCAAATCATTCTACATCTTGAAAAAAATTAATATAAGCAATAAAGTTTTCACATTCGTTGCAAATCAACAAATAAGTCTCTACACACTCGTAACCTATCATTATTTTTCGGGCATTTTTAGTGATTTATAGCGGAGGAAAAAGAAACTTTGAACGTCGATAAAGTCGAGCTCAAGTGACTAAGTTCATGCATGAAATTTTTGTGTGAAATGATTTTCATTTTTTTGGTCCTAAAAATAAAAGATAAATTTCAAATTGGAAACTTATCAACACCAGCAATGTGCTAAATTTAGTCGTCGGAGTTCTCCAACCAACTTCCATAATTCTTGACGTTGAATCGATCAGCTGATAACTATTGTTTACAGTGAACTGACCAGCGGGACTCAGCGTCGAACTAGCCCTGTCTTTCGCCCCCGGGCGAAATTTTATTTTTCTTCTTAGAATTGTTTCACACCAGTACAAAAAATCCACAAGAATATATAACCATTTGAAAATTTTAATGATTTTCTGAAGATGCACATTTTTCAAGATGGGACTTGGACGGATTTTCGAGTATCACATTCTAAGATGTTCCTCGATTTTTTTAAATCGAGGCATGTACTTGATCGACGTTAAAAGGTTATTCTCTATTCCGGTAGTATTTTACTAGAAAAACTTTCTTCGTAATTATGAACATTTTGATATATACAAACGTTCCTTAGTGCTTTTTGTATAACTTCCTAAATCCTGAACACGACATCTCAATCCGTCACGTGATCTCGATTTTATCGACGTTCAAAGTTTCCTTTTTCCCCGGAAGTAATCGCTAAAAATGCTTCAAAAATAATGATAGGTTACGTGTGTGCAGATACTAAATTTTTGATTTGCAACGAATGTGCAAATTTTACTGCTTATATTAATTTTTTTAAGTTCTAGACGATTTAGTCCAAAATTTGTGTTAGTTCTCAATGTACGCGAATCAAACAATCTGAAATGCATCAAACCAAACATTATCTGCAAAGAGCTGTAACTCGAATGGTAATATTTAATTTCATCAATTTATGAATAAACTTCTTTTTACATTATAAACATATTGATGTATACAAACGTTCTTTAGTGTCTTTTATTAAATCTGTCAAATTTTAAACAGGATATCTCAATCCGTGTGGACACAGTGAGCACCAAAAAAATGTTCATAACCGGGAAATAGTTTGCTCACGTGGTCCCCGAAGAGCATGCCCTTAAATGCCTCATAGAAACTTATACAAATGGAAAATAGGATATATAGAACCGTATAGAAATGATAAAATTTCGATATAGTTCTATATATCCTTTTTTGCATTTCTAAAGATTTCCATAAGACATTTAATGCAGGGATATGGATTCATTTCCATAATAGGCAATTATAATTTAATATGTTATATTATGACAATTAAGATTCATTATTGCACCTGTAAAATAAGACCGGTTATTCCTAAAATTGTGTACGTTGTACGTTCAACATAACACCTGTAAAATAAGACCGGTTATTCCTAAAATTGTGTACGTTGTACGTTCAACATAATTATCGATAAAAATATGTTATTTTATTGCTCAAATCATATCTACTCTTCCCGCCCCATTACAAAGTAACAATTTTTATAAAATATCCATTTATTATAAAGAAAATAGCCAGATAATTAAATTCAATTTAATGTTTCAAAAAAGTTTAATTATTTTAATCTTTTCCATTCCTTCTTTTGCAGTCTTCAATTTTTTTATTGCTCCAATACCTTTTTGTTAAATATTGCGAAGTCGATTAAAAGGAATATAAACATGTATTTCATCATTATCTGCACCCTATCGAAAGAAATCTCTGAGTTTTCTTTAGCGAAATAGCTTGGCCCATTTGAGTCTATAAACGAAGTCGATTTGAAACAAAATAGTCTCGGAGATAGTTTGAGAGATTTGGGTCCTTTTCAAGATCCTTTTAGTGGTCCTTTTAAGAGTAGTGCGGCGGTAATATAATGTTCCTTTTGGATTCGTCACGTACCGGGCGGGCAGAGTTATTTACAGTAGTTGGTCGTGGCTAATCCGCTCTCCCTTTTTAAATTTCTCTTCAAATTAATAACACTTTTTTTTAATTGATGAATTTTCTCATTATACTTATTTATAATTATAACTTATATACTGATATACAATTTTTTAATTGAATTCAAAAATGTTGTCTTTTTTGACGTATCTCATTCCATTTACGAGAAACGTTCTATTAATTCCAATTTTAAGCATTAAAAAAAAAGTTAGATATCTGAAGTCATCGAAACCCGTAGATTCCGAATTATTATGTTTTAGACTGTTAATATGAAATTAAAGAAAATCTACTTCTAAATTTTAATCCTAAAGCTTAACAAAGGACCCTTGAGTGTGGGCTACTCTATTGAGATAGCCTCTCTGCTTGTTATTTATGATCGTATTCTTATTTCAATTTCGGAAAGGATATTTTAAATCCTTCAGACCATTTAAACGAGCTTCCTGAACGTTTAAAAATATCTACCTGAGTGCCTGCGGAGAATTTCTCTGAGCTTGTTTGACCTAAAGAATTTTTAGTATATACTCGAAGATTCTTTTCGGTAGGGCAGTCTATTTTTTTCTCATCTTACAATAATTTATGCACTTCAACGCGAATTGCGTGCAAAAATGATTAAAAATGTATTTAATTACTTTCAATTAGTTATTCCTTCTTATTTTAAATTTTACCGCATTTACCTATTTACAACACATGACCTATAAATGACGGGTAATGGTGCACTTACATCTCCGCCCGTCCAACCGGTGTAGGCAGAAAGTCCATAAGAGTAAAAGAGATAGAGAGCGGAAAGTTGGACAAAAAGTACTCTTGGTCTCTTTTACTCTCATGGGCTTTCTGCCTGTGCCGGTAAGATGGACAGAGGTATATAAATGCACCATGAAAGACGGCCAGGACGCTGTCAGTCCCATCACAAGTTGTCTCCGTCTTCGCAACCCTGGTAATAACGTGATTACCACATGTCCGGTCAGGTGACCGTCAGATTACCGGAAATCGGTCATCTATCGGTTACTCCCCATCTCTACACATGAACCATTTTCAACTCTCGGTCAAAGATATTCTTCTCGTTGATAGACGGCTGATTTACCGTAAGCTACGAAATGCTATGCAAAATCTCCGTAATATGTCAGTTCTGTCTTACTTCACTTGCGGGAAACTTGCCAAAACCTCGCGATGTAAACTTTCGAACCTTTCACTTCAAACATTAGGCAAGTTTGCTGCAAACTATTTGGCTATCTGGGTTAACGGGTCAACTGAAATATTTAGTAAATCATAGAAATGATTGTCATTTTCTTCCACATTTGTTTACGTGTTAATTTGCCGCCTTTTGTAAAGAGAGGGTAGGTTGTGATGGTTTGACTGTTTTGGTCATTATCCTTTTTGTGTCCTCCGATTTTCAATACAGAATTCGTGTCATCTAAAGTTTAGACAATTTTGAAAACATAATTACAAACAGTGAATCATAATCTAAATACTCGTAGTTTTTGTAACAAAATGAGTTTCTTAAAATGTTCACACTTATCAGCGTTTTCATCGCTTATGAACATATGATGGCTTTGAAACAGTCGGCATCACATTGTGATTTGCAAAGTGACTTTGTTTTTAAATTGTTGAAACACTTGATAGAAGTTGTGCTGAAATGTGAGATGCTTATCGGAAATTGGCTTATCATTGAAACGACGAGTTTTGTAAAACGACTCATTACTTCAGATTCTTGCAGATATCGAGAGGTTAGTTTTTCATTCTGATTTTTCAATGGTATCTGCAATTTCCAATGGTATTTAATACTTTTTTATTGTTTTCAAATAAGAATGTACTTATTATGGATTCTACCCAATAAGAAGGCTTGCATTAATCGGGATTAAAAAATTAATTCACTTAAATACCTGATTTTTGTGGTTGTCTCCTAAACCGTAAAGGAAATAGATATGAGAAAAAATGCATCCCCCTCAATGCACCTCGAAAAATTTTACAAAACAGTACTGAATGGAATTGATAAATACAAAAATTTGTAGTCAGGATCAATAAAATTAAAACTTAGAAGTTTTTCATTTGTATAAATGAATAAAAGTATTTCTTGCGGTTTAACGTAATTATTATCCATTAATTGTATTATTTACTAAATTATTCATCCATTTAGTATTATCAATTCATTTTCATTTTGTTTGTATCTTGGCTTTCACCTAATTATTAATTTATTATTATTATTACTCCATGTGTATATATTTTTCACCTTTCACTTTACTTATGGCTTATACATTTAGAAAGTATATTATATTTATCGCTATTTGTATTTATATCAAGATATAAAAAAACGTATAAGATTCATGAAACTTGAAGCTTCTAAACTTATATTACATAAAAAAGCATTAGAAATATTTCAAACCGATATTTTCGAAAGTTACTACAGTCAAACCCCGTTTATTGCAACTCCTTCGAAACGTAAACACCTCTCGTCTATTGCAACTCGAGAGGGGACCCCACCTCTCTACGTATACGGAAGGTGGTCTCACAATACATTCCCGCTTCCGCGCTGTCATTAGCTACACGGAACATATGACCATCAGTGGCGAGAGTTGGGGAAGTTGCGATAGACGAGTGTCTTGGATTGCAATAACCGAGGTTTGCAATAAACAAGTCTTGCAATAAACGTGGTTTGACTTCCCGCCCAACACGGGACCTGGGAGAGGGGTAGGGGTGCGACCAAAATTATTTCTCTGACTAGATAGAGGGTGCCTTCCCGCCCGCCACGAGACGTTGGAAAGGAATAGGGGTTTCACCAAAAATTTTCTGTGAGCAGTCGCAGGGGTGCCTTCCCGTCGCCTCCCCATGAGACGTTGGAAAGGGGTCGGTGTTCGGCCAAAATTATTTCTGTGAACAGTCAGAGGGGTGCCTTCTCGCCCGCCACGAGACGTTGGAAAGGGATAGGAGTTCGACCAAAAATATTTCTGTAAACAATCAGAGGGGTGCCCCCCCACGAGATGTTGGAAAGGGGCCGGGGTTCGACCAAAATTGTTTCTGTGAACAGTCAGAGGCATTCCTTTCCGCCCCACGAGACGTTGGAAAGGGGTAGAGGTTCGACCAAAATTATTTCTGTGAACAGTCAGAGGGGAACCTTCTCGTCCGCTACGAGACGTTGGAAAGAGATAGGAGTTCGACCAAAATTATTTCTGTAAACAATCAGAGCCCCCCCCCCTCCACACGAGATGTTGGAAAGGGGGTTGGGGTTCGACCAAAATTATTTCTGTGAACAGTCAGAGGGGTGCCTTTCCGCCCCACGAGACGTTTGAAAGGGGTCGGGGTTCGACAAAAATTATTTCTTTAAACAGTCAGAGGGGTGCTTTGCCGACCACACCAGACGTTGGAAAGGGGTCGGGGATGATTTTGCGTTTCAGTGATCGTACCTTAAGTTTTTCTAGATTGCCCGAAGTTCTAAAAATCAAGTTATCTAATATGAAATAAAAAATATTGAAATAATCAAGTGTATACTTAATAATTAATTGCCTTTTACGAATGTCAATTAGTTCAAAATATAGTGTACACTTTTATTCAAGTGACAGTTTTAAAAGCTTTTAATTTTATAATATAACTGATATTTCGAATATACCTTCAACTACTTCAACATGAAAAGAAAGTCATTCGTCAGGTACGAGTTTTTCCAGCGTTTAGTATTTTCTTGCAGTTTTCCTGCCAAGCAAATAGGGGAACTAGAATTAATTTGGATTTCACCTTCCTTATGAATCTGCTACAAGTTCCTTTATTAGTAACATATGATGCTTTCTTCAAATTTCCATCTGAATTGAATCTAAAATTTTCACGTATAATTCATTATCACTTTCAAGTAAAATCACTGACAGGCAAAATCACTTATTAACATCAAAGTCAACTTTCAACATAAACTTTTTTCAACCGAAGATAAAAAGCACACTATTTGATAACTTATTATTATTACAGAGTACTTTGTACTGCGCAAAACTTTAAGCACAGCATTTTTTAAATTGACAGCATTATCTCAAAAACAATGAAAATCTAAATGGCATTCAGCTTTACAAAGATAATCTTAGCCGCTGATTTTCACCCAACGAAAGTACTGAAGATTAATCTTTTCGCCAATTATCCACAGAACTAAATTGTTTTAAAACGTCTTGAAATTTTTTAATTCATTCCCTCGTTATTTTTGATAAAACCAGTTCTGACTTCTTTTGACTTGTAGAACAGTTGATAATGAGTCTATTACGAGGCGCCAAAGCACTACTATGCCGGCCGAGGGGCGGCTAGCCTCCCCCGCAACACATTCAAAAAGGGGTATTTAAGGATTATTTTGTGCAAGTTTCGTGAAAATCCGTGCTGTCAGAAAAAGATCTTGGGGTACGAACACGGGCTATTTTTGAAAAAATGTCATTTAAAAATTCGCATATCTCACCATGTAGTGGATAAAGTCGAAAACCCACAAAACGAAGTCAGAGCTCGCTTCAAGACAAACAAATTGCGACTTTTCAGATCCTCCACGGTCTCTAATTAACGTTACAGTAGCGTCCAAAATATACCCTAATTTTTTCGAAAAATTGCAAGTCCTAATTGCTCTGTACACACGCTGCGATTGCGCAAAAGCATTAAGACGAATTTTTCAATTAAAGTTAGAATAATAACGAAAAAATGCGACCTTTTGGCTCAAAATTGATCAAGACTGAAGGTAATCTGGTGTAAACTGTTCGAAGTAATCTTGTGTACCTGTAATTTTGTGTAATCCTGTGTATTATTTTGAAATCCTATGTAATCTATGTAATCCCTACAATCATGTGTAATCCTATCTAATCTATTGTAATCTCATGTAATCTGTTTTAATCCCATGTAATCTCGTTTAATCCCGCGTCGTAATGTGTAATCCCATGTAATCTTGTGTAATATACCTTATATTTGACATCCGATGTAATCTGTATATTCCCTGTAATCTTATATGAAGTTTACTTCTATTAGTAAAAAATATCGTGGGAGAAAATTTTTATTTTTGTTAAGAAATCATAATTCGATTTCTACTCGCTATTCAAACCAGTTTTTGAAAACCTAAATACTTGTACCCTCAAAATTCTCTGTTGATTTACTCATAATTGGACAACTTTTTTTTGCATCATACCCTGATGATTAGTATTCAGCAACTTAATATCTCAGGAGCAAGTTTTTATTTATTTTTTTAACTTAAAATTTCAAGTCTTATCGAAATCCGCAGTCGAGTTTGCTCGAATTTTAGACTAATGTCACTTATAATTGTAATAGGGTTGTTTCGCGATTTTAGATAAAATAATGTTTTAATACATAATTTTAATCTGAATCGAAGATGCGTTATAATTTTTTTTCTATTATGTCATTCAACATGAAAAAATTATTAAAGATTGAAGGCGGTAAAACACTTATTCAAATTGGTTTCTATTGTACTCTATTGGGTTTTACGAAACCCTCCTTTGACATTTTTTTAAACAATATTTTGGGACTTCTATTTTCGATGTGCATATAAACTAAACACAAGCAGAGAAAAAGATATTTGAGAATCACTGACACGTGAGCTGTGATTGGTGAAAAATCCGACCCCTTTGACGTCAAAGGGGCCCTCCAATGGACATCGTGATACAAAATTCATATTTCAACAATAAATTAAAAATAGTTAACAATATATAAAAAATATTCTATGGTCGTTTTTAAAATTAGAATTTTATATACTATAAGATCCATTTATTGGAAAAATTATATCTGAATTTGGAAACAACCCTATTGTCAACTTCCACATCTATGTCCTCGAGACTGGATAACTTATGCTAATCAAACTTTTTTGGCATCAATTCAGTAAACATTCAACTCGGGAATTAAATATAATTTGTACATCAATACGATGCAGTTTTGTTTATAAGAACTAATTGATCAATAAACAAATTATTTGTATTCTGTGATTCTCCGTGCATTGATTTAAAACAATATGATGTTACGTTCTGGCGTTAAGGCTCTTCAAAGTTTAATGCACTTTAACGTAAAATCACTCATATAAAAATCGGACCAAAATTGATGCTTTTAGAATTTGTTGAACAAAAAAATTGAATTTCCTGATTTTTTCCAGTTTAAATTCGTAATTTCAGAATAAGCAAGAAAATTTTGTTGTTAATGTCTACACTGTGTGAAGAAGTGTAACCAGATGAATAAGTTTTATATTTAAAAAAACGCCTTAGTTTTTATTCAAAATAGGGAGGGCGTTAATATTTTTTTATTGTAAGTTTTATCAAATTAGAATTCCCAATATTTAATTTCAAATATTTGTCCGAATGTTTATTAAAAAATACTAAACACTTCGTAAAAATAACTGTATTATTCGTTTTTATGATATTTGAATATATTTTGGCTTGATTAATTATTATACTTTAATTTGTCAAAAAACTGAAATAAATCAGTTTTCCTACCTATTATTTTTCACGTTCCGTTTTACTTATTATAAAATATATCAATTATTCAATATTAATGTAAATGATAAATGATTAAATTCTAAAATATTTTTTATTTATTTAGAGAACTTCATTTTCATCACTAAAAAATGATATTGTTTCCTTTATAATTTTTTTTCACTATTTTCTCTTATTTTTATGACCTATTTATTTAAAAAGATCCATACTCAAATATTTTTTTCATAATTTTTTAAAAATTCATTCTGCTTTCTTGTATTTGTCGCAGTAGCAAATAATTTTCAATCGTTCATGAAAGGAATTATTTCCTATTGAAACTTTTGAAGCGTTTAAAATTGAATAAAAATTTATAATTGTACGCACTGGAAATTGAAATTTTCATAATCTTATGGTATCAAATAATCAGGGTGGTAGACGCTCAGGGAAAACCTGAAAATCTGAAGAAATTCCAAGAATTTCGTAAAATAAACTTGCATCATTTAAGAAATTTAGATTAAAGTAAAATCCAAATTAAAAATCCTATTTAACGTTCAATAATAAAATTGATGCAAACTCCTGTAAAAAAACAAGAATCCAAGGACCAAATTTGGACCACAACAAACAAAACAAAAAAATCCTATTGTAATCTGAAAAAAAAAATAATTTTCGGACAAAAATAAAAAAGAGGAAAGAAAAATAAGAAGGGAGCCAACCACATCCCCTTCCTTCTTTTTTTCTTTTTTTCGTCTTCTTATTTTTATTATCATCAAATTACAGTTCAAAATAAAAAATAAAATTGCATTACCAACGTTTCGGTACTCGTACAGTACCCTTATCAAGGCAAGAAAAATATAATAGATAGAAATTGACAGCACCCACAAACAGGTGCTCTCTCTCTTTGATACCTGAGAATCGAATCAAATCAAAAAAGAAGAAAGAAAGAAAAAAAGAAGGATTTTTCTTTCCTCTTTTTTTATTTTTGTCCGAAAATTTTTTTTTTACATTCTCATCATTTATGATTGAGAAAGTATTAGAATTGTCAGAAATTCGACATCACACTTTTTCAACGGATCTCCACGTTTCAAGAACCCCTGAATCCGAAGATCAGGTTTTCACGATGGCGTCTGTCTATCCGCCCGGCCGTCCGTAAACACGATAACTCTCGAAAAAATGAACGAATCAAATCCATCTTTGGCACACTTTTTGTAGGTCCTAAAAGAAAGGACGAGTTCGTTAACAAGCCTTTTTTAATAAAAATTCAAAAAGTGTGCGCATTTAAACAATTTTTTAGACCACTTTTTTCTGAATTTGAAAATTCTATATATGGGTATTTATAGTATTAAAAAGAAAAACAATTTATCCTTATGACTTTTTTCGATAAAAAGAAAATTCTCAGAGATATAGCGTTTTCAAATTTTTTTAAATCAACCGAAAATCAAAATTTTAAGCCAAAAACGCACGATATGAAAAAAAGTCAAGATAAGAAAGACATTTCTTTTTAAAAGACTACAAGATTATCATGACAATTTTTTTGGATTTTCTTCAAAAATCAAAAATTCAAATTTTGATTGCACAAAAAAATAATGAAAAATAAAAAATTACATTTGTAGACAAACTATGTAGGATACGAAAAAATACGAATTAACAAAAATTGTTACCAAAAAAAGATCTACAATTTCGTTAAGTATCACTTCTTGATAGGACGCGTACCTTTTGTTTTATTCGTGAAAAAAACGTTGAAAAAAAAAATAAATAAAAAAAAAGTCTGGAAAACGACGAAAGTTACGAGAAAAAAATTCAACAAAACCTGTTTACAAATGTCTGTCGGAAATCGAGCGCGCAGCGCGAGTGGTTGAGAATGTGTACGTCAAAGCCTACAGAGCTTTGAGAAACTTAATCTTTAACCATACTTAATTAAGTAGACAGTTCAGAATATGAAGACGCATATAAATACTGCCATCTAAAAGAGATCTTTTTGATAAAGTTTTTTTCAAGCATTCCAAATGCAAAGAATAAATATCCAAGCAAAATTCAGATAATTTTTGTAAGAGGTACTTTAAAGAACTGTCGAGAATAATAAATTTCAAATGTTACAAATTTAATTTCAAACTATTATGTTCTATTTGTCGAAGATTTAATTTCAAAAATGTTACTAGATTAGAATTCTGGTATTTAAATAATAATTGTCAGGGAAAAATCGGGAAATTTTTAAAATCAAGTTTTGCGGTCATCCTATAATTGAAAAAGTTCGATATTTTAGAATTTCACGTTGAAAACAGTAAAAGTTGAATATTTTAAAATCTAAAATATGGAAAAATTTGAACAATTTCAGGTTTATATGTTATAAATCTGACAATATTTCAAATTGAACAATGTCTATTCAAGAATTTATTCAGATTCTGCAATTAAAATGATAAACCTAGTGAATTTAATATATCTTTAGATTTAAATATTAATTAGAAATATATATATATGGATCGGCGGGATCTCGTGACCTTTGGGTGGACGGAGCGACTGAATCACGACTTGCTAGACTGCTACGATGCGAGTGTGGCCCGTGAACGGGGTTACAT
>NC_046661.1:52413815-52439059 GCF_010883055.1 Belonocnema kinseyi | reverse complement strand
TATTTGAAAATTAAAAAAATATCTTATTGTTTCAAAAATTATAGCGATTTTTTATGTGTGTCGCTTTTACTAGTGATGGGTGATTAACATGGGTTTTTTTTTATTAAATCGTATGTACAGATTTGGTAAAAAGTTGAATATGTGAAATTTCTCCAGCTTGAAAAAAAAGAATCATTTTACACTTTCAGAAAAAAGATTTTCCACGTGACAGCAAAATAATAACATGTTCCTCCTTTGATCCAAGTTGAAGATATTTTTCTATTACTATAGTACTATTCTATAGTATATAATATACTATTCTAAATTAATCAAAAAACATATTTTCCAATTTTTTTATTATTGTGTACTACCAAAAGTGGTACATATAGATAATTCGCCGTGCTTTTTAAAGCAATAGCAAATTTTGTTTACATTTTTTTTTAATTGTAATATTTAAATTAAAAAAGAGAACAGAATATATTAACTGATTTTAGCATTTATTGTTCTTGCTCCTTTCTGATGCCAAACAATGCACTTAGCATTAATCGCATTAACCTTATCAGTCAAGCATTTTCAAGTTTGAAGAATTCAACATTGGAAAGCTTGAGATTAAAATATTTATTTATAAATTAACAATAATTATAAAATTGAAAAGAACCTTTATTTCACAAAATTCATTCTCATAATAAAATTTTTGTTCGTTTTTAAGTTATTTATTTATTTGTTGTTTACGTTAACTGCTTTAAAATTATTGACATTAAGCACTATTTTCTTGAATTAAAAATAATCTTAAGGAAAGATTAGTATCCGTAAAAACTTGCATTAAAATAAAAATATAGAGAAACAAATAATCAAACATAAGTTTTCAGGTAAAAGACAAGATCAATCTGCCTCATAATGGAGTTGAAACTTGATGAAGTAAAGGTGAAAGTTGAGAGGATGATTTTCGATGAGCCAAAAGTCCAGGAATCTTCCAAATCCGAAACAATGATCGTTGAAGATGCAAAAAGTGAAGCATCGAAAACTAACGACACAACTATTCAAAATAGCGAAGTACAATTAAAAGATGAAAACCAATTACCATTTCCATCTTCTTCAACCAATTCAGATGCTAAAATCGTTTCCGATCCAAAAGCTTCTAATGTAAAAATCGTGCGCGGCACAAAAAGAATAAGGATTGATGCTGCTGATGCGAATCCAACTGACAAAAAAGGTATTTCATTGCAATTAAATTCAAGTAAAACATAAGTAAATTAGTCTAATATATTTATAAAATATTATCTTCTTGATTCTCAATTTAAAATTTATCACCTAAACCTGAATTTTACTTCAACTTAAATTTAGAATCAAAGGAGGACGATAGTGAAGCAAAAATAATGCGATCACTGAAAAGATCCTGCGAGTTGTGGTCGCTGGAAGACAAAAATACCTTTTTCAAGGCAGTCAACGAATTCGGAAAGGATTTTGACGCTCTGCAAAGTTACTTTTTAAGTCAAGGAAAGAAGAAAGGACTGGCTGAGAATATGATAAAAAACAAGGAACAGATTCGGCATTTTTATTACCGAACTTGGCTAAAGATATCGAAGCGATTGAAATTCTCTGAAGGTACAATTTACCATTTTTCTGAATCATTCTTTAAATATAGGGTGTTAAATCTTTTTAATTGAACTATTTAATTTTGTATTGTATTAATTCAGACGTTAAAAAGACAACGCAGGAACTTTATGGACTGATTAATTATGGAGAACTAAGGAGAAAGCTGCCGCGAATGCATGATAAAGCACAAATGAAATTAAACGAATTGGTTTATTACGGATCAACCCAAGTTAGATTGAGAGGTAAAACAATGAGAATAAAAACTCCAATCTGCAGAGCTTTGAGAAAACTTAACCAATTAGAAGGTTTGTAGAATGTTGTGTCTTTATGTTAATTTTATTTATTATTATTTAAAACGAGGAATCGTCATATGGGAAAGGGTTGAGTTTAGAGTTAGGTGAATTTCAAAATAAGTAATGGAAAAGAAAATTTAAATTCACCAAATTTTACATGCAAGACAGCACTTGTTCAAAATCAATGTAAACTTTAAACTAGTCTCATTTAAAAAGAAAGTTGAAGTTGGCAGGTTAAACATTTCAGAAAGAAATATTTTAAACCCATGGAATCCTTTTCAAACAAGATAATTAAAATATGGGCGTTCTGTGTATATTAAAATCCATCTATTCATTATTTCCTAAGCTACGGATTCTATATTTTCAACTTTTTGAAGAGAAATCTTTCAAACTTGTACCATTTTAATTTGTACACTTACTGGTTGAACATTTTAAATTCGAAAATGTCCGAAATCGAATAGTTTCAAATTCGATTATTTAAAATTCAGAACATTCATGTTTTTACCGCAATGTTTGAAAATATAATTTCCAAATTAGAGCCTTAATTGTCAGTATATTTTAAAGTGAATAATGGTTCAAAAATTAATGATATGCATATCATAATAAAAGAGTTTTAAAATCAGAAATTAGATTTTCAAACATTTAAAAGTATAAAATATCAAATTGGAAACGTCTAAAATGGAAAAAGCTTAGAATCGAATGGTTAAGGCTCAGATTTTTTAGGTACACTAGATTGCAGTATTGCATAGGATTGAAAAATATTCCATTCATTAGAGGAATTTTTTATAGAAAATCATATAGATTAAAATTGTAGCACAATCAGTGTTAGAATCAATAACAAAAAATATTTAAGAAATTAGTGTACAACGTGGAGAAACTGAAAATTAAAAAAATTATTTTAGACTTCATATTATCACATGAAAATACACAAAAATGGTGATTCTGCCCAAACAAACTTTATACAGCAAATATCCGAATTCTCTTGATATCTTAAAAATATCTTTGAATTGAATTTATACGAACATGTATTGTAACCCCTTGAAATCCCTGACACATTTGAAAATATATTAATACTCAAAAAATAAAATATACTTTGAAAATATTCCTTTGAAATAAAATTTAATTTATTGCGTAAAGTATGCATAATTTGAAATCACTTGAATATAAGTTAAATTAAACTTATAAATTGAATTCTTTAGTAACCCTACAAAATTCTTTCGAATCCCTTGACATTTTATAGATTTCTTGAAATATTTCAGAATCCCTTGAAGCCGTTGAAAAGCGTGAAAATCCATTAAAGAAGTATAAATCTTTTGAAAGCACTTAAATACAATTAAAATTCTTTTTAATAACCGTTTAATCCCTATAAATCTTCGAAATATCTTAAAATATTTTGAAATCATTAGAATCGCTAGAAATGACTTGAAGTTTAATTTAATTTAATTAATATTTTCCAAAGTTCACTGGGAATTCCTTAAAATCTTGAGAAATCCTACAACATTCTTTAAAACACATTGACATCTTTGATAAACATACAAATCCTGCCAAATCCCTTGAAATGTTTTGAAATTCTTTAAAATCCATGGAAATATTTTTAATCTTTTGAAAGCCGATAAAATATTTCCAATTCCCTAAAATTCTTATAAAATCTTATGAAATCTGACGAAATTGCTAAAAATTGCAATTATTCGTTAAAGTTCTGTAAAAAAAGATGTTTATAACCCTCTAAATCGTTGACATTCTTTAATCTTAGCAAATTGCTTTAATGTATGTATTTTCTAAAGTTCATTAGAAATATCTTAAAATCTTGGGAACTACTACAAAATTCTTTGCAATCTCTTGAAATCCTTAAAAATGCCCGAGAATGTTGGAAATATTTGGAATCCTCTATATTGCCTTAGAATTTTTCGGAATTCCTTGAAATCCGTGGAAATATTTTTAAATTATTTAAAAACCAATGATATGTTTGGAAATCGTTAAAATGCCATACAATTTTGATGAAATATGAAGAAATCTGTACTTTCCTTATTTTCTGCATCAACTCTTACAACATTTCAACATTTTTTCTTTCTGTACTGATTTTCTTATCATGATTCTCTATAAGGATTTTTATAGAATGGCAAAACGAATTATAACAAATTCATTGTAGAAAAATTATTATAGGTCTTGACTGAATTCTCAACAATATTTTTACATAAGGGGGGATTACATAATATTGTAAAAGGTTGCATGGGATTGCAGAGTGTATACCAGATCGCAGGAGTAATTAATCCCTTGCTTATAATTAAACAATTGTAAAATAAATAATATCTAAATTTAACAATAATGGAATTTCAATGACTCCAGGAATAAAAAATACTGAGTAAAAGGATTCACCTTTTATTAATACTAAAAATTAAAAAGTTTTCTGTTTTAGAAATAGTGAAAATTAAAAATCTTTCACATTAATCACAATTCCAATAGAAGAGATTTAAGTTTCTGAAAGAATGAAGATGAAATTTTACGGGACAGAAAATTAAAGTTTTTCGTCTGCAAAATGTTAAATTCACACCAAAGAAAAACTAGAACTTAGGAATTATTCCAAATCGTTTTTCTTTTTTCTGAAAATAATACAATTTGTTGAGTTTACAAATTTAGAAAGAAATATTTTATACGTGGATCGTTCCTTTCATTGCAGAATAATTATGATGTGGGCGGCCGTAAAATTGGAGGCTAATTTAGTTATAAATAATTCAAAGTATATAACGATTTCTCGAATTCGAAAACCCTTCGATATTAAATTTGTCGTGTTTAGAGGAGATTTATTAATTTCATTGCAAGTAGTGAAGGAGAAATTAATTATAAAGGATTTTATTTTCTTTGCAAATACAGTGAAACCCTTCAATAGCCCTCGCTTCTATAGCCCTTTAAGAACTGACGCCGCACCGCAGGTGGATGTAACTGGAGCTGTGCGGGTTGCGCGGGGACTCAGGCGAGCACTCAGGCGTGAACACACAAAAGCGGAGCAAGCTATAATGAGTTAGTTCCCACCCACCGCCATCCCCAAAATCGGCGCTATAGAAGAGTTTCACTATTTCAAATCAGAGATTAATTAGTTTTATTTTATGCGATTATTCTTCTTTAATGTTATTTTTATCTTTCTTTCAAAGTATCTAATTTTTCTGCAATAGAATTGTCAGCGTGATGTTTCGACCTTTGTATTCAGTAGCCCTGGTATGGGAAATTGTATAAGTCACCGAATGCAATATTATCAATATAATTTTATGGAAGTTCTTTACAATACTGTTTTGTTCAATTTTTGCATGTCCTATAACTTTAAACAATGAATGGATTTATTAATTATTTCGTAAGTAAAAATAAAAAATATAAATATAGACTATATGATAAATGGGAGTTTTTTATCTGGAACTTTTACTTTGCATTCCTAAAGACATTTCTTTTTTAATCTCATTAAAGAAGCATTCTCCTTTTTTTTAATTATGTTACTACTATGTATTTTGCTACTATTTTGCAAAATGTATGTCAATATAGACACAAAATATTTTGATTTCTAAAGTGAGTCCAAGCCCTAAACATTGTTTTCCACGAATGATTACTTTCCAAAAAATAATCTTTCTTTACTGTTACACGTGCTGGAAGTTCGCCTTGAGTTTCTTGAATTTTCAAATATTCAGTATAATTTTTTCCTTGATCATCAGAGCTTGTGTGAACCAGGAAACGTATTCGAAAAATATTTCTTTGGCGATGCCTTCAATTATTAAGCTAATATTTAAGCATTTCTAAAGGCCGATAAGAAATGTTTTAGATAGACGACTCTTTGAAGCTTTCTCTTACATAGGATTGAAGGATTTCAATACTGATATAAAATAATAATTTTTTTCTAATTATCATCTCACCCTCTCTTTTGTCAACCGTTTTGCAGTTTAGGGAAGAACTGAAACTCAAACTCAAATTAAAACTGAAAGCGAAATAATATTGGTGTCTGATGTCAAGAATTTAATTTACAGATTGGCAAGAGGATATAAAGCTGCCTCCAAGAGTGACAATAGAGTTACGACCTGGAAACAATATGGCTTGGTGGAAAGTCCAGGCTGCCGCGATGAATCCGAGAGTTCGGACTCTTGTTCCCATCCAGCGACGACTTTCTAGTATTTTGACTTTTTTGCAGCAGCGATGGCGACCTCCGAAGTACAGAACTGTATCCTTTTTTATTTTATTATTTCAGACCAAGACCCTAAATCGATATGAATTGCAAAGCTCTTGAATGTGAATCAAATTAAAAATTCCTTGAATTACCGAAATTCTTTTAGGTATTCCCTTACATAAATTTTAGTCGGTACTCGACGACAATACAATCGACGAATCCAAGGAGTCGATTCTACTACGTGTGGCTCCTCCGGAAGGTAGCAAAATCGCCCTCCCTGTTGTGAATCTCGGCGAATACCTAACCAGCAACAGCGTTAGTTTTAACTCGTACGAAAAGCGTCTTGCTTTGAAGAGTTCCAGAGTGGAATTACTAGGATCGACGCAGTATATTAAGGGCGTAGGGAAGAAAGGTGTCAAGAAATATAAAGGAGATAAAAAAACGAACAAGTTAAGTGATGATCAGTACGCAGGAGTAGATAACAACAGTGACCTAGACGTTCCAGAAACGGGGAGCTCCAATTTCTCGAATGAAAAACCGACAAACAATGATGTTAAAACTCCCACGGAACAGCAAACCGAACCTAACAGATTCCCAGGGAGAGAAACTATCGATAGGATAAGATTGGGTTGGAATACCGAGGAAGCGAATACAATCACTGTCGGTGATCTTTTTTTAATGGCAAGTAAATTATTATTCTTTAAAGGCGTTATTTTTCACATCAATTTTTTGTTCAATAAATAATAGAGTTTCATTTTATTTTCCTTGGAAGTTTGGACGAGAATCGAAAATAACTCTCGAATATTGGTGGGACTCGCCACCGCGTGAAGCACAAGCTTTCTCTGCCGGGAAATTCAAATCGATCATTACACCTCGAGATGATAACGTGAGTCTGATGTTGCAGAAACTACTCTCGATCGCAAAGCAAAGCTACGGAACAAGCAAGGTGATTGATTATTTTTATTTGTTAATTTGATTCTTGATTTCTCGGCTTTTAACATTGGAATTTTTGACTGTTCAAAATTATTTCTTTGTGCCTAATTCCTCCAATCTACTTTATTATTTTAAGTCCTCTTTCTTCACTTTTCATATAATTATTTTATTCTTCCAATCAATTCATCTATTCGCCATTTCTTAATTAATTCTCATTAACCTTCATACGTGTCTCTTCATTTTATCCATCCATTTCTTCATTTCTTCATTTTGGTCTTCATTCCTTATTTTCAATGCCATCGTTCCTCTAAACCTTTCAATTCTTCTTTTTCTAACTTTTTCATTTACTTTTATTGTCAGCTGCATAAAAAATAAGCTGTAAACGTTTCTCGCATTTCGTTCAGACTTCAATCAATTTTTTGTCTTTGATCTTTTTCTCCACTTTTCCTTTTTCAACATTGTTCTCCACCTTTTTTTCTCGTCTCAGCATTTAAATCTCCCCAAGTCATGACTCACTCGTTCCTGCATAGCTATCCATTCTCTTCTTTAGTATATACGTTTCGATCCAGAATAGGTCGTCAGATCAGTGTCGCTAGTAAACAAAAAAACTTAATAAATTACATTATTTCTAGACGTTTCCTGGATCAAATTTCACTATTTACATGAGTTAATATTTGACTCTTTTTCAAGCATCGGTTTTAAGAATTCATAGAAATAAAAAAATGGCATATGCAACACATTATGAAATTCTTTTAAAGTTACGATTTTAATGTTTTAAGCAAACAAGATATTTCCTATCAGATTATATGCAATTAAATATAATGTAAATAATTTACATCGCAAGTGGTGCTTCTTAAATAGTTAAAGCGGAGAATCAAATTAAATTTATTTAATTAATTAATTAATGGACTTAATGGAAATTAATTATTTAAGAATGGTGTT
Organism: Belonocnema kinseyi; assembly: GCF_010883055.1. Lineage (NCBI taxonomy): Eukaryota > Metazoa > Arthropoda > Insecta > Hymenoptera > Cynipidae > Belonocnema > Belonocnema kinseyi. The sequence continues at coordinate 52,431,172 of NC_046661.1, read as the reverse complement.
TTATTATAGTAGAAATACATTTTAACTTAAAATTAGTTTAGAATATTAAAGTAGGTTTGAAAATAATGCATAACAATGTCAACTTTTTGACTGAAGTGAACCTACTTAGATTGTTCTATTTTTTATTTTTTAATCTTTAAAATCCTAAGAACTCTTGAACGAAATCTTTGACCCTTGAGAATCTTGGAAATATGTTGAGATTTCTTGAAATCATTAAAAATATTTTTACCTAGATCTCTTAGAATAATTTGACATTTCTTGAATTTGGTAAAATCTTTTTAAATCGTTCAAAGTCTTCAGATTTCTTGGGATATACTGTAATATCTCGAAAGAATTCTTAAAAATCCTTCGAAATTTTTTAAATCTTTAAATATATTTCTACCGAGGTCTCTTGAAATCAATAAAGTATTTTTAAATCCTTCGAAATCTTTTTAGATTTCTTGAACTATACTGAAATCTCTTGAAAGAAAGCTTCGGAATCCTTTAAAATCCATCGTTATCTTTTATATATCTTTAAATCATTAAAATTCTTTTTACATAGATCTTTTGAAGTATTCAGAAACTTGCAAACTTTTTAGATCTCTTGGAATATACTAAAATATCTTGAAAAAAAGCTGTGAAATTCTTAGAAATCTTTAAACTTGTTTTACCTAGATCTCCTGGGATGATCTGAAATCTCTTTTAATTTCCTAAAATTGCTTGATATATTTTCAAATATCTTAGAATATACATAAATCTATTGAAATCTCTTGAAATATATCTTGGAAATCTTTGGAAAATGATCAGTCCCTCAGATTTTACAAAGTGAAAGAATAATGCAATGGTTAGGTTCTTTTATTTAGTATGAAGTGATAAATAAATATTAAAACTCAGTATTCTATTGGAATGTGGATGTAAGGGGATAATTTGAATCTTGGAAAACAATGCGTGAGTGATGAAATTTAGCAGCAATTAATACAACTGAGAATCTATGATCAGAGTAACGAATTATTCTAATATTATTTGCGACATTCGTGAGGTGAAATGTTTAAGACTCAATTTAAAATCAGCGGGTACTTGGTGAGAACATCGAGAAACTAAACTCAAGAATATGGTACTTTTCTCCCTAAGACACACAAAAAAGTCATAAAATAATCACTGAAGAAGATAAAAAAACCATTAGGACGTTTTATGAAGATTATAAAAATAGGAGGAGGTACCCATGAATGAAAGATTATGTATCTGTTCGTAATGCAGAGGGGAAAAAACAAAAGCATTTGCTTCATATTAATTTTGAAGAACTGCAGAACCATTTAAAACCATTAAGAACTGATTACCATTCCATTTGTGCATGTACATCAAATGAGAATGTGAAATTAATTATGAACTCGATAAAAATTGAATGCGGATATGAAGATTTGTTGAAACTTACAATTGTTCTTAACCTTTGTTTTTCTTTCCTTGTTGTTCTACCTTTTCAATTCCTTATGTAATCATTGTGAAATATTTACATTTAGATATATCGGAGTCGGTATAAATACTTTAACTTCCCTTAATATTTTTTATTTGGAATGACTTTTCAGTTATAATGTTTCATTTCTAATTTATTTTTTACAGGGATATGATAATACGTCGGGCGGCAGTGAAACTGTAATTTCATCTCGAATTCCTTCGACGAAAGAATCGACGTTCCGGCGACCCTTAATTCCTCAAGCATATCACAGACTTGGCACACCTGATGCCTTCAAAACGCAACTAGATGTAAGTGAAAGACAAAAATGGATCATTTTTAATTTATTGGCAGTTTTATTTGAAAGTTACTATTAATTTTGATATGCATTTCAATTTTGATTTTGTAAAAAAAACTTTAAACTTTCAAAGCCCTCGAAATTCGGAATCTTTTTATATTCAAAAGTATGCAGAGTGAAGTCTCACCTATTTCTTGTCTTCGCTATTTCACTTCCTCCGTACAGAGTTATTTCCATTTGCGTAGTTCTGGAACCTCCCACCACAGCCCCTGTACGCTCTCCTCGGCGTCAGTGGCCGACGTATAATCTATTTTCTCAGTCATGTTCCAAACGTTTATCAATTAACGACCTTTCAGTTTCACGAAATAAAATAAAATATCCTAAATTTGAGGTTAGTGGCACACTAACCTCAAATTTCGGACAGTTGCTTGTAATTCGTGAAACCAAAAGGTCTTCAAACGATAAAAGGATGATTACTAATCAGACCTTTATAACTTACCTGTATGTTTAGAAGATTTTCTCAAAAAAGTCATGTGCAGTTGCAGTACCATGTACTAACCTTCCGTAGAAGACTGAGAAGTGATGAGACGGCCATATAATGGTCCTATTTTATTCGTCACGTACCGGGCGGGCAGAGTTATTTACAGTACCTATACGCAACCAAACCGACTCCCTTTTTAGAATTGTCTTCAAATTATTAATACTTTTGTTTAATTTATGAATTTTCTCAGTATATGTGATGTGCAGCGAAGAAAGGGACTTACTCTGAAAAGTGAGATTTTCCAGGGCAAGTGGTCGAAGTTGACCCGATAAGCGCGACTTTTATGAGAGGGAAAACTCATGTCTCATGCATATAGCGGCCCCACTGCCGCGTTTTACGGTCGGGGTATAGATGAGACGCGGAGATGCAGTGGTAAGTGGTGGGAGGTGTTTCATGGGATCTCGAGCTCTCAAACGAAAGTCGGACTTCTCGGGTGTCTAATAACTCAATTATTAACCGTAATAACGATAAGAATTTTTTTTCGATGGTTTGATTAAAAAGAGCAACTCAAAAACTATCGAATGGTGTAAAAACCTCGATTTCGATTTTTATAGAGTAAGACCCCTTTCTTTGGCGCACGTCACATATACATTTATAATTATAACTTATATACTAATATAATACTTTGAAGTTGAATTAAAAAATGTTTTCTGTTTTGGCGTATCTCAATCCATTTAAGAGCTAGTTTATATTCATTCCAATTTCAAACATCCAAAAGAAAAAGCTAGATATCTGAAATAATAAAAACCCGTAGATTCTGAATTTTCAATTTTATCGTAGATAATTTCAAAATTTTACAAATTTTAATTTTTGATCTTTAATCCCTTTCAGCTGGTCTACTTGGTAGCCTAGTCGCATTTGCATATAATTTTCAAAGACCTCATAGACTAGATTTATTAGGTGTAAATAGCCTTTTAAAAATTTTAATGGACGCTTGAAGGGAAACTCAGGTATAGAAAACTAGCGGTACAGTTAGTACTGAAGAAACAGTACTTAATCAGCACTGATCAGTGCCGTTTCATTACTTTTTCAGTGCGTCTTCATCGGCAAAGTATTCCGTGAAATATTTCAGTCGCTTTTTGATTATATTACATATAATGATTTTTTGTTCAGAAATTGTCGTACGTCAACAAGAACACTAAAAAACCCAGCTTAAAATCCATGTACACGAACCGCGGAGGATCCTGAACATGTCCCTGTACACGAACCTGTACAGGTAATCTTGATGGTTCATGTGCAGGAGTTTGGCGAGGAAACTGTACTTATTCCTGCAAAGTAACCTGTACCGCGAAAGGAATCTTGGAATGATCCTATACAGGTTCGTTTGTGAAGTAAATTGTGGAGTACGTTCTTGTACAGAAATACGTATAGGGTCTTGCCGTAAGAAGGCTGGCATTCAAAGGTATTCGAAATTTCAATGCCTAGGAAGTCCGTTTGTGTCTATTTTTTTAAATCCCCGATTAGGCAGCGACAATATTTAGATTCCAATTGTTTTCAAAGTAGATCGGAGCTGTCAAACGTAACCTGAAATCAATTTAAAACACCATTTGCGTTCATCGCATTAGAAGATGCTTAAAAAGCATAAAATTTGTAAAATAGATTAGGATTTTGCATAACAATGTACCACTTTATCACAAAATGCTCGCTTTATTCAAATTCGGTCAATCCAAAAATATAAAATCATGGTAATGAAATGAAGTAAATTAGTTTTCATCACACCTGGCTCTGTATCAATAAAGCTTGACAACGTAAAATTACTGATACTGTACTTTTAAATACTTTTAACCTCAATCTTGTTCGAAAAACAGTAAATAAGAACAGCGAAATGTGCAATTTGCAAAGGGATTAAAAGTGTTCTATTTCACGGTCGATTTATGAGCATGTGATATACTTCGTCGTGTGGTCAATCGGGTACAGTTTGCCCGGCTTTTTGAGGTTACGTCGTTTTTCATCTCTGCCTTTCCAATAATTTGGAAATTATTTATGAAATAAACTTTTTCGATTGCCTGCAAACAAGGTTAGTTCCGGGAGATTAGTTACTATGTTTATTTGTAAGTCCAAAGTTTTCGGTCAACAACATTGTGTAGTTTGGAAGTAAAGTTCGGGAAACTTGTAACACACATAACCTCGAAATATACACACACGTTATTAGCAATATCAAAATTTTGTTGCAAAAAAAACACAAAAAAAGTGTGCGGGGACGTCCGTTAGCATGTTCGCTATCATTTCCCAGATTTTGAAGACCAAATATTTCTTATCTTAGGAAAAAGCCGGGGGAATCTAACACTGAAACAAATCGATACTAATTCCTAAGCGCTATGCAAATTAATCACATTTTGCTAGATTAAAACTTTTTTTTTTTTAACCTACAAAAAAAGTGTACGGGGACGTTCGTTAGCATGTTCACTATCAGTTCCCAATTTTTTAAGACAAAATATTTATTATTCATGCTAACGCACGTCCCTGCATACTTTTTTTGTCGGTTAATTCAAAGCAATTTTAATTTGGCTAAATTTGATTAATTTGCATGGCGCTTAGGAATTAGTATCGATTTTATCAGTGTTAGATTCCCCCGGTTTTTTCCCTAGATTAATAAATATTTTGTTTTCAAAATCTGGGGAATGATAGTGAACATGCTAACGGACGTCCGTGCACACTTTTTTTATGGGATAATTCCAAAAAAAAATTGATTTTGCCAGAACGTGTGTGTATATTTTGAGGTTATGTGTGTTACAATTCTCCCGAGCGTTACTTCCAAACTACAGAATATTTTGGCCGAAAACTTTAGACTTACAAATAAAGATATTAACTAATGTCCCGGAACTAACCTTGTTTGTAGTCAATCAAAAAAGTTTGTTCTATAAATAATTTCCAAATTATCGGAACGGTGGAGCTGAAAAACGACGAAACCTCTAAATGATGAACATGCATAAAATTTTTATTTAGCATAATAAATTTTTTTTGTTATTATCCCTCAAAAAGAGTCCTGGGACGTCCGTTATGCTATTTTATAGCATCTCCGAATTCAGTTTTTAAACATTTTCATTTTTGTGGAAAAAATCCGGTGGAACTGTACCCGGATGACCACACGACGAAGTATCACATGCTCTTAAGCTTAAGGTATCCAAAAATATTCTGAAAAATATTGTCGCTACTGGCTGAAGAAAGGGATTCAGTTTGAGAGATAACTTCTTCACGTATAGGGATTCAAAGCGCGAGGACAAAGGCGGTATCGAAAAGGATTTATTAAGAGTCACCTCACCATGGAACAGAAAATTTTCAATTACTTTTCAATGCAATCCTTCTTACAGTGTTAACAGAAAGCCATTACAAAAACTCATGTCGCTTACAGCTATAAAGTTGCCTTTCTTTTATTCCCTTGAAGATCTAACTCTCTATCGAGAGAGCCAAGTTACTAGCGAACCCTTGCGGATTAGTTCCTGTGCAGGTTCATGTATAGGATCCTGAACAAGATCCTGTACATGAACCCACATCTCAATTCACTATATGAAGGAACTTTTAGAAAAAATTTTTAATTTTTTTCTTTCAAGAAATAATTTTAATTTAAGAACTTTTAGGCATGAGAGGATCTTTAAAAGGTTAGCTTGTATACAGGTCCTTTGCAGGATCATTTACAGTTTCCTTCGCCAACTTCTTACGTAAAAACCGTCAAGATATCCTATACAGGTTTGTATGCAGAAACATGTGAAGGTCCCTCTGAGGTTCCTATACACGAATTTTCAGGTGGGAACACTGGCATGCATAATGCATAATGCGCAATAGCGATAGCGGCCCGCGAATTTCTCAACAGCGTAAATCGGTACCGTCTGAACCGTTTCCAATTGTAATGTATAATATTGCGCAATATACTCGAGTGAGTACCCGCTCACTGCGCCTTTCCGCTATGCTTCTGGTTTTTTTTTAAAGGAAAGAGTCGTAACCGTCTTTCCTAAAACCGGAAATAGTACACCGCGAGTTACTGCATTGGGAGGCCGTTATATTTATCTGTATCATTATTGATAGTATTTATTGATTTTAAATCGTCCTGCGCTTTTCGGCACATGCACAGTTGAAAAAGTTGCTTACAGCGCCCTCATCGATACAGCTAATAAACGACGCTTGAAAAAAGTAACTTTAAGGTCGCGGTAGAGGTGGGGCCCGTCCAGCGTGGAAATAAACAAATCTGCAATTATGGAAGTGATTCTAACGCACATCCGATGTTGACAAAGCACCGTCCCACAATTCTTAGTGCTTCTTGTTTAGTATCCCAAAATTTTCAGCTCGATGCAGCGCTTCGTGTGAATATAAGTTAGGAAATAAAAAAAGTATCGCTAAGGTAGGAATCTGATCACGTGGTCCACTCATTACATAACCTTACAGATTTTCCAGATGTTTAAGCGTCAGACGTTCTTTACAGAGCAATAAATTTTATGTTTCTCAAACGAGTGTATTAAAATTGTATGCCTTTTAAATGGAGATATCCTTTTTTTAACGGTATATCACATTTTAAAAGTTTCGAATTTAAAAAATAAAATTTTTTTATTCTTTCTCACTGGCTGTTTGAATATTTAAAATCATCTGTATTTGAAAAACGTCGTAAATTTTAAACCCCTCATATTTGGAAACGCTCCAAATTAAAAATCTGTTAATGTCAGGAATTATTCTCGATGACTTTAGAAATGTCTTTTTGTTTAGAAATTCAAAACTAGATTTTGCAAGAGAGGCAGAACAATCAGACAAAGAAATCTGATAGTTCAAAGAGTGGTTCCAATAACTAGTCCAGAAATTTATTCCGAAATACCAAGCCCACCTGGAAACGAAACAGTCGATTCAAGTGAAATACCCTTGAATAAGCCTGTCGATGAAGTCGGAAAAGAGACTGAAATCGAAGCTGGACCTTCTGAAGAACAGCATTTCCTGGATGTTTTGCGAGATGCGAATCCTGCAAAAGCGTCTACCTCTATCATCACAAGTGCTACGAAACTGTTAAAAGAGGGCGAACACCAATGGCTCAACTGCGAGGTACCAAACTCATTTTTATTATAATAAATATGAATCAATTAAAGTTATTATTAGTTCAGTTTTAGGATTAAAATCTTAAATCTTTCTTAAAAAGCTTTATTTTGCTTTTTGCATTTCAGGTTGCTGATTTTTCCTTGAGCAGTTTTCTGGGCCAGCTTGATTCGCCAATGAAAGGATCACAGAGAAGTCAAACTGAATGTCCTACAGTAGAAGATGTTCGACCGCCTTCAGACGTAAGTTCCTCAATTTTGTTTAACATAATTAATTTTTTATTTAATATTAACAATTTTCTAAATTTATTATTTTATTCTAAACCATATGTTATAAGTCTGAACGCCACCAGGAAAGTGAGCTTTAGATAGCCCTTTACCGAGCCGTCCAGCTAGTGACAGATAATTTGTTCCAAACGATCACTTTTCCGGGGGCTTTACAAATACAAATACAATAAATAAATACAATACCATACATAGCGTGCAGTGTTACATACATCTTCACGTGTCTGACTCTACTTGTGATGTGATATATGCAGTTATATTAAATCTCTTTTATTTATACGAAGGCCTGAAATTTCAAAAGACTCGGTTTTTGGTTACGCTTAAAATTTCAAAAGTAATTAATTTAAGGCAAACACAAATTTTGAAGGCAAATTAAAAAATTTGAGGCGCCTTTGTTTTCTTAGCTCGCACTGATTTCGTCTTGAAACTTTTATTTTAAAAAAGAAATTAGCTATCAAATTTTGGTATCACTCAATATTAAAAAACATCTTGAAAGCAATTTAAAATTTTGAATTGCCGACTTGTCTAATAATTTATATTATAAAGTGCGTAAAACTAAAAAATTGTAATGGATAAGAATTTGTCGAAATATTGACCTTAAATAAATAAGCTAGTTATTCATTTAGTGAAATTCCATGAAATAAAAATATCTGCAACTATTTTCTGAATTACATTCTAAAAACATGAACCTGATTTCATTGTCAGTATCAGATTTCTAAATCTTTCATGTTTATGAATTTCAGGTTGTCACTCAAATGCAATGTTTGATGGGAGAGAACAGCGTGGACTACATGGTGAAATTCGCGAATCTTGCATCACAGATGGCCTCTGAAAGTCAGAAAAACAAATAAACCTTAAACGAAAAATGATTTCTTTCTAAGCAATGAAGCGTGATACTGTCATTATTGACAGTCTTATCTAAAATACTCAAAACAATGTTTAAAAATTTAATTAAAAAATTAATAGTTTTTGACCAATTCCATTTCAAATCAGGCAGTGTTATAATCATTTAGTATTGGGATATATCATTCTATCAAGAAAATAAACAAACTCGTGAGTTTCGTTCTCGGTAAAAAAAATTGTTTCACATTGAGAAAAATTATTTATGAAAAATTGAACTTTTTTCGGAGAAAACAAAAAGCCAAAAAAAATTTCCATATAAAATTGTACACACCTAGAAAACTTATACAAAAAACATCTCTTACACTCTTGTAACATTTTTCATAGTTTACAAGATTTTTTAATTTTTTCATCGAACTTTACAATCACGAAAAGAAGATTTTCAAGAAGTCATTACTTTTTTTTCAATATTTAAACAAAGTTTCTGCTAATATAAAAAGGCATCCTATGAGTTTTATGTGGGTCATACCATTTTTTAGGCCGAGAAAATGTTTTTCATACATATAATTTTTTACTTTGTCTTGCAAACGCTGAAAGCTATCACAACAAAGTAAAAGGTGTTTTTTGCAGATCGTCTCTAGGTATTACAACTTCCATTGGAACTTTTTTTTACCTCTCGTTGGTATACTTTCAGCTATTTATAAAAAAAATGAAATACTGGAGTTTTTGAGAAAGTCTATTTTCAAGAATTTTAGAAAAACGATCAAGGAAGGAGCAAGAATTTCCACGTCGAATAAAAAAGTCCCAAATACCTAAGTTTGTACGTAAACTACTGCATTTTGAAGAAACTTTTTGTCCGTTTTTGAAAATTAGCAGTTAATAGTTGAATCCAAATACTAAATAATTATGACACCATAACCTAGACTTTTCTTGAAATTTCCCCTTATTTGAAATCGTATTGGTCTTTTAAACATTTAATAAGGTCTTCAGCATCAAAAATTAATTTTTAAATACCTGGATTATTTATATTTTTTATTTGATTTTATCGACAAAAATATTTAATATGTTTAAAAACATGACTTGAGTTAGTGATGGCAAAAATACGAAAAGCCAAAGCGTGAAACTGATCACGTAATCGCAATTCGATCAATTATCATAACTTGCTTCAAAGAAATTGCAATTTTGCAAAACAAAAAAAAATCGTCTTAGTGAAGAAGAACGACTCTGTGATAACTTTATAAGTTTGTATGAAGACTGTATTTCTCGGAAAGGGACCGAGAAAGAGAGGCGATAACATTGCGCCATTATAATTTAGATTCAGTGAATCAGACGTGTTTAATGCGCATGTGACCTCTGGCGATGCTACGGTTGGGAGAGGCGGATTTTGTTATTATCAGGTGAAACTTTTTCCTCGTACAGCTAAATTCGGATGACAATTTGCAACGCATGCTATTGTACGACCCACAAATGACTTCTTATGGAATCTCGCGCTCAAATCGTAAGATGCAATGTACTGTTGTTTTTGTTAACAAAAACGAGGCATGTGTGTGGCTCATTCTAAATGCGTTCACAGATAAGAGTCGAGACATATTTGTTATCGTGTACAGGATTGGATATTCTTATTTTCTTATTTAAAAACGAAGTGTATATAAATACAGTTTATTTTCCACACGAAAATTTAACGTTAATAAAAAAATATGATTCCAACAGAAAAGTGTATGATCCTTAAAAATAAAAGTTTGACTTCTAAATGAATATATATTATTTCTTATTAAAGTATGAAGGTGTTCAATTATTTCCTGTTAGTCACTTTTTCCACATTTGCCTTAGATGTGATCATTCTAAATTATGCGTTTAAAAAATTTAGCCTGGGAATTAAACAGCCTGAAAATTGACCAATTATGTTAATTAATTAATTATTAATTAAATTAAATCAATTAATTAAATTAATTTTTTAATTAATCTATTATAATTTTCATTTTTATCTAATTGATTTTAATTTTAAAATTTGTGAAAAAAACTTCGTAAATTTAGTAGTTGAACAAGTTAACATTAAAAACATTCCAAAGTAAATTATTTATATTTTTGAATAGCTCCAAAAAGAACAACTTAAAATATAAAGAAAATTGAAGACGTTTCAGAAATATTAGAAATGAACAATTTCGTATTTAAACTATTTAAATTCTAAAACTTGTGAAAGGCCTAGTCAATTTAATATTTGAGCCACTTAACATTAAAAAAATTCCGTTACCAAAAAAAATTCGATTTATAAACATTTACATTAAAAACTAAATATATACGTATACGTTCTATTTCAATTAAAAAAATGTTTGGTTATTCATTCATATGCCCGTGGTTATACCCTTAGTGGGCACCTAAGAAAAATTCATAGTTGCATAAATTTTTCGTTTAGTTCTTAAAATACAGTGATAATGCTTTGATTTCCTCGTGTGTTTATTGACATTGAAAATATCGCGTGGAAGATATAAAATTTAAGAGATGTACAATATATAATAATGGAAATTCAGTAAATGAAGAGCTTGAATTTATACTAACTGGCCAGTTGGCTAATGCACCTGCTCACGTTCATCTTGTGGACAGAAGAAATATGTCAATGAGCGGCCACACGGTGCTCCGGAAGCCGATTCAAATGGAGTGAAAAGGTAGAGAAAATCTGTCCGTACAGGTTCATTGTATGCGTAATAAGAAAGCAAAATCACTTTAGTTTATATTTTTATTTGCTCATTTACATTTTTTAGAGCATTCTAAACATTTTAATTCACAAAAATTGGAAAATAAAAAAACAATAAATATGAAAAATAAAGTCAATTTAATAATTACCATACATATACCACCCTTAACTGACAACTAAAATCGTTAGCCCAGCCATTTTGATTGACGCACGCAAATATCTATATTGGTGAGCCAGACACGAAAAAATTGTTTGGACAAAAGTTTTTGAAGACAATAGGGGCCATCTGACTGTACTAATAACTGTGACCTTGAGGTCAGTTTCAAAGGACATTTGGAGATCAAAGTGAGTTTTTAAAATGAAACCCTCTATTTTTGACACTGGATTCGGAAAGAGCAAACAATTTCACGTCGTAAAAGATAGTTCTTAATTTGTTAGAGTGACCTTCTGTAAGTCAAGGTCAAATGTTGAGAAATCGTCCAGAAGCTGTTTTCTTTTAACTTTTGATGATTTATGGGCGAAAAAATGTTTGGGGTGCTTCTTTACCGTGAGTCCCATTGCCTCAAGCTCAAGCTGGTCAATCTCTTTGGACCCAAGCCTACCTAAACATTTGTTCTCCCATAAATCCTCAAAAGTTCAAAGAAAACGGTTTTCACACGATTTTTTAACATTTAACCTTGACCCTGAACAACTTTTGTCTAAACAATTTATTCGTATCTGGCTTACCGATAGAGATATTTGCGTGCGTCAATTAAGATGACATCACATATTTAAATAGATTATTATAACATTACTATGTATGTAATATATATATTTAAATCTTTAAACTTTTTTTACCTTCAAACATCTGTTATACGAAAAAAAATTAAATTATATCTTATCAGTTAAATATTTTATATTGAAAAAATTGTTCATAAAGTATTTATATAAGCGAACAACTGTATTTACAAATGCGAGGATGAAAATAAAACTACAGCTTTCTTAAATCTTGATGATTATGAAGGGTCATTTATCACATCTACTTTCAGTTTATTCCAATAAACTTAAAATTGTCGGTGTATAGATTAAACTCCTTGCTCTGACCAAATTCCCAGTCCACTTCCATAAAAAAACGAAGATAATCTTTTATATGCTGTGGAATTACGTGAATTTTTAATATTTCTGAACACTCAGTAGCTTCATAAATTCGTTCGAACTCCTTTAAATTTGTATCTAAGTCTTTTCCAACATTCTTCATAGAAAAACAAATCGAAACTACTTTTTCCATCGCATTAAATGCGTTTTTGCAAGACAGCAAGAGAAGACGACCAACTTTTTTATAAATATCCTTATCATTCAACATATCAGCCGATTTGAGTAGTTTGTAACAAAGCGTTTCACTCAAATACACTTCCATAATAATTTTTCGAGGAAAGAGATAATCTTTGTCGCCATAAAAATGCAACTTTGTGTGTATATGTTTTTATGTATATATAAATATATAATTTATAAACTTCAAAATTATCAGAAAGTTTAAAAACATAAGCCACCTTTCTTCATACACTTATGTATACAGGGTGTCTAAAAAGTCCCGGGATGGTTGGATATTTCCTCAGGTAAAATATTCTTCAAAAAAGTGAAGGTCATTCCTGAAGTAAATTTCAACAAGGAATTCAATGGTGACCTTCATTTCAACCTTGAAGTTGACCTTCATGGCTTTTTGAAGGTCAACTTTCTTTTTTTAATTTGAAGCCCCCTTTTTTACATCTACCATCGATATATCGGAAAATTCTGAGTTCAGGTACGTACCCAAGTCATAGTTAAATTGTAACGACGTGGACATAGTAAATTCTGTTCCCTTTGGGGTGCTTGATTAGCGTGAGTCCCCTTGCTTCTCACGTTTCGGGGTGCTTCATTAGCGTGAGCCCCCTTGCTTCTCACGCTTCAGTGAAGATGTTCGAACTGAAAACCTTGAGCTTCTTGACAAAAAGCTATGCGATTGTAAAAATGAGTTACAGCATTACAAATCATCTTCCTATTAATCAAAGTAGCCTGTTGCAGAATCTGATTCTGCAATTCGTCTAAGCTTTGCGCTTGCGTTGAGTATACTTTGCTCTTTAAATAACCCCAAAGAAAACAGTCGAGAGGCGTCAGATCAGGAGATCTAGCAAGCCACTCGATTTCAACCCTTCTTTCAATCCACCTTTGAGGGAACTGAGTATCCAAATATGCTCGAACCTCCCTACCGTAATGAGCCGCTGCTCCGTCCTGCTGGAACCAAATATTTTGAAAATTATGGCCTGTAATTTCCCCACTTCTTGGTACAATTTGGTTTCTGAGAAGCTCTTCACATGCACGGGCATTGAGATTACCATCGATGAAAAAGAGCCTATCAATGTATCATTCAAGATACCGGCCCAAACATCAATCTTTTGTGGATATTGCGTGTGACTCTCCAACATCCAATCAGGATTTGTGTCGGACGAATATCTACAATTTTGCCTGTTAACTTCACCTTTTAAAGTGAACGTAGATTCATCTAAAAATACTGTATCGTACAAGAAAAGAGGATCACTATCAATTCTGTCCATCATAATTTCACAAAATTCAACCTGACGATCAGGATCGTCTTCATTGAGCTCTTGTACGAGATAAACTTTGTAAGGATGATCCATGATTCATAAAGCGCCTTACAGTTCTTTCAATTGTTGATTTTGAGACAGGATTTAACCATTCTCCTTTCCGAAAAGTGCGAATAAAAAGCAAACGAACTTGATCATAAGATCGATACCCTCTCTCGTTCCGAAAGTTTAGCTTGCGCCATAATAATCTTTTAGCGAAAGGTAGTAAGTATGTACTCGTAATACGTAAATTTAGTTTCGATCCGTAATATTCGTATGGAAAAACGGTATAGGACTTATGGTATCGCCTAAGGTATTGACTTAGGTATCGAAAAACTGTATAGGACTGTATAACTCTTCGGGAAGGAACAGAACTCTCACCAGGACACCTGGAACTTTTAATGAAAAACTTTCTTATGATTTTACAATATTCAAAACGCTGTAACCAAGATCAATACAGAGCTCACCATTAAATTTCTCGTTGAAATTTACTTTAGGAATTAGACTGACCTCTTGGAAAACTTTGTTAATTTCAAATAACCTCTAACTGACCTTGACCGTTACATTTGACCTATGACTTGGGTACGTACCCGAATGTAGAATTTTCCGCTCTATCGATTGCAGATGTAAAAAAGGGGGTTTCCATTTAAAAAAACAAAGTTGACCTTCAAAAAGCCATAAAGGTCAACTTCAAGGTCAAAATTAAGGTCACCAATAAATTCCTCGTTAAAATTTACAACAGGAATTGCACTGACCTCTAGGAAAACTTTGTTAATTTCAAGTAATCTCCAACTGATCTTGAACATTACAATTGACCTATGACTTGGGTACGTACCTGAACGTAGAATTTTCCGCTCTATCGATTGCACATGTAAAAAAAGGGGATTTCCATTTTAAAAAACAAGTTGACCTTCAAAAAGCCATAAAGGTCAAGTTCAAGGTCAAAATGAAGGTCATCATTGAATTTCTCGTTGAAATTTACTTCAGGAATGACCTTCACTTTTTTGAAAACTATTTTACCTGAGGAAATGTCCAACCGTCCCGGGACTTTTTAGACACCCTGTATATGTATACAAGTTTAAATTAGAACAGCAAATATTTTAATGAGCAAATAAGAACCTAATTTAAGTGATTTTGCTTTCTTATTATGCATAGCATGAATATAAACAGAAAGATTTTCTGTACATTTTCACTTCATTTAAATCGGCTTCCGGAGCACCGTGGTCAGTCGGCTATTCTGCTAGAGCGTTCCAGCCCAGTAGACTACTATGCACACGATTCATTATGTATTTTTTTTATGTATTCCTAAAATAAACATGGAAAAATACAAAAGGCTATTATGTATTTTTTCAGTGCTTCTTTATTCAAGATAATTTGAAATAAAATTAAAACCTTCAGGAATATAATCGAAAAAGTTTTTTAAAAAAGTAATTGCTTTTCAATCTTTCATTTTATTTATGTTCATTTTTTATAACAAGGTGTGGTAATTCCATTTCTGCTAATATTTTTTATAAAATGAAATTAAATATTTTTAAAAGATTTTTGAAATTCATATTACTTGTCGTAGCCGCATATTATTGAAAATATTGAAGTCTCGTATTATGAGTAAACCAAGTTTAATTTTCTGCAATAAAAATGAGTAAATCTTAGTTATTGTTATATCAATACTATAGACTAACTAAACGACTATTGCTCAATAGGTCTATGATGTCGCGGTCTGCTATAACCATTAAGCATTGATCCAATGAGAAAACCTACAATAATGATAATTATTATTATCATACAACTCACCGTGAAGCAATCATAAAATTTTAGGGTAAGGTTTATTAATTTCTAATGTACAAAATTAAATTTCGTTTACTCTAATTGCGATAGTTCGATATTTACAATGACGTGCGGCTACGACAAGTAATACGAATTTCAAAAATATTTTTAAAACATTTACAGTCATTTTATAAAAAATATTAGCAGAAATGGAATTAAGGGTCGATTTTAAACTATGCAGAATTCTCCGTATAAAGTTAACAATTTTATCAAGTATTTTGTATAGTTTGCTTACTTTTAATTATCCAGTTTACACCTTGTTATAAAAAATGAACATAAATACAGTGAGTATCTTATTTAAAATTTCCTTACTAAGAAACTTTATGTCAATTATGATTGACTTACAATTTTTAATAGGAACTCCTTTTATTATTTTTTACTCAAAATATGTTCATGAAGAAAAAATGAAAAACCTAAAACCTTAAAATATATGATGAACCTTATGCATAGTAGTCTACTGGGCTAAAAAGCTCTAGTGGGATAGCCGACTGACCGCTCGTTGTTATATTTCATCTGTCCACTAGACGAACGTGAACAGGTGCAGGTATACAGTTGGCCATTCAGCGTCGATTAGCTGACTGGGCAGTTAGTCGGTTGATCGAATGGGTAGGCTATTGGGCTACCACAAATATATATTCGGTTTTGATTCCTCCAGAATCAAACCGAAGGGCCTATGACGAAGCCACCAAACATAGTTGAACGCGCACGGCTCCCGACAATCGGTCGGCCAACAATGCCGACCAATTTAGAACTGGGGGAGCCAATGAAAATGGATTCAATGCGATGGATCGGCGGGATCTCGCGACCTTTGGATGGACGGAGCGTCTGAATCACGACTTGCTAGAGTGCTGCGATGCGAGTGTGGCCCCTGAACGGGGTTACATGGCATGGCTGCATGCTCTGTGGTGCGAGAAACACCCGGAGCTATCGCACTTTTCCCAGCAACGTCTGCGAAACCATGCTGAACTACTCCGTAAAAGGGGCTATGTAAGTGGAACGTCTACTCTACCACAGCTAGAACAAGCCGGCAACAAAGAAAGAGAGACGACCCTAAGACCAACCGCGGGCAGGCATCCAATAGATAAAGAGCGATGCTTTACGATCCGGAGAAACATCAGCACTAAGGTTTCTCTCAAGCCCAAAGATCTGGCTGAAATGGATGACGAGCTTCGTGGACATTTTTCCGGAGAATCCGACCTCTGGGCTATCAATTATTGTGTGTATAATGCAGCGAGAGCTTTGGCCGATGCGAATCGTAAAACAAAACCAACGGTTGATCATAAAACCAAAAGGCGAATGCATCAACTTGCCATAAAGATAGGCTGGGTACTACAGTACGCGTCCCGCATTCAGTGTGTGATTGACTACATCACATCTGGCAGGAAGTTTACCGCCAAGGTTCGAAAGTTCGCGCGCGAACTCCGGACCCGTTATCACACACTTAACAAGTCAAAGCTGCTGACCATCAGGCAGCATATTGTTGAGAGAATACGGATACTATCTCACGCTAAGAGAAGTCTAAAGCGGTGGGAGAGGTGGGTCAGAGAAAATCAACAGTTTCTCTCGGACCCATCTCGACTCTTCCAAGACCCTCCAGTTACTGTCGAACACCCACCCAAACCAGAGGAGGTCGCAGTATTTTGGAGAGAAGTCTACGAAGTTCAGTATAGACTGGACGAAGACTCAGAAAATATGAATAGTTTCAAGTAGTTATGTGTTGCCCTCATAACACCCGATAAAGAATGCCCACCCATCACTACCGAGGAGGTGAAAAAAGTTTTAAGAGGGATGAAGAACTATTCCGCACCGGGACCAGATTGTATCAAAACCTTCTGG
>NC_046661.1:52412048-52413715 GCF_010883055.1 Belonocnema kinseyi | reverse complement strand
GGAAAACTTAATGGCATCCCTGAAGATCCTGAGCTCGTTGATAGAAGCGCCATACGACACCTTTGCGCTGGAGAGCCTTATACATACCTGGGTGTGCCACAGAGCCGCATTCAGAATGTGACATCTATAAAGGATACTCTCCGAAACAGATACAAACGTCTCATCCGACATATTTGGTCTTCCCAACTGTCGGCGAAGAACAAAGTATGTGCAACGAACATGCTTGCCGTCCCGGTATTACTCTATTCATTTGGAGTAGTTCCATGGACGAAGAACGAGCTCAGATCCGTTGATATCGGGACAAGAAAGGTTATGCACATGAACACAAGCATGCATCTTAAGTCATCCGTTCCGCGACTGTACATCTCACGCCGTCAAGGGGGTCGCGGAATATTGAGTCTTGAATGTCTTCACAACAGGATTATTCTGGGTACAGCACATAGAGCTGCAAATGGAAGAGACCCTCTTCTTAAAATGGTCAGGAATCACGAAGAAGTGGGCAAAGGAGCGTTTCTGTACAAAGCAGCGGAGGAGGCCCGGATTAAGAAAGCACAAGAGAAAAACTTTCGTGAACAGCTCCTCGATAAGAGGATACACGGTATCTTCCACAGAAATGTGAAGGATCAGTCAATGTCTTGTGAGCTAACGTTTGCTTTCTTTAAATCTCCCGGATTAAAGTCTGGTACGGAGGGTTTCATCTTTGCATGCCAAGAAGGTGTCATTTCCACCTTAACATACCGTCGCCACATTTTGAGCCAACACATTCCCGATGATAGCTGCAGGGCGTGCCATGCACACCCCGAGCATTTAGCTCACATACTATACTATCTAGTTGTCCAACTCACGCGGGAACGACCTACATTCAAAGGCACAATGCGGCACTAAGAGTGCTTTATTAACATTTCTGTCACTCTTACGGCATTAACCTTAATATCGCTCCTCTAAATGCTCCTACGGAAATTGAGTCAATTGTCGAGAATGGGAAGTGCCGCATATACTGGAACTTTATATTCTCGACAATTGTTTCTGTTGCTCACTCGAGGCCTGACATGGTTCTTCTTGACTTCGAGAAGCGAACCATGTTCGTTATCAAATTTGCGGCACCAGCTGACAAAAAAATCATAACCAAGGAGAATGAAAAGAAAGAGAGGTATCGAGACCTTATAAGAGAGTTGCCACGATTGTACTTGGAATATTTTGTTAAACTAATTGTCCTTATCATCGGCGCTCTTGGAGGGGCCAAGCTTTCACTTGTCCTTAGGTCGCTCCGTGTTCTTAGGGTGCACGCGGCTTTTGCTGGATCGTCGTATTGATTGCTTAAAAGACTGTAACCACCTATTTCACGGTCGTGAGACGTGGTTTTGGCTGAAATTTTACCGCGATTTCGCTGGGAGCGGGTGCAATTTTCCAGATTAGCACCCGCTCCCGGCGAAATCCTGCGGTTGTCCTTATGACAAATTTTTAATTATATATATACTGATGGAAAGGCATCAAAATGAAGAATTTGAAGATACAAATAGTTTGCAATATTTACCATTTACTTATGCTGCAAAGCGCAATTCTAATCAATTCGTCAGTACAGCTATGAGTGAGCAACAGGTTCCAGCGTCCGTTGCACAACGGGTTATAATAAAGTTTTTAACTAAAGAAGGCGTTAAACCGTGCAA
>NC_046661.1:52396648-52411948 GCF_010883055.1 Belonocnema kinseyi | reverse complement strand
AGAAGCAAAAGACGCGGTAACCCCATCAGAAACGTCATCCTTCTTCATGACAATGCCAGGCCACATACGGCGGGTGAAACGAAACAAAAACTGGAGGATATTCATTGGGAAAGCCTTGAGCATCCTCCATACAGCCCAGATTAGTCACCCTGTGACTATCATTTGTTTGCGCCCATGAAAGATGCACTTGGAGAATTGCGATTTGACAACGATCAAGATGTTGAGGAATTCGTGCGCAATTGGTTGATGACTCGACCTCAAAGTTTCTACGAACAAGGAATTAACAAGCTTCCAAACCGCTGGAAAAATGTGTAGAGCGTGAAGGAGACTATGTAGAAAAATAATCAATAGTATTTTTGTATTGTTTTATAAATAAATAAATATTAAAAAAGAATTCCGGTTAATATTTGATTCACCCTCGAATATGGAAGTAGGTTGCCCATGAATGTGTTTTCGGTAACGTGTAAATTATCATTTAGGCTTTCAGCTCATAGATGCATTAAGTTCAGATTATTACACATTACAAAAATAGGTGAATTGAATCCCATAGAAGAATTTGATATTGGTATGTAGAATGGTACATCCTATCTGGTTGATTGTTTAGGTACTTTGAATTGGAGGCTGCCCAATAAGAAGGGAGAATCTGATTTCTTGATAGTTTAAGCCTCGCGTTGGAAATACGCCTTCAGTTTTTAAATAAGATACTTCAAAAATCTTTTTTGGATTATTTCCAATTTATTCCCATACTATCAAAAAATCGGGTTCCAAACTTGCGCAGTGTATTTAAGCCGCGATCGTACGAAGCTATTAAACAGGGTTGTCAGAGTACTACACTAAAACAATGTCTGATTAAATCAACAACAATTATGGTTAAATATGCCCTTAATATTGTTTCTGGTTAACGTAATTAGAATACTTATTGTTTTAATAAGAATTTCTGGTTAATTTAACCAGAATTCTGGCTATTTCAGCCAGAAAAAATATTAATGGCATATTAATGGACAGGAAGTAGATGTAAGAGAAATGTAAATATTGTAAATAGTAGTTAAGTATTAGGTGTTAGCCGCGGAGGCATAGGCTGGTAATGCGAGGCATAGCGACAAAAGAGCGAAATGCGTGCGAGGTGAGGCGCAACGAGAAAGGTTAGGCTATAGGAGCGAGCGGATTAGTTATAAGGTGTGGATGGATAGTACTTTGTAAGACGTAGTTGTAAGAAAATTCTGTAAAAAAATGGAAGTGTAAGCAAGTCAATTTTTTTAAGGCCAGCAGGCCGAAAAATAAACGTTTATCTGTCTAACCAGAATTCTGGTTAATTTAACCAGACATTTTTTTGAGTGTAGGTTTTTAAAAATTCTTGCACGATCTGATTACAAATCCTAATGATTTGGCTGTTGCAGCAGCAATAAAACGAGTATGTTCGACAATATAGAAACGATCGTCAAAAAAGATTTAAATGTCATCCGCGAAGATGAGAATAAACGATTTAATGTTTTTAGCTATATCGTTAATGTATATGATGAAAATTGGAGACACTAAGTTTGACCCTTGAGGAACTCCAAATGAAAGTGTATAATAATCAGATGCAGTTCCGCCATTTTGAACTCTATGTTCGTCTATTATCTAGACAGTTTAACTATGGTATTGCTAAGTTTGTCAGTAAGCATGTCGGAGCTAGTTTTATTTTCATAATCTTATGGTCTATTTTCTCAAAAGCCTTCGATAAATTTGCAAATATGACATCTACTTGTTTCGCACTTTGCAGAGCTAAAATAATAAATTCTCTAAAATAAGTTAAATTAATTATGCATAATTGCTTGGGCATGAAGCCGTGTTGAAATTCCGAAATAATTGAAGGTATATGCCATTTCAAAGACCTTTGCAAAATTTGATAATAGAAATTGGTCGATCATTAGTTAAATCAGACTTTTTGACAGCCATATACATCGGTAAAACTTCAGCTGGTTTTCACTTCGAGGGGAATTTACCTGTTATTAGTGCTAGGTTATATTTTTTTTTTAAGTTTCGGCTAGTGCAACTGCACAGTTGCTAATAAGAAAACTAGGTTTGAAGCTCCTTTCTTTACTTTCTCAGTTGTTAGGAGGCAAGGTTCTGATAGGCAACTATGATGGAATGTGTTGAAATTACGCCCGATGTCGTGACTATTCATTTGATTTTTTCTATTATATACACTGGCGAAATATTCCGCAAAAGCCATAATTATGTTGATTTTCTCTTTGATTATCTCTCCGTCGTGGATAATTTAGTTTGGAAGTGAGTAATTCCCTCCCGTTTTATTGACAAAACACCAGACATTGCTAGGATGTTCATTAATATTGTTTTCGATATTTTCTATATACATCTGATAAACTTATTTAATTTTTAGTTTCAGTACTTGTCTCAGTACTATATTATTTGTTCTTTTAGGAATTCCGAATTGTTATTCCAGTATCTATAACTACTAAATAAACATATAAGCCAGATAGATCACATTTTTTTTAATTTCTTCTGATAATGTTATTGATACCAAACTATGCACTGGTATATGATAGATTGTTATTTGATTGAGGCATGGAGCACCTCGCTCTCCATATTCGAAAACATCAAGTCCAAAAATCTACCTGTAACATTTTCTGTGTAGTTATATTATTTCATATCGAAAATGGCACGAAATCCCTTAAGCATTCCCGATTTTAAATAATAATTCCCCCATTTCTGGTAGCTTAAGTATTTAGAGACATTGAAATCCCCAAGAATAAGGAGATTCGAGTTATTGGCATAAGTTAATTTCACTCGATTTCAAGTTTTTACGCAATGCAATCACAAACCCACCTCCTTTTTTTGTACCCTATCATTTCTGTATAAATAAAATATTTCTGAACAAAAAATTTTGCTGGATAAAACATCTGTTTTTAAATGTTAAGTTCAATTTTTCAAATTTTCAATTCAACGTTTTAATTTTTAAACATACGTTCTCAATTTAAAACATCTTAAAATTCTACACTGAAGACTAAAACAATTAGAATTTAAAAGCGTTCGAAATTGGAAATTTGGATAAAAAACGTTTCAAGTTGATTAACTATAATTAAACTGTTTGCTGATTTAAAAGTTAAAAATTGATAGTTTCATCATTAAACGCCTTAGTTTGATTTTAAATCCTATTCAAATATTGTTTTAGTTTAAAATATTCAATTTTTAACCCGTTCAATAGAGTGACTTACTTTATTAGGCAAAAAAATTATTTCATCAAATCTAAGCAGCCACACGTTATGTTGGAACCTTTTGACGTCTATATAATTGTGTGAATGTGAAAGGAGAAGCCGATCGGCTAATCTTTAGAGATCCCCTGTCAGCATTAAGAATAACACAAGGAAAAAACAAGTGTTAACCATTTTATCTATAGAATGCTTAAAATTAATCGAACATTCTTGGTTTATTGGACATTTTTTATTTGAATAATTATAATTTAAAATATATTACACATAATCACAGTAATTATTCAGTTATTTTTTAGAATGTCTCTTTTAAATGAAAATGGTGTAAAAGTTTCCAAGGTCACTTGTTAACAAAAATATATTTATCAGAAGTAATGTCAAATCGCATGTCTGAATCTGAGGTAAGTTGATCACATAACTATTTGTCCCTTTATTTATTAGCGAAAAGTTTTAAATATAGTTTAAACTTCTTGTACCTACTGTTTGCTATTCTAAGGTACATTACTGAGAAAAAGTGACTACGAAAGAATCTGAACAAAATCCTACAAACAGTATTTGGTTAATTGAGGTACTATAATCAAATGTACTCTACAATGATTTGCCAACTGTATATCAGACATTCAGAATTTTCTTTTACCATCACATAACTCTTGAAAAAGCTAATCTAGTTAAGTGCAAAAATAGTTTCGAAAAATATAATTGATATATGGAGCAAATTCTCCATTTCCATAAGTTTACAGTATAGTGCGTAGTAAAATAGATCTAAGTTTTACGTAGATAATATAAGGTGTTAAACCAGCACAAAAATTAAAAGATTAAATTGCAGAAGAATAAACAAAAACAATTCACTATTCATATGCAACTGCTTTTTAATGCTGTTCATAGAAATATTGGAAAATTTGATGAAAACAAGAAGAAGTACGATTTTTTAGAGGATCAGCGAGGATTGAGACTCTTAATTAAAGAAGATGTATATCACGAAATCTACCCAAAAAAGGGCGTTTAGGTAATAGAAAATGATACATAGAAATACAAATCCAAAAATAATAATAAATAAAGAAAACAGCAGATAAGTCTCATGCATTAGAGTATATGCATCAACGGATACTTTGCTGGCGGCAGACTGGCGGATCCAGGGGAGGTGTTTAGGGGGTTAACCCCCTCCCCCAATTTTTGGCCTTTCGTATTAAAGGCCGACGCTGCTAAGTTATGCATGGGATATACATATATATTTTTACCCCCCCCCCCAACCGGGAATATTTTTCTGGGTCCGCCCCTGGCTGGCAAAAGAAGAAAAGGCGATGAAGAAGTTTCGATTTATCTACGGAAAAAAATTAATAAATTGAAATTGAATGATTCTGATTCATTAGGCTCATGTAGTTAATTGAAATATCGCGCATTGTAGAAAACATGTTAATGGTAAATGAATGAAGGGCACTATCCTGGCGGACCGAAGGAACCGAAAGGAACCTGTACAAAGTACACTTAAATATCCCACGGAGTACCCCTTTGGTTCCTTTTTAAAAAACTAAAAACAAAAAAGCAAGATCAACTTTTAAATTGTTGAAATTCGGATTCCACGTTAAAATTTGCATTATAACCTCACGGAGTAATCGCAATACTTTTTCTTGCAACATTAAAAACTTAAAAAAATTAAATACCTGTCATTTACATGGACCGAAGGCGGCTTCAAGTGCATCTTCTTTTAGTAGCAGTTAATAAGCGTTCCTTCGGTAACTTTAAGAATTTTGTCTGGATGCCAGCGCCACTCAGTGAAAACCTCAGACAACAACGATGCGATGCAAGTAAGAGGATTTTATTTTTTAACTTCGCGCGCAAAATACTACTTGAGCTATTATGGATGCGCTTGAAGTCACCTTCAGCAGAAGTTAATGACATTTTTTACAATTTTTTAATGCAAAAAAGTATTGCGATTACTCTATTAGTTTCTAATGGAAATTTTAATGTAGAATCCGAATTTCAACCATTTAATAGTTTATCTTGCTGTTTTTTGAGTTTTTTTTAAAGAAGGAACCGAAGGGGGACTCACTTCGTTGTCTGGCTAACAGCTGTTTGTGCATTTTGCAACAATTTATCGTTAAACTGGTCAAAAATTTGAGTGAAAAAACGTCATTTCAGTACTCTTAAAACCCACGGGGGTTGGTTGTTTGAATTCTAAGAACTAACAATAAGTTTGACTGGCAGCTTCCCCGCGGTGTCAAAATTGACTGGCAAGCTCTCAGCCATGTCCAAAATTCAAGAGAAAAACGTCATTTTAGTACTCTTAAAACCCACGGGGAATGATTGTTTGAATGCTAAAACCTAATAAGAAGTTTGACTGGCAGCTCCTGAGTGGTGCCAAAGTTTACTGGCATGCTGTCAAACATGTCAAAAAATCGAGTGAAAAAACATAATTTTATTACTCTTGAAACCTATTGGAGATGTTTGTTTAGGTGCAAATAACTAACGAAAGATTTGACTGGCAGCTCCTGAGTGATGCCAAAGTTGACTGACAGGCTGTCAAACATATAAAAAATTACAGAATGAAAATTCGAACCGTCCTTTTAGTACTCCTGAGACGCATTGAAGATGATTCTTTACCCAGTGGGTACAAAGTTTGGCGACGTCTTTACGATATCGTTACGACATCTTTACGACAACTTTACAACATCCTATGTCCATGTCGTTAAGGTGTCTTTACGATATCGTAAATAAGTCGTATGATCAGACGATGTTTTTACGATATCGCAAAGACACTGAAACGACATGGACATATGATGTCGTAAATTTGCCGTAAAGATGTAACGATGTCGTAAAGACGTCGCCGAATTTTGTGCCCACTGGGTAGGTCCCGATATTAAGCGTAGAATAAAGAAAAATTAATATTTTCAGATTCCAGCGCAAAAGTGAAGATTATTCTATTATTTTGAATGCGCGATTTTTCCATCAGCCTAAAATGCCACAATAAGAATAAGATACCTCCTAAACTTATTCACTCCTATTTCCATGGCGACCGCCACGCAGTTTTCTATTCTCCCAAAGAGAACGTGGTTTTAATATATTTAATTCCTTCTAATTGTACCGGTAACGCACCTCACAGAGATATTTTTTATTCCTCAGAAGTGGTCATATTTTGATTTTATTTCATTCCTTCTAATAAGTTCACAAAATATGTGTAATAAGTTGTTTTAATTCCTTCATGTGGAATATAAATTCTGAAATTTTAATTCTCACCAATTCAACTCTGCCTCTCTAGAGTTAAAATTATTTAAGTTCACACATTTGCATAGGTTTCTTTGTTGCATTTTTAATACGTTTAAATAAATTATTAAAATATAAATAAATATAAATTTGGATATTTTTCGAATTTATAAGTTATAAAAAGATTTAAAAATGAAAAAATAGGTTAAATAAATGCTTTCGTTACATTTTACTAAGTCGATTGAAGAGGAATAGGATTTGCACTTTTTCTGTTCCCGTTGGGGGATTTTTAGACGGAGGAAAAATCGCGTATTCATAGGAATATAAATTCGTATTTTTTTTTTAATTTAACGCTTGTTACCGGGTGGGTAACATCGCAGGTGTCTTGTTAGTAGGTTAGGAAGTCGGGTTGCTGCCTTTTACATATTTTAATTCCTTCTACTGATTTGCATTCATTTAAACTTTCCTTGTTAATTGGTACATAGATATATAGTATCTTCCAGTGACAATGTATTCATGATCTGAAATAATACTCATAAAAGTTCCATCCTTTTGTTTGTTGGGGAGAGGTATTATTCTCTCAATGATTAAGATATCATTTTTTAATATTGGTAATTTTATGATGTATATTAGAGAATTTGTTTTTGTTAATATATTAATATCGGTTGAGTCGATTATTTTTTGATAGTTAACTTCTTGCCCTTCAAAATGATATCTCGTTTTATATTGGCTTTCAAATTCCTGAATGGTTGCTTTTATTATAGTAGGTGTAACTATTGTTGATTCAATTATCTCGTGATTTCCGATGTTAATTGCGTTTAAGGCAGTTGGTAAATCTTCACTCATTTCAGAAATAAAAATGTCTAAAGTCGTTATTTTATCCTGTAGCATGAGTTGTTTACGGTTTTCGTTTGATGTATTTGCCAATCGTTTTATTAGTTGATATTCTACCATGAGCCTGTCGTTAAAACTATGCATGTCTTGCGATGAACTATCTTGAATTAATTTTATGATTTTTGTATTGTTCTTTACAATTTCAGCTTTTTTTTGTTATCAAAATAAACTTGATCCAATTCGTGGTTAACTTGATTTATATCAGTTTGGGTTAGTGTTCCGAACAATGTTTTTGAGGCATCCATCCTTTCGTGAGTGTTGATAAGGCTAATCCCGATTAATAATGTCCATTGTTCTTCATATATGGTAGCTTATCCTGATTCTTCTTTATAAACAAAAGTTATCAAAGGTTTAATTTTAACGTGGGCTCTAATTGGGATTATTGCTGTCAGTAGGAAGAGACTGATCCTCATCTGAAGAATAAGGCATGACATTGTCAATATGGACTTGTAATATCTTGTTTTTGTCAAGATTTTAAAATTATTATTGTCAAAAATTTAAATTATTTTGTAAGGGACTTTCCGAGGAGAATCCAATTGATTGATTTTTGAGTTGTTGTTTAGTTTAATTAGCTGATCTGATTTATACAGTGGGTGGTGATTTATAATTTTTGAGTCAAGATATTTCTTTGTCTTTTCATTTTCTAAGCTGATTTTGTCTCTAGCTCCAAAGGTGAGTTCGAAGGGTGAGAATCCAGTGGTTTGGCTTTTTGTTGTATTTATTACGAAGTTGATAAATTTTAGATTATCATCCCATTCTTTGTGGTTGTCTGCCATAGATGTTTTGATTAGATTTCCTAATGTCGAATGCATTCTTTAAATATTCCTATTGGATTGCGAGTGGAAAGAAGTTGTTTTAATATGTTGTATTCGTAAGGTTTTTCAAACTGTTGCATTAAATCGGAAATAAAATTTTGTCCTTGATCTGTAAGTGTCGTTCTAAGTGCACCAAAAGTGTAAATGTAGTGATCAATTAGTTCTTCAATTATGTCTCTACTCGTTTAGTTTTTCAAAGGAAGTAGTACTGTATATCTGGTTAGCCGATTTTGTATACTTAATATGTATTTGTTTCCTCTGGTCGTTTCTGGGAGCGGTCCAAAAATATCCATAGCTATTTTGTCATTGGGTTTTAAAGGGATATCAGGGATTATGCTTTCCATTTTGTTTTTGATCCTCCTTGTTTTATCAAGCTGACAAATCGAGCAGTTTTTCACGTAGTTTTTAATATTATTCTTCATATTAATCCAATGTCCTAATTTTTGTGCTTTCTCTAAAGTGTTTTGTTCACCCATGTGGCTTGCGAGTGCCTCTTTTACAATTGCTTCTCTTTCTTCCTTTGTCAATTCCCTTGTATTAGCGAAACATAAGAAAAATGAATTTTCTGGATAATATGTTGACAAAAATTTTAACATTTCTTGAAGTAATTCTTTTTCAAGGTAGGAGATTAAAGGATCTCCTATACGGATGCGAATAATAGTTAAGTTTTTGTTTAGTATTTCCTTAATAATTTGGCCTAACTTCCTTAACCACTGTTCCTCATTAAATTTTTCTAGATCTTCCTGTTTCTAATGTTCACTGTAAAATCAGTGTACAGGTTTTCTGATTCAGATTGTTTTTTAGTTTCTTCATCTGTGTCTGTTTCAAGTGAAGGTTCTCTCTTCCTTTTATTTGGTAATTCGATTTTTTCCTTTTCTTGTAATATGCTATCCTCTCTAATGACTGGTGTATCACTCATTTCAATTTCTGGTAACAGATCTTCTAAAAATGTTCTTCATCTGTTTTTTTCGTCAGGTATTCCTGCGTTCTCCATTGTTTCCACTAGAGAGTCTCTAGTTATCGCGAATATTTGTCCTACATCTTTATCTTGGGTATGGAATAGTCTTGCTAAACAGTCAGCTACTTTATTCTCTTTTCCTTTCACGTACTCAATTACATATGCATATTCTTCTAATCTCAGTCTCCATCTTAATAAACGGGAGCTGGGATCTTTTACATTATGCAGCCATATTAATGCTTTGTGATCGTTATTTGTGATCGATTTATTTCCTAGTTGGTATTGCCGTAAAGGTTTGATGGCCCAGACTGTTACTAACAATTCCTTTTCAATAGTTGTGTAACTTTCCGTTGTTCTATTTAGAGTACTTGAGATAAATAGGCATGGGTTCCCTTCTTGAGAAAGGACTTCCCCTAGTCCGTAATTGGAAGCAGCGATTGTAGGGTAAATTTCTTTTTGAAATCTAGGAATCTTAGTACTGATGCGGATGTCAATGCCTTTTTCAAGGTTTGATAAGCTTTTTCACAGTTTGATGTCCAATTAAATGGTACTTCTTTTTGTGTTAATGTTGTCAAGGGTTTAGCAATCGTCGATAAATTTTTAATGAATGTTCTATAGTATCTGGTTAACCGAAGAAAATATTGCATATTCTTTACTGTCTTTAGTTCTTTGAAGTCAAGAATTTTCTGTATTTTTTCATTATTTGGTTTTATTCCATCTTTCGTTATTATATGTCCCAGGTATTCTAGTTCTGGTTTCAAATACTCACATTTCGTAGGTTCTAATTTCAATTTCAATTCAGTAATGCGTTGCAGTACTAATTCAAGATTTCTATTATGTTCCTGGATTGTGTTCCCAGATATAACTATGTCGTCAATGTAGACGAAACAATGTTTTCCACTAAGACCATGGAATACTCTGTCCATCATCCTGTGGAATGTAGCCGGGGCGTTTTTTAAGCCAAAAGGCATACAATTATATTCAAAATGTCCTGGTTGTGTTGAAAAGGCAGTGTATTTTTTACACTCTTCTTTCATTGGTATCTGGTTGAAACCTGCGCTTAAATCAAGGGCTGAGAAAAATTTTGCTTTGCCGAGTTGATCCAAAATGTCATGGATCATTGGTAACGGGTGTGCATTCTGAATGATGTCTATACTAATCTGTCGATAATCGATCACCATTCTCAATTTATCTCACTTTTTGGGGACTATCCATAAAGGTGAGTTAAAAGGAGATTGGGAGTGCCGTATTATCCCTTTTGATCAAGAAGTTCTTGAGTCTCTTTTAAAACGAATTCTTTATGCTTTTCAGATAATTTGTGTGATCTCAAATTTATTATTTTTCCTGAATTTAAAGTTATTTCATGTTCTGTTAATGATGTGAAAGGTAATGGGTCTCCCGGTAATACGAACGCTTGTTTGTTTTTCAGTAGAATTTTCTTCATTGTTTCCTGGTTCTCTTTTTCAATATGATTGATACCAGAAGTTTTCATTAACGTTTGCGCTGTGTCTTGAATATTGTTAATTTTGTCTCTTGTAGTTGTGGAAAGAGTGGTTTTGATTGTTTTTATTTTCTCATATTTAATCTCTTCGGGCACTTTAATGGGTTGTGTTGAGTAGTTGAAAAGAGATAATTGTATTTCATTATTCTTGATCGTATATATTCCATCTGGAATGTTGTCTTGATTTTCTATCCAAACTTTCATAGAACTTTTCATCACTTTTAATTCTACACATTTTTGTTTCCTTGGGTGCCATATATTCTCCATCGTCATTTAGGGGTAATTTTTTATTTTCAATTACTAAATGTATTGGTGTTATCGCATACCTAGAAAATTTTTTGAGGAAAGTCAAACCTATTATTCAATCTTCTGGCAATGACAAGTTTTGGTCCACTATGTGGCATAGGCGTTTCTTCCCAAAATAATTCAAATATGCTGCTTCAAAGGCTTCATGATTATCGTTACCCATTTGGAACCTCTTTCTGTATTTGATTCTAGTGACAGTCTGAGGTATTGAATTTTTCTTTATTAAATTTATGGCTGCTCTTGAGTCTACTAATAATCTGTATTCTCCTCTACATCGTCTTCCTCTGATGGATTGTAGTCTTCCGGATAAGACATTGATTCTGCTTGTTCTATGTAATTCTCGTGTTCCTGAATTTTCTCCTCTGTCATTTCTTGGCTCTCTACATAGTCCTTTTCCTGAATATTTCTTACTTGCGGAGGTCTTATCGGGAATTGGCATTGTTGACAATTTTGTTTAACAAAACATTGAGAAGCAAAATGACTGACTTTACTGCACATGTGACAAGACATTTTCACCCTATCTGCCAGGAGCAGGGTTTGATTTAATGCTTTAGCCCCAGCTGCTGTTGACGTATTAGCTGTCAGTCTTGGAAGTGGCGTCGGTCTTTGGATGAATTTGGGATATGTTCGTGATGCCGCTGGAATACTCCTAGTAGGTTGAGATTCTTTTAGCCAAGTTTCGTATTGCGCTGCCTCTTTCTGGGCTTCCATTAGTGTTGGTTTCATAACTCATACTTGGATCACGATCTCTCTTTTTAGATTTAGCATATATCGATTAATTGCCTCTTTCTCCTCAATTTTTAGTCTAAGTTGTCTTTCAGTCTCTTCTGATGATGCTTGTACGGCACAATTCAACTTATTCAGTATTTTTTTGAAGTAATATTAAAAATTTTCAAGTAATAATTGCGGTTGTGAGCACTGGGTTTTTATTCTTGCTACAATTTTAATTAAGTCTTCTACATCCATACCATCTTGTCCGTTTATGGGTTTAATTGCTCTGATGATGTCTTTTGCTGGTATTTCTTCTGGACGGTATAGTGTTTAGACTTTTAATTGTTGTCGACTTTTTATGATAGATTCATTTCTAGCTCTCAGCCTTGCTTTGGCTCTTTCTTCATCGGAGTCTCTATCTTCGGTCAAACTTCCTCCCTCCGCTCCTTCAGTATCCGTTTGGATGTCTCCTGTTATTCCGATCCTCGCTAAAATCTCCTGTCATTTTCTCATTCTTTTTTCATTTACTTTTGCCAGTATGGAAATATTTTCTGCTGGCTCCGATCGATTTATAACCAGCCCACTGTGGTTAGGAAGAGTCACTGTCAGTATTGTCTGTCGCGTACATTGGTGGTACCCGATAAATCAGAGTGGAATTTTTTCACTAATACCCTACTCTATTGGTTAACGTGTACATATTATCTAGTTTGTCGGGTGTGCCTATCGCGCTACAATTTGTGTGAGTGTGGACTCTGTCCTTTAATACAGTAAAATGCGCCGTAGCATTCTACTACAATACAGAGGTTTTTAAAGTAACCTTGTCTATTATTTTTAACGAAAGGCAGTGCTCTGGAGCACTAGGAATATACCCTACGTGAAACAGTAAAATTTTACGTCACTGAACAGGAAACGTATGGTTTCAGTTTCGTTACCTTCCCCAGACTACAAAGAGGATTTAAACTCTTTACTGTTTTAGTCTTAAATGTTTAAAAAACTTACAGAGAACATCTTCCTTCGACAGTTATATTGAAGATCCGTGGGGTTTCAGTTCGCTGTCTGAATTCTTGGTTCGGCTGGTGACGTGTCGCCAGGCTGCTACTGTTGGTTCCTGTGGAGTTGGGCGTGGCTGGCTCGATCAATTCCTTTGTGGTTAAGCAGACGCTTCTTTCGCCTGATTGCGGGCCTCGTAGGGATTTTATCGCTGTATGTTGCTTACCCTTTCAGTTCAAATCCTTGTAGAATTTTCTATTCACTGGTTTTACGTAGGGTAAAACCCTACTTAATTCAGGCTCTAATTTTAACAAGGAGTAGTACTTTTCAAATTTTTGGCGGGCCTTACCTTGATGAAGTCCGGAATTCTTTTTGGATGGATTCCGTAGAGTCCGAGATTTCTTTAGATTTCCGTAGAAATCTTTTGTCTTCATAGATTCGTCTCGAAGATTCAGCTTTTATGTGATACCCTTTTAAATAATTCCGTAGAATAAAGATTCGAAAAAGTGGATCCTGGCAGGATCGCCAAATGTTATGGTGAAAGTTGCTCAATTGTATTTTTAAAAAGGAGTGATATCTCTTCTCGAGATATCACTATAATTTATTCAGATGTTTACAACGTAGAGTCAAGATGCGAACTACCGGAGGTTCTTCAGTGCCTCCTATTTATACAAAAGGGGTAACGCAATCTTATAGCTATGTTACATGCTTATAATAAAAAAATCCAATTTTAAAATCCCTGGTGCATTCATCTAGCAATCGATAGAGCGGAAAATTCTACGTTCAGGTACGTGCCAAAGTCATAGGTCAATTGTAACGTTCATGGTCAGTTAGAGGTTATTTGAAATTAACAAAGCTTTCAAGAGGTCAGTATAATTGCTGAAGTAAATTTCAACGAGGAATTCAATGGTGACCTTCATTTTGACCTTGAAGTTGACCTTCTTGGCTTTTTGAAGGTCAACTTTGTTTCTTTAAATGGAAACCTCCTTTTTTAAATCTGCAATCGATAGAGCGGAAAATTCTACGTTCACGTACGTACCCAAGTCGTACGGCAATTGTAATGGTCAAGGTCAGTTCGAGGTTATTTGAAATTGACAAAGTTTTCCAAGAGGTTACTGTAATTCCTAAAGTAAATTTCAAGGAAAAATTCAATGGTGAGCTCTGTATTGATCTTGGTTACAGAGTTTTGAATATTGTAAAATCATAAGAAAACTTTTCATTAAAAGTTTCATGTGTTCTGGTGAGCGTTCTGTTCCACCCTGAAAAGTTATACAGTCCTATACCGTTTGCAGATACCTAAGTCAATACCTAAGGCGATACCATAAGTCATATACCGTTTTTCCATACGAATATTACGAATCGAAACTAAATTTACGTATTACGAGTACATACTTACTATCTTTTGCTAAAAGATTATTATGGCGCAAGCAAAACTTTCGGAACAAGAGATGGTATCTATATTAATGATGCGTGATTGGGGAGATCAAGTTCGATCTCATGATCAAGTTCGTTTGCTTTTTAGTCGCACTTTTCGTAATGGAGAAGGGTTAAATCCTGTCTCAAAATCAACAATTGAAAGAACTGTAAGGCGCTTTATGAATCATGGATCTATCAAGGACCTTCAGAGAACTGTTCGGCCAAAATCTGTAGGATCTGAGGAGATGCAGATGGACATAGCCCAAGCATTTGTTGAAAGCCCACATCTTAGTTTACGTCGACTTAGTGATGAGCGTGACGTTGCTCCTGAGACAGTGCGAAATATTTTAAAAAGCATTAATTTCCATACTTACAAAGTTCATCTGGTACAAGAGCTCAATGAAGACGATTCTGATCGTCGGGTTGAATTTTGTGAAATTATGATGGACAGAATTGATAGATATCCTCTTTTCTTGCACAATGCAGTATTTTCAGATGAATCTACTTTCACTTTAAAAGGTGAAGTTAACAGGCAAAATTGTAGATATTATTACGACACAAATATTGATTGGATGTTGGAGAGTCACACACAATATCCACAAAAGATTAATGTTTGGGCCGGTATCTTGAATGATACATTGATAGGCCCTTTCTTCGTCGATGGTAATCTCAATGTCCGTGCATATAAAGAACTTCTTAGAAACCAAATTGTACCCAGAATAAGGGAGATTACAGGCGATAATTTTTAAAATATTTGGTTTCAGCAGGACGGAGCAGCGGCTCATTACGGTAGGGAGGTTCGAGCATATTTGGATACTCAGTACCCTCAAAGGTGGATTGGAAGAAGGGTTGAAATCGAGTGGCTTGCTAGATCTTCTGATCTGACGCCTCTCGACTAGTTTCTTTGGGGTTATTTAAATAGCAAAGTATACTCAACGGAACCGCAAAGCTTAGACGAATTGCAGAATCGGATTCTGCAACAGGCTACTTTGATTGATAATAAGATGTTTCGTAATGCTGTAACTCATTTTTTCAATCGCATAGCTTTTTGTCAAGCTTACATATATATAAAATATTTTTCAAAAAAGTGAAGGTCATTCCTGAATTAAATTTCAACGAGGAATTCAATCGTGACCTTCATTTTCATCTTTAAGTTGATCTTCATGGCTTTTTAAAAGTCAACTTCGTTTTTTTAAATCGAAACCCCCTTTTCTACATCTGCAATCGATAGAGCGGGAAATTCTACGTTCAGGTACGTAAGATGTGGGTTTTCAACAAATGCTTGGGCTATGTATA